>NC_140448.1:19393502-19706002 GCF_963576455.1 Neolamprologus multifasciatus
GGATGATTAGATCCAGGAGTAAAAGGGTGAAAAAAAAGAATTAAGTGCTTTTGGTATTTAACATACATGTACAATAAACTGCAGCTGAAAAAGACATGAAATATTAACTATATCACTATTGGAAAAAAACACAAATCAGTCTGCAAACTGGAGGGGAAATCTGGCTTGAAGCGTTTTCATCCCTGTTGCATCTGCACCTCATAATTCATCCTGCTGCACCCGCGGATTCTGGCTGTGTTCCAGATCATCACACTTATTCACTGAAAACACTGCAGAGTCCTTTTTCAATGGGTCCTTGTGCAAAAAAGAAGGGTTTCCCCTTGTAAATAATTCTGGTGAGTAAAATGATAAACACAGGAAACGAGTGCTGAAGTATCAAGTAAAGTCTTTGGGTTCTCTTCACTTCAGTTTCAACCATTATTTATGTTTCTGAGAAGTGTTTGAGTGGGAAAGAATAGACTGTCATAATAACAGAATTTAACCAAAATTTTAAAAGAAATCACTGAAAGCTCTGAACCAACAGCAGTTAGTTTACTATTTACTCCTGGTAAAAAAGAGATTTATTTAAATGACTCATACAAAACCCCCCAAAAACAGAAGCTCACTTCTTGTTTCACTGTGTAATTTTCCATTATCATTGATTGAAGGTAGTTTAAAAGCATCATTTGGACGCAATCTGTATTGGTGTGTTTACAGTTTGTTGATCCCAAAGCTTGACTGGCATGAGATTAGGACAGTTCATTTCTGAAACGAATGATCTTACATGGATAAAAGCACACACAGACGGTTTGGTGTGCATCACATGACTTCAAACAGAATGGATACAGTCAGCTTATGTCATTTCAATATGACAGAGTATTGTGTGTTTAAGCTCATGTGATCTAATCCTATATAATAACAACAAAAACCCGTCTATCAAAAACCAGCTCTCATCTCAGTGTAAGTGTTTGTGTGTGATTATCAGTATGCAGCTGAATTACAACAACACCCCTTAGTCTGGGTTTGAGTATGAAAAAAAGCATAATGATATTAGACCGATATACACACGCTGACACACACAGAAAGCACCACACCATGCAGTGTGTGTGTAGTGAGTTGGATTAGCCAGATGGAGGGGCAGGAATCACCTGATAGGATTAAACCATCAACCATCTGGTGGCCATGCTGCTTATGCTCTCAGAGACACACACACACGTGCTTGCATGCATGCACACACACTCCTTACCGTGTTCTAGGTAAGACGGCGTCCCCTCCACAGGATCGAGCCTGCGGGCCCGTCGACCGTGTTTGGAGTTGTTGTGAACGAACATGTTGTCAGAGACCGACAGGACGTGTCCCTCCACGCTCACTGTCGTTGATACGACCACCTGGAGAGAGGTAAGGGGGTGAGTGGCAGAGAGAGTTGGGTGGACAATTGAGAAAATAAGGTGATTAACGAGGAGAGGATTGGGGAACAAGGTGGAAAAGGTGGACAAAAAAAATAGGTAGGGGTGGGAAAGGAGGTAGGCAGGGAGGGAGGGAGGGAGGGAGCAAGAGAAAGAAAAGAAAAAGAAAAAAGAAAAGAAAAAATGAGGAATTACAAAGTCGGGGGTCGAGGGATCATCGCAGGGAGGAGTTAAAAGCATGAAACTGTGAAAAGCTCTTTAAATGTAACCTGTTATCACTGCTATTATCAGCACCCTCAACACACACTAAGTCACTGTACACTCTGTGTGTGTGTGTGTGTGTGTCCTCCTCTGTCCAATAGTTCCTGATGGGTCCGGCCCTTAATTATCTCCCAGGGAAACAGAGCTGTCTTTTCTGGTTCCACTACAATAGAGCTACACAATTAGAGGCACAGATACCGTCACACACTTGGTGCTGGATGACTCTCTCCATCCTGTCTCACTCTCACACACACAAGTCTGTACACAAGAGAGCATGCCACGCCAGAAAGACACACACACACACACACACACACACACACACACACACACACACACACACACACACACACACACTCCCATACTCATGTGCCACGGTAATAAATCTATCAGTATCTCCTGGGCGTCCAGTTTCTCTATTCATGCTCAAGTGGTGTCTTCCTGATTGTGTTGTGGCCTTTAGATAAGGAAATAATACTGAGTGCACTGCCTGAAATCTTATTCACAACCTTCTTTCTTTCTTTCTTGATACAGTGTCACAGGCAATGCATTCGCTTGCTGTGTCTCTGTCACTTGTGGTCCCTCAGGTTTGCAGTATGCCGATGCATACTGGGAATATTAGACTGATAATAAAAATGGGATTTTTCAGTTGCTTCTTCCATATCCTATTTATATGCCCATTTTTCTCACTGCTTATCCAGCTTATGGTCCTGGGCAGCTGGAGCTATCCCAGCTGACACAGGGCGAGAGGCGGGGGACACCCTGGACCCCAATCTCTGTCCCAGCCTCACCTGTCAGACTGCATAATCTCTTTCTTTTTGGTTGCCATGATTTTTTTTAGTATCTTTCTTTTATGATTGCCAATTTGTGGCCTATCTCTCCCTCTCTCTCTTACGCACACACTCTGTGCTTGGCTCTCTTACCCTCTCCCCTCTATACCCCTGCATTGTGTGTATATTTATGCTCCAACTACTCAGGGTCAGGATCTCATGTTTCCTGTACAGGCGCTGATAGCTTATTTACTTACACAGAAACACACGCATACACACGCATATACACATTCCTGCGTATATGTGTTGCAGCAGCCATGCATGTGTGTCATTATGTGGTATGTCCACAGGAGACAAAGGGAAGGGCAAGAATGAGGGAAAAAAGACAGCGAGGTATAGAGAGAAGCCTCGACAAAAGAAAATGAGGAATGAATTACGAGAGTGAAGAAAATCTTGCGGTTTGTACCTGGAACCTCCTCATGTCTCTCGGGTTTCCTGCATTCTTCAAACAGTTCTGGTTGCACTTGAGGAAAAACTTGAGGAAAAATCTGTGGAGACAAAGAGGATAAGGCCATATTTGAGGTTAACAGCTCGACAATAGACCAGAGTGAAGACTGCTTTCCTCCAGAATGCGAGCTCAGGCCCAGTGCAGACACATCCACATAAACAGAGAGAGAAATTAATATTTCATACTGTGTGAAAGTCAAAATGAATTTCCTAGTGGAATTTGCTTGCGGATGTGAGGAACTTTTTTTGTTCCTAAATCCACAGCAGCTTCTTTGAAAAGTCCACAAAAAGACAGCGGATGAGCACATGAGAAGGGAAGTTTTACAGTATTGTAGCAAAACTGCAGAAACTACGTGACTGTGAGGAAATCATAAGTTTGACCTAAAGTTTTACACTTTTTGTGGATTTCAACTCTCAAAAATCTAGCTAAAGCCTTCCCGCTGTTTCCGTCTTTCCATAAGTCACGAAAAAGCACAAATCCAGTTAGTGTTAAAGATAATAAGCAACTGTATATTTCTGCAAAAATTAAGATTCAGGATCTACTTTCTTAACATTAACCCTGATGTCAAGCCATTAAAAAGTGGAGCTATGTTGACATTAGGTGTTTGAAATAGGACCATATGTCATGAATCTATATTACAGAATAAATCAAACACACAGATGGCCATCAACGGCAAACAAACACATCCAGGTTGTGTTTTGTTGTGAGCCAGCTGGCCAGCCTGGCAGAAGCAACAAGGCACACTTGCACAGAAAAACACAAACACCCACACATGTTCATGTTTGCATGTGTATTTGTGTTACATCTGTGCTCCTCACAGCTCAACAAAAGCAATACCCTATCACACAGCCTCAAACACAAAGAAGACCGCCACTTCCCTTCCTCTGCACTCATGCAAAACCTTTTACTTTGCAAATATATTTTGTGTTAATAAACAGCAGATGATTGTCTTCACTTTCACTTTAATCCGGGAGGAATTTCTTTACAGAAACAAAGAAATGAGATCAAACAGCATTACTGGCCTAGGATGAAAACCTAAAGCACCACATGAAAATTGTAACACAATCCAATACAATATTTTTTACATTAACCATATTTGCCATTTCAAAGGTCTACAGGACTATTTACACAAACTACAGCCCTCCAACATAAGATATTTAAAGATAAGATTGAAAAAGACACCTCTGTATCTCAGAAAATTATTGAATATAATACTATACTATACTATACTATAACTCCATTATAACATTAAGATTGCAGAGCTATTGCATTATGTTAGATTTCATGAAAATATGTCTGTATTATCTCCATTCCCTGGTGGCTGAGCCCGAAGCTCTGCTGTTCAAGAGATGACAGCCCTTGAATTGGACCACCAGAACAAAGCAGAGGCATGAGCGTGCGCGTGTGTGTGTGCGCAAACATGTAGTCCACATGCAAGTGTGTGTGTGTGTGACGGTGCAGCACAGCCTAGTGGCAGGTCTGAGTGTAAAACTCTGCATTAACGAGCTCAAGCTTCATTAGAACACCAGCGCTGGGATTCTGCATACCTAATTATCTTGACCCTTAACCTCCGGGTGACAGCCTATCACAGCGGAGGACAGCCACGGTGACCCCTGCTGACCTCCCACTGTCTAGTCCTTCTCACAACACTAGCATAGCGTTAACATGAACGCCTCAGCTGACCCTGTGCTGTAGATCTCTGTGTAAAGGAGGCGACTGGGAGGCTTACACACTTCCCCGCTCATCTGTCTGATACACTAAAAAAAAAAAACCCGCAATAATTTACAAGTAAAAAACCTAAATTTCAAAGACTGAAAATAATATGGATTCAAACAAAAAACAAACCCAATGGGAAAGAGAAGAAAATTCACTTTTATAGTGTAAAACTATAAGCATTTTATTAATGTAACTCTTGCAAATGGTGCTGTAATTGAAACGTCTGCTTCTGGAAACGGTAATTAAAATATAATTTGCTTCTACAATGTTGTATAACATACATATAAGATAAAAAGTATAATAAAGGACAAAATATTAAAATAAAGACTGTGGAGTTGTTGTTCAAAAGCACTGATCTGATGGAAGAGTATATAACGCAGATCTTACCAAGAATATCATCTCTACACATCTAGTTAAAGTTTTACTGCTGTCTTGGTTTTTGGTCAACACAGATATATAAGTGATATGAATTAGTTTTTAAGAGTTTCAGACAATAGAAAAGCAGATACAATGAATCGGGGAGACACAACACAAGGTTGGATTCTCATAATCAAATGCATGTGTCTTATTCTGATAGTTAAACTAACTGAATGGATTTTACATGCACTGTCACTGTGGTCTCATCTATAAACACAAACAACATTGTTTAAATTGTTTTAAATGTAAAAATAAACCTCGCTTTGACCTCAAAGTTATCTCTTTGTAAAGTTTAGACACCATGAGTGATTTTCCCACTGCTGGTGTGAAGGGTATTGCACTTTGCTACACGTATGCATCCAAGCTGGTGGTGAACTTTGTTGTTCTGACTATGTGTCCCATCTCAATCAATGCATTTCCGTGCTCCATGTTTGACTTCCTCTTTTCTTTTTCTCGCTCTTGACATAATCTCTCATTCAAGCTGCCATTAGTAGAGAATAAATAACAAGGCAGGGTTTGTCTAATTAAGCTGATTTTATATATTAAATAAATTTATCGCGAACCTTACAGCCTTCTTTCGTAAGCATATGTTTTTTCCTTAATGAATAAAACATAAGCAGGCTGTTGGGAACGATCAGAAGACTTCCAAGTATGAATATGGAACCATTTTATAAATGAGCCCTAGAAGTTCACTGAGGAAGGTGTGTATTCCTGGGGTTTTTGGGCTTCTAGTCTACTCTTTCACTTTCCCACAGTGTCCAGCTTAATTCTGTCATCATTACTCAAGTTCAGTCATCTTCTTACCCAGCCTCTGTGAGCCAATCAGGCTGTTTCATATACTCTCCTGTCATTCTGCCTTTTAGACTCTTGCATCCTGCCTCCTCCATCTCCACCTCACACTGGTCAGTGAGAGGGCTGCCATCACCAGCAACTAGTCTCCACAGTGTCCTAACATACCTCCTATCATCCTGCCATTGCTGAGACTCTGCTATGTTATATGTCCCAGTTCATTAAATCCTTAGTAAACTGGGACTTAGCTGACTTTTGCAGCTTACTTTTACAACAAGCCGTTGGCGCACTTGTTTCTTGTATCGATAAAATAGAAGGCAGAAATAAAACCTCAGTAAGGCACTCCTCTACAGTGCAACAGGACTCCTTTAGGTGCTCTGAGTAAATGAACTTCTTTATTTCTATTTCTGCTTTGCAGCTACTGTAACAATATTTCTGCTGCAGGCTCTCTTGCTGCTTTCTCTGTTGCTGCTCCACTGAGAAAGATAGGAACGGTTTAAACATCACCTTAATAATCACCACATCAGTATTACAGCAATAATTCCCCCCTCTCAGTGCATTCCTTCTATCACTGGCTCAGCTTATTGGTGATCTCATTATTTTTCATATTTCCATCTTCCACTCAACTCTGTCCTTTTCCGGTGTGAGTGTTTTCTCTCATTGACTGTCAAAAGTACATATTCTACATTTTAATGCAGTATGGGAGTGATCCTCTCTCCCCTTCACTTGACCCCATCTGGCCTAATCAACTGTGCTACAAAGAGACCCTGCAGCAACACGCACACACACACACACAGAGACACCTTGTGCGAATTGATTGGCTGGTCCAGTCGCCGGTCGTTAAGAGGCCTCCAATTAAAATGGGCAATTATAAGGGTCTGAGTGATTGTGGGGGAGGGGAGAGCGCTCCCCCTCCCTCCTCTACCGCTCTCCCTCTTTGAGGCCCGATCATGTTCAAGTGATAACGGCGCTGTTGACCTTTGCTGCTATATTGTGAGTACCACACTCACAGAGTTGACCTGACACCAGTCCTGCCTGCTACACACACACACACACACACACACACACACACACACACACACACACAGCTCTTCAGGCAAGTGTTGGAGTCAGGGGGAGCAGTAATTTAAACTAATAACAGAAGAAAGACAAAAACATTAACATGCAAAAGTAATACTGTCTTATACACTTGTGATTTTTCATTATAGAGTCAGAGTGTGGATGAAAACATAGGTGCTAAAGACTACAACATCCAGTGTATACAGGATAATCTCTGTGTTTCTCATCTTCAGTATTCAGGGAGAGCTTGCAGCTGAATGCTAGCTTTACTAAGGTATTCTTAACCATGCAAGACTCTGCAACAGGAGAGCACTTTTTTTAGCGTGATTTTTTTTATAAACTCAGATGTTGCTGGGTTGTTAGCATGCTATATTGTTAATACTGATGCTACTAAAACAAAGTGCTAGGCAACCGTAAAATATAATCAGCCAGAAGGTCTTGCGGATAAACAATCAACTATCTCTATTTCTGCCAGCTTAAATGACCCATGTAAGAATATTTTTCAATATTATGAGACGTCAAAGTGTGAATAATGGGTAGAATATGGTTCTCCTTTGGCAGTGCATTGGCAGGGTGCTATAGACAGCCCGTCTACCAGCAGAGAACGTCTGCTGCCTGTTGGAGGCAGTTTCCGATGTATGTGGTGTGACCTGTCTGTGGGCTGCTCTAGCTTGTGCTGTTGTTGTTCTGTCAGCCAGCTGCAGAAAAGAATGAAGTTATAACATACAAAATGAAAAGCTGAAGCTCTCTTCTCTTTTGTGGTCCACTGATCAGCGTTGGAACAACACACAGTCGAGCTGTTGCTGCTGGGTTTTTGAAGGACTGCACAGGAACCTAACGTCCAAACGGACACATAAAACGAGCACAAGCAGGCAGATGGTCTCATTTTCAGTTGTTTTTTTTTCTTTCACTTCCTGTTTGGTTAGCAAAAAACTGTTAAGTTAGGGTTAAAATACACCCTTTTAGACTGTTAAAAACAAATCATTTAATGTGAAAAAGTAACTACAGCTGCTCGTACCAGCACTGTTGGGAAGTTATCTGGGGGTGGACAGGTTTATCACTACTGCACTGTACTGTGTTGGTCGTAGTAATATAGCAAACAACAGTTGGATGCTGTTATTTTTTGTTAGCTATAGTGTAGTGGTGAACAGCACAGCAGCATCCATTATTCAGGGGCTGAGATGGCAATTATGGCTCAGAGCACAACTGACATTAATATTTAATATGTAGGGCTAACACAGACCTGAACAGAGAGACAGGAAGTGACAGAGAGAGGGGATGGAGAGATGGCTGAATGCAGAGAGAGAGAGAGAAACAGTGATGATGAGGAGGAAGAGGAGGAGGAGGAGGAGGGGAGGAGTGTGTGAAGGGGAAACAAATGGAAAAGAGAATCGGGAAAGAGGATTATGGGAGTTTGTTTCGACCACTCTCCCGTCATTTAAATAGTTACAATACCAACAGGGCAAGGGTGACATCTGGGGGAATTCCAGCTTTGTGTGTATGTGTGAAGAAGATCATGAGTGTCTAAGACTGAATCTCTGTGTCCGTTTTATTCCCAGGAGACCTGGTGTGCTACCGAGCCAAGAATAACGATGCTGCCTTGGAAGAGAAAGAAAAACAGACACACACACACAGACACACACACGGTATTCTGAGTTGTTGCTGACAGGTGGAGAAATTGCAGTGAGTCAGTTTGTGCAGACAAACTGAACAACAGATCAGTGCTTTAGCTTCTCCTGCCTCCTGTGTCTCTTCTCTGTCTCACTGCTTTCTTTAGATGTCTTGTTTCACCTAGCTGCCAAGTTTCCTGGCAAAGCTTTCTGACAGAATGATATTCACTTTCTCCGTCTGCGCGAGTGTGCGAAGCAACTCGTAAATGTATGTGTACCGATCGTAACAGCCAAATAATTGATCATTTTCTGCACAAAGTGAGGGACCAGTTGCAAAAAATACAAAGAAATGAAGTACAAGTTCATGCTGTCGCTATATGCGGCGCATTAGTGACCGGCCTTTAAATGCGCTTTATTCTCATTTGTCAGTAGCTAATCTGCAGCTAATATGAGTAGTGAGAGTTTCCCTCTCAGTCTGTTGATCTTTCACAGAGATCAACTTCCTGTTTCCTGTTTACATTGTGAGTTTGTTATTGTTTAATGTGATGACATCAGATAGCACTGCTGGGCCCCGTGCCCGCTATCTGAGTATTCGGTAGGAAAAACAAGGACATAAAATCCCATTATGCCCTCTGTTCGGCTGTTACTGCAGTCATAATGTGATAATATATTGCTTCCTGTTGGAGGAATGCTTGTTTTACTTTGCTGTGGTTTTACCTTGCTCAGGGGCACTTCAGCAGATTAAACAGGTGCTGATACAGGGCTCAGTGCTATAATCCACAGATTTCAGTTCAAATCTCTTTAAATGTTTACATCCACTTTGACTTACAGGTCGGAGGAGTGGTAATTAAAGGCAGTTAGTATTTTAAATGCTGATAAGTTGTCTTAAATGGATTAGAGAGATTAATATGATGCAGAAATGTAAGGAAATCAGAAGGATCTGAGTTGGAGGGAAGATGTATTTTTGGTTGGTTCACTAATATGTGAGTTTTGTGAAGTCTTGCCTAACACAAAGCTGATAATCTGCGTAGTGTGCTTTCTACATGCACTTACAAAATCTAACAAGCAAAGTTTAATAATTTGTCCACGAAGTGCAAAGAGCATTTCCGCTGATTTTCACACAAACTGAAGACATCTCTTATTGAAGATAATGAAACAGGAACCTGGTTGAAAATGAACAACAGAGGGCTAATGTGTGTTTCCATTTGCTTTGCAACAACGCACTGTGCATCTCTTTATACACGTCAGGCACATTTACCGTATTACAGTTTTTTCTGATTGCTTAAGCACATTTTTTGTAACTATTGGCTATTTTTGCAAAACTCTACACACAAATAAGAAAACCTGTCACCCAATTATCAAAACATTGTAGTTCTCTTGCAAAAGCGAACACAGCTAGATTAACTCTTCACACCTTCGTAAAAATGGTGTTTTCGTATCAAACAGTACACACAAGCCATCATCTACTAAGCACACAATGCGCCAACTGCACACTGATGGTATGAATACAAAACACATCTGGCTTTTGCTTTCTCTGTGTACAGATGTCAATTGAACATTCTGCCTCTGCCCCCAACATCTGGACGTCTAGCAATTCTGTAAAGTAACAATTTCAGTATTTTTGCATGTATGGTACTGTTGTGTTTCTCATTAGAGTATGGCAGTGCTACAAAGTACTTACCGATTCTCATTTCGAAATGTCCTAATGATGCTTGCCACAGTGTAGCAGCTCAGTTTAGGCTGAACCCGTTGGCCAGCTTCCCTCAGGGTCATCCCATGGTTGATGACATGGTCCACTATTGTAGCCCTGATGTCATCAGTTATTCTGTTTCTTACTCTTCTTACCCTTCCTCTTTCCCCTCCTCGTCCTCTTCTTGCTCCTCTTTGTCCTCTTCCTCTAACTTCCTCTAACCCTCTTGCTTCTTCACCTCCACGTCCTCTTCCTCCAACTTCTTCACCTCCACGTCCTCTCCCTCGGCCTCCTCTGATTCTCACTCTTCTCACTCTTACTGCTCCTTCCATTGTACTCCACATAGACAGCTTACCTGTGGCCTGTTTATAGTGCTTAGGCTGATTGCAAAGTGGACTAATTATCTAAAACAGTTTTCACATCTGAAAGTGTGCCAGACAGTTGGCAAAATAGTGTTAATGATAGCCATACATGTGTATAATTTTGCTAGGAGTGTGTTGGAAATTTGGTAATTGAGTGTAAGCAGTGAGTTGTGCCTACAGTTTTGCAAAGTGTGTGTTACAAAATTGCAAACTGAGTGCAAAGCAGTGTTTGTGCTTTTAGTTTTGCAAACTCAGTGAGTGGTTTTGCTATAAGTGTTAATAGTTTTAGGAATTGTGCTATAAGAATCACAGTTAGGGTTTAAGCATTCAGAAAAAACTGTAAGTAACTTTTGTGGCTAAGATGTCCAAATGCAAAACACTCAGGGCCATGGGTGAGCGGTGCTGAACGTAACTCGAGTGTGAGAGTGGAGGAAAAAGAGCAGAGCGGCTGAGCAACATTCAAAACGTGTGGGGCGGGTGCAGGGGTGGGTGGGAGAAGAGCAAAATGGAGTGCGGAAGAAAGAAAAAAGGCAGCGGAGGAGGGAGCGAGGGGGCTGGGGAGGAGGGAGGAAATGCATGGGAGAGGGAAAGAGAGTTATGCGAGGGAACAAGACTTAAGAGAGCCGAGCGAAGCAGAGTTATTTTACATAATGATGGTTGATATGCACAGAGGTAATTGATAGCTGAGCTGCAGCCCAAAAAACACCCAGCTAGCTGTCAATCACGGCTCATCTCCCTGGAGATATGCTAATGATGATGATGATGAGGGCTTAGCTTCATATTGCTATCATTACTATTAATGCTGTCATTGTTGTCATCTCTGCATATTTAAATGACAGCGCAGGCCAGAGTGGTGATAGCCAGTGTGCATGATGTCGGTGAGAAAGGGCTCGTAATGTCTGCAGGGCTGAGATAGACTGAGAATTAATAACTTGCACGGCGTACTTACTTCACACTCATTCAGACCTGTACAAGTGTCATTACATCATTGTTGCATGTAAGGGTGACACTGATGTCATCAGTTTATGACAAGGCAGCACAGAGCGATGCACAGCCCAGTAATGCACTACAAATGCTGCGTTAACTCGATACAGCGCCAGTTTACTGGAGGTCAACGGTCAAAATTATACAGAGGTTTAGGAGAACCTCCAGTGTGTTTGTGTCTCTGAGTCAGTGAATGACTGAGAAGAGAAGACGACTCATAAACTGCAAATCCTGTTCAGACAAATGGCAGAAGATGAGACATTCATGACCGGTCAGCCAGACAAGTTGTAAACAGGCCAACTGATAAGCTACATGAAAGTGAAACTGCTTCATTTGGAGTCTAACAACGGAAAGAGGTCATGATCATGCAAGCATGTTCTCTCCATGTCTCTCTGTCTTAGTCCAAAACTGCCATCCTGCCTAGGGTGCACTCCACTTCTTGGCCTTTGACAGTTAAGATAGAGTCCAGCTGACCCTGAATCAGATAGGTGGAAGGAAAAATGATCTCATGTGTTTCAAACACACACAGGATCTGCTCTCGGTCAGGAAACCTGTTGGTGATGATACTGCATTCTGTATGATGAACCTATATGACGCTACTTAGAAGACAACAGTTTATTATCACTGGAAAGATATTTAATAAGAATATGAATTCGATGCCAAAATTAGGCAAACATATTGAAATAAACAGGGTTTATGCTTCAAAGTTAGCAATTTGTCTTGTTTTTCTGTGTGTGTTGACTATGGCCCCATAAGAGTGTGAGATTAGTACTACATAAACACAGTCTAAGGAGCTACATAAATACAATATACTCTGCCGCATAAAAAACAAGCTGTGCTGTGTGAAAAAATCTTTAACATTTCAGCATCTTAAGATTTCTTTAACGACTGAGGCCGCGGCCGTTTTGAAAACCTCACTGATATAAAAATGATCCCAGACATTCATTGCCGGGTTACTTGTATGCACTTGAAGAGATTAGTGGCTTTTGGTGTTATTAACTTTGTTAAATACTTGAACAAAAACGACGCTACTGGCTCTCTGATGCTGCTCTACAGTTAGAGGCCATGATAAGATTAAATTACAACATCATTACAAATGCCGTCAGAGGTCCGACTCACCAGGGGGAGAGAAAAGAGGGGAGAAACAAGGGAGAACAGCAAAGAGGTAAAGGCAAAGATGAGGGGCTAGACAGACAGAGGGAGGAGGTTACTGTGGTGTATATTTTAAAGGCTGAAGGCAAACTGTTGAATTATAGATGAGTGAGATTGATTTGTGAGAGGCAGAGGAGGAGGGGGGGAAAAAGGAGAGAAAAAGGTGGAAGGAGGGACAGAGGAGAAGGGGGGAGGCAAGAGTTGTGGGGAGCAAGCAGCTAAAGGATCGCTCGCTCTGGGCCAAACATGTACAGTATGCACACACAAACACACACATGCGTGCGCGGGAGCGCAGGCACAGACAGCTTACCTCAAATCGATCTGAAGCTCAGGCTCTCTGTGCTTTTTACTCTTTTTACTCTTTTTTTCTCTCACACAGACACACACGCATAAAGTTTATCAGCACCACCAAAGAAAAACACACACGTAGATACACCCTCCGTTCGGTGATTACCTACTAACAAGACAACAGCGCCAGTGTGCTGCGGGGGTTTCAGCAGATGAACTAAACTTGTGGGGCTATTTTTGAGTGAGCGTCTGTTCCTTTGTCATTGCTCTTAGAAATAATTCATGGATTGTGTTGGAGGGGGGCTGGGATTGTGGGTGGGGGGTACGAAAAGGAACAGAGGGCAGGAAGAGAGCGATGAAGGAAGTGATATTGACAGGAACCTCTTCTTTCTCTCTCCTCCTGTCTCCTCCTCTCTCCATCAGTCAGTCACTCAAACACACACACGCACGCACAGCTTCACTGTCAGTAAAAACGCATCTCTTGCCTACTTAGGGATTTCTGAGATATGATGGTACTGATTGAGGGGAACATTGATACGTTTCTTCTCCACGCAGATGTATGATGCATGCATGTGTTGCTCCAAGCTGGACTTGCTTGGTCCGTCTTCAATAAATTCAACTTTTATGTATCATGACCTCTTGTTTTCACACAAATGGGAACTCAGCAAGGTAAAGTGTTACAAAGTTGCCATAGTTTAAACCCAAACCTTTCATGTACAGTAGATAAAGAACCAGAAAACACTTGCATGAAGTGATTCTTTATTTAATTATTCAATTTGCTCTAATGGATTGAAAGACCTAAAGCCTTCTGTATGTGTTTACCTTTTTTGTGTACAGGTGTGGGCAAACATGAGCACACATTTCATTAAAAACGATTAATTATCATTTGTTTAATATTAGGAGGAATGAGGGTGATAGAGTTAGGTCCATACGTTTTGGGGGAATCACAGTTTTTCTGATCAAGGTGTGACTAAAGTGTCGAACCTCAGCTTCAATTCAAGTGGTGTTACAAAAGTACTGCATTAACTTTTATGATTTACAACCATTTAAATGCATAGATCCCCATTTTGAGAGGATCAAAAGAAATCAGACAATTGACTGACATCTATTTGGTAGCACTCAAAATACAAAGACTTCTCTGCAATTGACAGAGGCCTCACTTCTACTTAGGTTTAATTTGTTTTTGAGCCTATCAGAGACATATAAAAGCAGCCAAATCATCAACAATTTGATTCATTCTTAAAAAAAAAAAAAAAGAATACACTGGGCAGCTTAGCAGCATAAAAAGATCTGAAAGGCCACAGAAGACACATAGAGTACAGGATGGTAGATCTATTTCCAGGGTTAAGAAACCTTCTAACATTTAACACTCTCAACGAGGTAGGAGTGTCATTGTACAAGTGTCCAATTGAGAGACGCCTTCATACATGAAAATACAGAAGGTTTACAACAATGTGCAAACCACTGGCTACACTCAGGAACAAGAAGGCCTGATTAGAGCTTGAACATTTCTGGAAATATTTTTTGGGCAGATGACACCAAGATGAACTTGGACCAGAATGATTAGAGGAAGAAAGTATGGAGAAGGAGCAAAAAGAAGGATCTTGATATGAAGTATACCACATCATCTGTCAACCATGGTGGATGCGGTGGAAGCACTGGCATTTATTGATGATGCGACTGCTGATAGTAGTAGGAGGATGAACTGTGAAGCATACAGGGCTGTGCTCTCTCCTCAGATTCAGGAAAATACTGCAAAACATTCCTTCAACTGTATACAACTATATATAAAAGAAGCATGTTGTATAAGACGTACAGTACTGTAAATAAAATATAAAATGATCTTTAACTAGTCGTTAAAGATGCCACTTGGTATATTCTTGTGCCGCTTCACCACTTATGCACATGTACTGTATGTGCTTTTTTTTTTTTTTTTTTTTTTTTTTTTTAGATATTTAGTATATTTAAAGGGATGTTTTTTTATTTAGTCACAACATCTTGGAATTATTATTTTATTTAAGTCGCTATCTCTCTGGCTGGAGTCTGATCTGAGCACTCACTGTCCACTCGGGCTGCCACTTTAACATTATGTGCTACAAATTGCTTCAGCTTCTCTGTCTTTGCATCTGGTGTCTCCTTTAATAATGCCTTTGGCTCTAAATATACAGAGAGGCAAGGAAACAAAACAAAAAGTCACAGCTCATTCCAGTCATGCTAATGTTGTGAAAGGGTATATTTAAAGCCAAACCACATCTTTTTCTAAACCTAACCAAGCAGTTCTTTTGTGCCTACACCTAACCACGACCAAAAGCGAAAGTAAAAAGCAAGTGAAAATTTATAAAAAAAAATAACCTCACAAAAAGAACTTCTGGGTGAAAAACACTAGAAAAACACCTGAATTCCCAATTTAAGGCTGTTACCACTAATATCGGTGTCCTTCACTTGGTTACATCATTTCATATAAAGGGGTGACATCATTATTTTTCATGGTATTCACCTAAAGTTTTGACTGTGAGAGCTTTTACTTTGGCGGTACAACAGCCTAAAGATTACTTTGGGACTTTTCTGAGAAAAGTGAGCAGTGAAGGGTGAAAGAAAGGATGTGAGAAAAGATACAGAAGAGAGAAATGAGGACGAGAAGGAAAAAGGAGAAGGTGAGGGAAATGTTTAGGGCAAGTCAGAGCATTTAACTCCCGCTACGTTTGTCAAACAAATTAAATGCTGTCAAGGTTCCTCACCTGTGCGTGCACCCACCCACCCCCCCCCACCCCCCCCACACACACACACACACACACACACACACACATATATAAACTGCCCGTGTGGCACGCATATGGCTCACCCTGGTCCAAATAAGGAAATATGCATACATTACCATAACTGATGTTCGAACCACTCCATTTAATATGCTAATTCACTGAAATATTACTGAGCGCCGTCTGTTGTGAATGAATAAATTTGAATTGCAATTAGAATAATCCTTTATAATTAATGAAAACTGTCAATTTTGGTTCAGAAGTAATTTGATTAACGGGTTGATGGGGCTCCAATTAAGTAGAGGATGAGGAGGAGCAGAGAGGAGGATGAAGAGAAGAAAGGCGACAAGCTCTTCAGATAATCGCTTCCTTTTCATGTGTAATGAGAGATTAAGGCGAAATCTCTCAGCGTTCCTTTAAAGCTACAAAGCGGGAAAACTAACAGGGAACTTCCCTTACCTTTGCAGGAAGGGAGCATTAAAACAAAAAAAATGAGAGGCGAAAGAGAGCGGAGGTGGTTAGAGCCACAGTTTTTATCATTATGAATGTTCAGTCAACAAGACGCACTGCAAAGAACCTATATAATTTTTAATTTAATAATGCTCATGTGTTTCATATAGCTGTGTTATTCCTGCCACAGTAATGGTGTCGTTAGCTTTCTAATTCACAAGCACCTCCTACCACCACTAATTAACCACATCCATGTTGCTGTTATTAGCTAATTACAAGACTGGACACATGCCCAGCTAATTAAAGCTATTAAGTGTGTGTCCCTATGTGTGTGTGTGTGTGTGTAGAGGAGAGTATGTATATTAAGGCATCTCATGAGTTAATGCTATAATGACAGTCTATAACGGAGACCTGCAATGCAACAAACCATCTGACACGCCCCCCCCCCCGCCCTCTCAGTACAAAAACACCGCTGCTCCTCTACTCCCAAATCAATAGCCAAGGTCATTATGTGCAGCTGAATCATATGTTTCACTAAAGTTGCTGCGTGTTAATAATATTTCAACAGAGTTGCAGGAAAAAGCTTCTAATTTAGCTCGTTTAGTCAACACTGTCATCCATCATGGTGAGAACACAAAAGACGCCCCTGACTCTCTGCTGTTTTTCTTTCTTTTTTGCTTTTTATTCTTATTTTCTTTGCTCCACAGCACCTCTTCTGCTCTATATTCATTTTTACTGATTTCCTTCCCCCCTTTTTCCCCTCCAATCACTTCATCCTCTTCTCCTGGCTTCGCTGACCCTTTCCTTTCCTCCTCCTTTCCTTCCTTTCCTTTCCTTTCATTACAGGAACATGTTTTTCTTCATTTGAGCTCTCTAATCCTCTCTTTATACATCTGAATATTCATGAGATTGTTTTGTTTTGAATATTCAAGAACCAATTAACATGCTGTGTATGAATAATTAATACTTATTATTTTCTCCCTTTTAAATTTTTAATAATTAAAATCTATAAATCTGAAAACAAAGAGGCTCATTTTCACCTTCTGTGTGCTTACGTGTGTGTATGTTGGTGTGTGTGTTTGTGTGTCTGTGCGCGCGTCATGCTGACAGACTATTTAACAACAGCTCAGGAACTCTTTCTTTTATCTGCCAGCAGTCTATCCTCCTGCCACACAACCAGAGTGTGTGTGCACAAGCATGTGTAAGTGTGTGTGTGTGTTCACACTCATGAATAAATGAACTTGTTAAAGAGAGATGAAGGGGAAGAAGTAGACAGGTTCTGCTGTCCTGTTTAAAACTACCTGATCTGGCACACTTAGCATGCAGGAACACACACACACACACACACACACACACACACCGGCATGTTCACAATGAAAACTGAACGAGTTGCTGCATCACCAACAGTGCAGATATTAACCGGGCAATAAGTATGAGTGTGAACTATAAATAAGTACAAGAGTAATAAAGTCAACCCAGAGAACGAAGGAAGGAGAAAAGGAGACAAAAAGGTGAAGATGATGTGTGAGAGGGATAGAGAAGGAGGGAGGGATGCATCCTTGTCTCCTCCTTTAGTCTTATAAATACGGCTGCCTTCACGACAGGCATCATTCCTTTTAATCAGTGTCGCTGCTGTGATCAAAGAAATACCACCTCCACTGAAAGAGACAGCAAGAGATGGAGTACAATGGGAGACTCCTCACTGTGTGTGTGTGTGTCTTTGTGTCTGTGTGCGCGTGCAGGAGAGAGAAGTAGGAGAACGAGAACAATGTTGTCTAGTACCTGAACAACAGCAAAGCCATCATGTCTACATGCTGTCACATAAGTGAGGTCTTGCAATACAGTCAGACTTACACCTCCACTCACACACTCACACACACTGCAGTGACAACTGTCAAACACTCACCTCCCGACTGGGGTGTAGGTAATTAACCAGACAAAACAACTCACAACACCTCAAGGATCAAGAACACAGAAGAAGAAATACAAGGTAGACTCACGACAAAAACATGAAAAAGAGACGAGAAGAAAAGAGACGTTCTGACTACAAAACAAGCGCACACTTCTAAACAAGGAGCTCCACTCAGGAGTACAGAGGACTGGGTAATGATGAAAATAGAAACAAATCTGCACTCCTCTACTCATCTACATCACTCATCTCCTTACTATGTTTTCTTTACATTAACAATAACGAGGGAACTTTAAATCCACCATTAAAAGTGTCACACAATCAATAACAATATTACATTTACTCTGACTGCTAATAAGATCGACAGCTTCAATAATAGAATCAGATTTTTTAATTAATAAAAGACTCATCTGGCACGATTTAGAGAAAAAGTGACAAAAAGTGTTGTTTCAGGACAACTAGCATCTTGTTTCTCGTGGTTGACGTTTAGAGCAGGCTCAGGAAAAGATCATGGTTTGGCAGTCTGTAAGAAACACAGCACAACTTCTTATTCTACTCCTGAAAAAAGAAATCCATACGTACTGAAGCTCTTAGCTCAAAGCGTTCTAAACAGAAATGTAAAGAGTCAGCCAATATTTTGCGTTATAACAGCGCAACATGGATAAATATAAGAAAGAAGAGCTCAGCTGACAATCCTGATCCTCTATATGCTCTTGTTATGGTTGTAAACATTGTTTTCCTTGACGTAGCTAGAGAGATGGATCATGTTGGCACTCTAGTTTGGGCAGTTGCCTAAGATGTAATGTTATGAAACTTTGCACATACATGATAGAAATATAACCTGAAACCATATTTCAAGAACTGATTTGAGTGTTAATTCATCATGTGCAGCTGCTTGGTCTTCCATCCATCCATCCATCCATCCATCCAAGACTTTCTTGCTGTGCTACCAACCGTGCTGCCCACTTGATCATGTTAACCCAAAAAAACTACCTCAAGGTTTTACCAAGATTCGTAACGAGTGGTGAGACTTTTCACAAGAAAGCCTTTGATGCTTTTTGAGTTTACCACAAACAAATGTCTATACATTTCCTGAAACCACTGAGTGTAAATGGACTGGTACTTATTTAGCACTTTTCTACTCTATTTGAGCACTCAAGGCACTTTCTTACCGTGAGCTTTATTCTGTGCTTAAGCACTTTTAACCTAACATTCACTCACTGACATGTATCCAGTGGGGGCAACTTGAGCTTATCTTGCTCAAGGACACAGGATTTTAACATTTTTATTGTTACTTATTGTAAATGAACAATGACCAAACAAAATAGTCTTTCTTTCTTTCTTTCTTTCTTTCTTTCTTTCTTTCTTTCTTTCTTTCTTTCTTTCTTTCTTTCTTTCTTTCTTTCTTTCTTTCTTTCTTTCTTTCAACCAATTAAACTAAAGACAATTAATAATAAAAGAAACCCCACATGAACCAATTTAATTAGACCCTTTGTTCAATTAACAGTTTTCCCCTTTGTTCTCTGTCATGGGTGGACGACACCATGATGGCATGTGTGTATGTGTTACACTATACCTGTGTGTGTGTGTCCCTGTGATACAAATCTTTCAATTTTTAGTGTCCAGGAAATTAATGCAAGTCCTGGTGGAAGTCACAGACACACTAACGAGTGTTTGTGTGTGAGTGTGTGTGTGCGTTTCCATGTTATAAGTGTCTGCGATACAGCTGACTCTCGGTCTGCTGCCACTGCTTCTCTCTGTTATGCTGAGCCTTGCAGTGTAAAAGAATGGCAGAGTGTAAACTACTAATTATCTCACAGGCTGTGTGAATACAGGTTTTTTATCCTTCTCTGTTTAATCTCACTGTTGTTTCCTATTTGTTCAGCTCATTATGTGATCAAAGCCATTAACATGTTTATGGAGCGGCTCTTTCATGTTGCAATAAAACACACTGAAGCAACTCATAGGGAGTCATAAGGCGATGAAATATGAATGCAGAGGCTCCAAAGATGAGGAGAAAGTGTGTGTGTGTTTGTGTGTATGCGTGTTTGTGTAAAGATTCATGTGTGTGTGTGTGTGTGTGTGTGTGTGTGTGTGTCTACGAGACTGAGTGGGAATAAAATTAGTTTAAATCTGACGAAACTCCAAGCTAACAAAAAAGATGAGGAGGACGGGGGGCATCTGAGCCTTTGAGTTTTCCCTGCACACACACACCCACATACGTACACACAAATACGTATATGGAAATACATACACAGAGGCAGTAACTGTTAAATAATTCAGCATACACAAACACACACTGGAGGCAAGGTGAGGGTAAAAAGCGCAGCTAAGCTAACAGGCATAGTGAGTGGCCCGCAGTGTCAACAACCAATCAGGATGGAGCGTGGTGGCCAGAGAGAGAGGCGCGACCCCCGGTGACCCCGGACTCTAATGATTTATAAACACGACTGAGAAATGTGTGCACTATGCGTACAAGTGTGTGTCCTGCAAAACCCCCCGGAGCTATTTAAATGTGGAGATGAATTCTTATTTATTCACACAGAAAAGGAGTGAACGTGAAGACCCCAAGGGTAAGGTTCAAAACAATACAGGAGGAGAGCAAGAGAGGGAGAGAACAAGGGGGGATGAATAAAGATACGAGAGGAAAAGTGAAGTAGAAAGAGAGAAGGGAAGACAGAGAAAGAAAATGAGGAAAATCCTAAGAAAGAAGGAAAAGCGAGGAAAGAGGTAAAACTGCCCTGTGATCGCATAAGGAGAGGAGGTTAGAGGGCTGTAAAAGACCCTCTTTTACTATCCTAAGGGGCTGCACACACGCATATCGCACATATATTCCCTCCCCCTGCACCCAGCTCAGTACGTGTGTGTCCTCATGCAATATTAAATAGTCAGTATGTGTGGGTATAAAGAGTGGTGGGGCTGGGATGCAGTGAATTATATATCACTATTGATTTGCACACACAGAGAAAGACACACGCGTGCACAAACACACACACTTCATTAGATTAAAGCTCACAGCTATGACACAGACAACAGCAGAGGCTAACAGCAGACGCAGGAGAAAGAATCTGTCCGCAAAGACACACACACACGTAATGTAATGAAAGTACACAGGCTTTCTACCTTAACTCTGCTGCACCAGCTGTTTTGGCAGAAAGGTGGATGCTCTTTTTTTCCACTCAAGAAACTTTGTTACACCAACTGGTATTTTATATTAGCACCAAATCAGAAGGTCACATGTTCATTGGTCTCAGCAAATCGGCAGAAAAATATAACTCTGAACAATGGTATTCAGCCTTTTTTTAAGCTCATTGTTTCATTTACAGTCCTCTTTAGCCAGTGCAATCATAAACAACATCTAAATATAAACCCACTGTGAGCTCTTCCCAGCACCAAACAGCAGATGGCTAAAGATAGCAACTAGCTGGTGGAGAAAGCCAGGCAGAGGAGCTAAACTTGCAAATATTTTTCAGGCGCTGGTAAAGATTAGAGCTGCGTAAACAAGAAGATTGTTGTTACGTGGATTTAGGATCTGATGGGTTCCACACACCTATCCAATTTCTGGACCTCTTACCCCGTTCAGGGTCACTAGAGGGGGCTGGAGCCTATCCCAGCTGTCATAGAGCATGATGTGGGCTACACAGTGTTGCCAACTTAGCGACTTTGTCGCTATATTTAGCGAGTTTTCAGACCCCCTAGCGACTTTTTTTCTATAAAAAGTCGCTAAAAAAAGACGTGAAAGACATTACAAAAAACAATAATTGCTAAAAGAAATTTAATTTGTAGTTCTAAATAAATTCTAAATGCATTTAGGACGTTTTTTGCTCACTTTATGTCTCGTCCACGATGTTATTTCTCTCTCCAGCAGCGTAGGTTACAATTACATTAGCATGACCAATTATGCAAATTAGGTGATGACATCATTTAGCGACTTCTAGCGACTTTTAGGACAACCAATAGCGATTTTCCTTACTGAGGAGTTGGCAACACTGGGGCTACACCCTGCAGGTTGCCAGGCTAACACAGAGAGAGGGGCAGCTATTCAAACTCACATTTATACCGACAGGCAATACTGAATTACCAGTTAGCCTAGCATGTAAGTCTTTAGACATTCAAACCACAGAGAAAGCTCCTGGTCTTCTGGGGGATTCAAACCATGAACCTTTTTGGAATTTGGATCACATATGTGGCCCAAAATGCTGGATTGGACAATGACCCTAGTTGTATGTTGTTCTGTGGTTACTTCAACACAGCAGCAGCAGTTAGCACCAGAGCTAACGTACCATGGAGGGAGCTAACAGCAGAGAGACAGCAATTTTGGAGGTATTTAACGCTGCAACAAAAAAAAACTTTTAACTTCAAGTTTTTTACACTGCACCTTCAGGCCTGACTGCTCCTCATTGCCTTTGTTACCTGTTGAATATCAGGATCTGGCTGCTGGGCTGGACACATGGATAGCTTTGTGTTAGCATGTTTTCTGTGTAGATGCTTGCTATACATCTGTCTATGCAAAGATTGCCATTACTTTGTAACGTGTTGCACCCAACACTGTACTTATGGTAGCATAGCATGCTTTTGTCAATGTGATTAGATATTATTTCATATCAGCTGCCTCCTGTCAGCTTTTCTTAGATGCTGTAAGCCCCCCCCCCCCACCCACCCAACCTCCAGAAATGCCACTGATGAACTTTCTGCAGGCAGAACTACATACAATCTGAACAATTAGGCTTCTCCTGCAAAATCAAATCGCTATATCAACTCTATAGTTTAAAAAAAGTGGAATAAACTGAGTAAGCATCCAAGGATGGAGTCAAGTTACTACAATACACTCAAGCTCCTCCTACCACTTTCCCACCTTATCCTTACCCACCTCCCCTCCATGCTCCTGTTATCTGGCATTTTAATGCATCTATAGTCATGCTAATGGTTCTCAGAATTCAAAATAATTTCTTCTTTGTCCTGCTCTGCCACTCAGCACTGATAGAGAAGTGGTATCTCTGTCTCTTCCTCTTCCTTTGCCTTCATTCTCAAAGAATATGACTTTGACAGAGTCCTGTCAGTCTGTCGGTCTATCACACTTATTCTGTGTGTCAGATTAACGGCGGTAAGGAGTCGAGAGTGCTGACAGGACATGAAGGAGAAGAGAAGAGAAGAGAAGAGAAGAGGAGAGAAGAGCATGCGTTTTACATTATGAGTGGTCCCAACCTTTCTATTCATGCTGGTTGACCTTTCCATCAGTAGGTAATCGAGAGGAGAATGTCCTTTACTATAAAGGCTGGATGTTAAGTCACGCTCGTCTCTGGCCCAAAGAGAGAGGAGAGCACCTCATGTCACTCCAACACAGCCCTGGGTGAAGCACAACGGTTGGGGTGAGGGGCAAAACGCAGATGGATATTACAGAGAGGCAGAAATGTGTGTGTGTGTGTGTGTGTGTGTGTGTGTGAGGGCTGGGATAGGATGGGAGGGGAATAATACCGGTCTGCCAGTTCAGGTCATTGTCGAGAAAACATAAAACATAATCATCCATTAAAATGCAGCTTCACACCCTCCATCACATCCATGGTGGAGCTGCTGCTATAAATGCTGTGTATGTGTGTGTTATTGTGCGTGTGCACACACACATTTACTCAGCTATGTTAGATCTACAGGCATAAAGAGACAGAGGCTGGAGGTTTGTGGTGGGTCACTTTATTGCATACTGTGTGCGTGTGTAAATGGCAAGTGCGGTGTCCCTTTGTTGGAATTGTGTCACATTTTTGTATGAATTTATATTTGATCATCAAGCGTTAGTGTGTGACAGTGAAGAGTCGAATGTGACGTGAATGATGCATAAGATTTACCCTGGACTGTCACGTCAGCCGGGAATGATGCTATAAAGTGAATACACCAGTTAACGATTGCGATAAGAATTCCCCTCTTTTATAGAACATGTGAAATATGTTTCCATAAAACTAATTTTCAGAGCTAAATCTAATAATTTGCTCAATTTTAGACTTCCCACGGGTGAATTTCAGCAAAGGTTTCCATGCACTATTCCTCTACGGTCGGCTTTAAACATAATAAAATGGCGTAAAGACCTGATTGATAGCCTTCATGAAAACAAAAGGACAAAAATAAAGACTGACTGCACCTTCCACACTCTGTGTAGTGTCATGTATGGATAGAAGGCCTCAAAACACAATTCAAACAATAATTAGGATAGCATCTACTGTAGTGGTTAACACATTTCCCTAACATGAGAAAGTTCAATCGTTCATGAGAGGTGTCATGAACCTCAAACGGTATAAAAATCTGCACCAAATCAAGTAAGTGGATCCATCTGCTGTGGTTAGCCCTCGTATATAAGAGAGCAGATGAAAGAAGATGATAGCATATACTTACTAATGGTTAATTATACAAATTACAAGCAAGTAACCACAATTTGATGAATTTACTAGGCTGGTTATTTCGAGCTCATGAACTATGCATCCATCTGTCCTTTTGCTCTTGCTTATCCAAATCAGCATTGTGGGAGTGGGGGTGCCAGAGCCTGAGCTGCCAAAGGGCAAGAGATGACCCTGGACAGGTCGCCAGTCTGTCACACATAGACACTCACACCTACAGCCAATTTAGAATCACCAATTAGCCAGACCTCAAGCATGTCTTGCAAGGAAGCTGGTGTACCAAGGGAGACAGCATAGGAGAACATGCAGAAAGGCTCCAGCCTGGATTTGAATCTGATCCAAACTGATGGAAAAGTTATAACTCAACAGGATTTTTGGAATCTTTCTTGCATAAAAACTTGCAGATGACCAGTGAGAGTGTAAATAAAAGAGTTGGTAACCTGCTTGCTGTGACTAATGTAATTGTGTCATCTTTTACGAGGCGGCTGAACTGAATGAAACTGGGCTCTTGTCTCGGCTCTTTGTCCCTGGAGATGAGAGCGATGAGTTATACCCATCTGCAAATCGAGACTCTAAACAACACTATCGCTTTTAAACGCCAATCAGCGGGGGCCAAGTCTGTATTTCAAACTTGTAGTCTTAACAGTGTCACACAAAACACAAAGACCAACACACGCACTAAAGTTTCGCTGTGACACACTGCAAATCCCCGCTGATTGAGGGTAAGCGAGCTACAGACGGCTCTTGTGTATAACTAGCTCCAGCCCAGCAGATCAGAATGGCTGGCAGCAAACTTACATGTTTGTCATCTAAAAACTATTCAGCCTCCACTTAGCCAAGTGCACAACACAAACAATAGACAGCCCGTTAACAATGTACCATTATCTGGAGCATGATGGAAGGAGGGGTACATGTGTAGAGAGCGGAGAAAAAGAAGGAGAGGGCGAGGAGGAGAGCGACAGAGTGCAGCTAAAAAAAGAGAGAGGATAAAGGCAGAGAGATGAGAAGGAGGATTGCAGAGAGACCAAACTGTTATTTAAACCAGGCGGCCACGAAAACATCACAATAAATAACTCGGCTGTTTAGTCTCCACCTCAGATGCTGGGGGAGCAACGGAGCGCAACACACGACGGAGAGGGAGGGAGGTGAGAGGGTGTGTGTGGAGGGGAGGAGAATTAAAAGGAATTGGGGAGGGGTGAAGTGGTAGAAGAAGGGAAGGAGGGATGGAGAAGGAGATAAAACACATTACAAGATCGCTCTCTGTTGTCAGGCTCAAAGGAGTATCCAGGATCGTCTCTCCTCTCGACTAATGAAAGGAGCAGCTTCACAGTCAAGTACCAGGACACATGCCTGTTTGCAAACACACACGCGTGCATGAATGTGCGCACACTTATACTCTTAGACTTAAAAAAAAAGAAAAGAAGCAAAAACATAAACACATTTAGCTCACATTCACATGACAGAGAAGATTTTATGCTGTTGTTTAGCATCACAATGCCTGCGCACACTCAGCTCAGACTCACACCTTCCCCTTCACACTCGCACACACACACAAATGCACGCGCACACGCGGGAGCCCTTTCGTCGTCCTCAGCAGAAAGAGTGGCACGGCGAGGGCCCCTTTGACTGCACAGAGCGCTGCCTCACCAGCCAAGGCCGTTGATGAGAGGAAAATAGTGCTAATGCAGCAAGGAAGCTGTTCTTTCCCAATTAAGCCAATAAAACACATGCTTCCCTCTTTCCTGTAACTGCCTAATAAGCCATAAACACAGCTGAACATTTATAATTCTAGCTAGTACATAAAAAAAAGAAAACAGCACTTCCCATATGTGCAGGGGTGAGGTGTGTGTGAAGAGGGTGAAAGCGCTGGTGATTGCAGCGGCCATGGGGAGAAATAGCTTTTTCTACTAAAAGAAATATTTAGTACCTCTCTGAATTAATGTGAGGGAGGTGGTGGGAGAGGAGAGGGAGGATGGGAGGCTTGGAACTGTCGTACTAGACCAAAGCAGATGTATCTATCCTCCCTCCTGTGTTTAGGAGAAGCTGAGGATGCTGAACTCCCTGTTGAGATGAGATGAATACCTTCACTGAGCGCCTACAAGCTCCCATACACATAGATGGAGGCAGATATATACAAATTAAAGAAATAAAACTATACAAACCTTGAGCTGTTTGCAAACATGAACTCCTAGTAATTTGTGCAGGTTATGGTCCACTTCAGATGTGTTCTCGCTCCATTTGAGCTGAGTGTCCATCTAGTGAGTGGATACTGGAGGCAGGATGTGATATCAACTCCCTCACTGTGGCTTCACTGGACACTCATTTGTGCACAACTGGTCACCTGAACCTGGCAAGTAAAGACCTCTGTAATGTCTAGAACAGTTCAGCTTTAGACTTTAGTGCGGTGTCGAGCTACCAGGTTCTTCTATGATTTGAGATTGTCTTGACAAGTCTTTGGTGCAGGATAAAACAGGTTAAACAGGTGACATTTTACTGGCATGGATTGGACCCGCTTGTCCTCTTATCCTCCTGAGAACTGAGGAAAAAAAATTATATTTCAGTGTTACTGTTTTTGTGATTTCCTGCCTCTTTGGAGCTAAAAGTGGCTGACCAAACACATGAGATATCATTGGAAAGGACGACTTAGTGGGGTAGCTCAAATAAATCAAAAGATATAGATCAGAAACAAATGTCCATTGCATAGGACATACATGAATAGGCTGGGTCTCAGGAGGATATGGCTCAGTCAGTCTAGAGGAAAGAACGGGACGGCAACATCTTTCCAGATAGGAAAAATTGGTGGTTGCCTGGTGATTACTTTTTTTTTTTTTTTGCATTAAGTGATCAGTTGCAAGGGACTGCAACAACCAACTGAGCCCAGAGGTTGAGCATGTGGTACCGACAACCTCTGGGCAACAACTTTTGATTGCACAGGTGCAGTTGCTGTCCGACTTGAACTGACTGCAGTCATTCTGAGACAGATCGATGAAGGTTTGCAAATAATCTCTTTCTAATTTATAAATGCAGACAGATTGTGAACGTGGAGCAATCAATCTGAGTCAGTTTGCACAGATTAGCGCAACTTGTCTGGGGACTCGACTCAGCTGATTGCTCACCGGTTGTCCAAACACCTACTGTATGTCAGTTTGTGGTAAAATTGCTATCCTGCAGCAGCTATGTCACTTTTAGTGCATGGATTTCTGTTGCAAATCTATGAAGGACTAACTGGCCTCTGAATGTATGTAGGTAATGTGAATTTTTGTTTGATGTGAATTTATGTGTATATACAGGCAGCAAAGGATTTGCAATTTTTGCCGATTTATCACGTACAAACAGATTGCATGTAAAGAATGTAACTATTAGCAGGGCGATAAGGAAGCAGAGAACTGCTCCTCCTTTACTTTTTGTGTGAGTTCAGCTGCTTCCTGGATTGTGTTTTTGCCTCCTCGGCTCAACTTTTTTCCTCCTGGGCAAGAGGAGTCATAAACACAGCATGGGATCGCTGTTAAGCAGTTCCTAAAAAACACATTTGCACTTTATTGTCTAAGTGCAGGAGCTCGGCTCTGGTGTGAGAGAAACTAAAGGGAGGGGATCAAATCTCTTCTGAGATGAATGAATGAATTTAAGGTAGTGCTGACATGAACAGTTTTTTTTAAATTTAATAATAACACTCAGCTTTCTGTGGAGGTATCCCCCTGCATTTTTACAAATTAGAAATGAATACTGATGATTTCCTCTTGTACTGGTTTAATCTTATTTTTCTTTCTCATTCAAATTTATTTTATTTTGTTCTTAAGGTTTTGTGTGGATTGAAGCAGGTCAGTCTATCTGTTTCAGATACAACTGTCCTGATTTGGCAGCTGATGATGCAACTCTGCAGGATTCGAAATGCTACACCGATTGTTTCACGGAGCCACATTGTTAACTTTAACAACATATGACTAATGTTTTTCATAAAAAGCTGTGGAAATTATGAGTTTTGTTAGCAACTGGCTTAGAGGTGGTTGTGGGACAGGTTATTTTGATTATATACATGCTTGATGGTTGAATAGTGTCATACATTGTGTCAAATACATTACAACCTCAACACCGATGTTCACATTTTTCATAGCCTAACAATGCCTAATGCTATCTGCTCCCAGTCCATCATACAGATGCACTATCCTAGTGTACATTTGGTTTCTTTGTGGTGGTATGTTCCATCATTGTTTACTGCAGTGTTGAAGTGTAATCAAGCTTCTCTGTGGGCATCATTAAAGTTTAATTTGATCTCAGAGAGAGAGATTCCAGCCTTTGCTCTTTGACATTCAGAGGCGCTTTTTTTCACTTAAGTGCTCGAGAAACTGCGTATTTTACAGAAGTGAGTGCCGTCATCGGTGTGGGCAAACGGTAAATACGCTGGTATCCTGGCCTATACTGTACTTGCTCACACACACATTAACACACACATACACAGGGTGGAATGTGGTAGAATGCAGACCTGTGTGTGTGTGTGTGTGTGTTTGTCTTTCCTGCTATTGTCAGACGGAGATTGATACCGCCTCTTGTTACTGACAGACGATTGTCGAAGCTTCCTGAAATAATTATAAAAGGCAACAACAGTAACTCACACACCCTGTTAGCCCGCCTGTCTGTCTGTCTGTCTTTCTGTACTGTACTGTGTCACCCTGCCAGTGGGTCTGACTGTCTGTTTAGCTACGATTAATCAGAAATGTAATGTTTATCAAGTTGTTGAGCCAATACCAGTGGACACAAACTGCTTATACCACAAACAGAAGGAGATGTAGAGAGCAGACTGAACACAATGGAGAGAGGGGCTTAAAGGCAAAAGGTCAGACAGTGAAAAGATGCAAACATCGGTCTGAATCATCACCTCCTATTGTCTGTGTGTCTTAGAATTCAGGAAATGTCATGTCACATTTACACATGCACAGACATAAAAGCTTTAGGTGTGATCAGTCATCTCGGTAAGAATGACCGCGCGAGGCGTTTGCGGTCCGCAGATGTGTTTTTGTGTCTGTGTGTGAAACAGTATTCATGTCCTGAATGTTCTGCACAGGAAGTGGCAGCAATCCACTTCCTGTTCAGCTGGAAATCTCATCTGCAGGGCGGGCTGCCCAGGGTGTTACCACACATAAAGGCACACATACGTACTGGAGCCCAAATATATGGAAGAGCAAAACACACACGCACGCACACACAGCACAAACCAACACCCAGTCTATTTCAGTTTGTCATGTATTGTCACCTGAGCCTACAGTAAATACAAACTCTTTGTTCTCGGCCCAGCACTGCTTAGGGGGCTTTTTCTTTGTGTGCGTGTGCCTGTGTGAGTTTGTGCTCCTCTTATAAGCCGACACCACTATTAATAAATGTTATTTGTAGTCCTGGTAGGAATAAGTGGGAGCAAATGCATGTTGGAGCACAGTAGGGTAATAACCCAGGCACACCTTGGAAACCTCAGTTTGCTAGGGACAAAGTGTATTCCCCAACCAGTTGGGGAGTGGTTGCTGTGAAACTGGTTGCTAGGAGATATATGGCGCTGCACCAAAAAGCTCCTTGTGGTTGCTTTGGATCCTACAAGATTGCTGGTGGTTTGCATGGAGTGTTTGCAGACATGTTGGCATCTTCAATGCAAATTCCACCTAGTGACAGCCAGCAACCACTCATGAACCAGTAGGGGTTTAACCATTGACTGAAGGTAGTGACTGTGACAAATGATCAGAGAACTACACCAGCCAGCTTTAAACAAGATCTCAGTCTGCTTACTCTAGTAAAACCACTAATCTGGAGATGACAGTGAGATCAACCACTTGTCAGCTGCATGCATATATGCATATATTGTCAAGAAAAGCTTTTTCTGTAAAATCAAATTAATGATTACAATATGCACATTAGGTACCAGCGTTGTTATATTATCATCTACATTAAGAGTGCAAATAAAAACAGTAATGCCATAAATTGTGAAAATAAAGGTCAGGGCACAAGTTTCAGAGTTTTCCTGTGAGACTAATTAAAGACTTTTCACCTATTTGTAATCTGAAAAAAGCTGCTTAAAAACAAACTGTTTGTAAACAGACTAAATTGGCGTAATGAAGAGATGATGACATAGAGTAATCTTTCTGAGCCATAATGTCAGAATAAGCGGCACTATTGGAGGGAGGAAGGTGACTGCATGGAGCTTTGTTGATCTGATTTAGCTCCTGTAATCACCCAGCGGCTGAAATTTATATTATTTAATGTTCAATTTCCATTAAAAGAAACCTTTAGATAAAAACTTGAGAAATCTGTGAAAATTTCAGGGTTTTTTTTCTCAACTTGATGCCAAGCATTTACTTAGTTGCACAGGCCTTTTATTTATGCTTTAAGTGGCCCTAAAACCACACAAAGCCTGTGTGTTTAATGACGTCAGTAACACATTTGAGCAGAATACACGGCGCACATAAATAAACAGCTACAGCACAAAACGCAAGATGTTCAAAGATGAGAATTAGCATAAAATAAAACAAAGAAATTAAACTCCTCGCCATTTATGTGCGGCTGCTTGTTCGCCGAGGCAAACAGACTGATTTAACTAGTAAATAAAGTCACAACACTCTGGCTGAATCTCCGGAGATTTAACCTTAACCCTGGAGAGTGTTGCATAACAGCAACAAACTTGACAGATAAAACACAGGCTGTTAGCACCCTCCCCACACACACACCCACACCCTTACCCCCCTCTCCCCAGTGTTTGACTAGACAGCAGTATCCAAACACAGGGACTCCTCACTACACTGACTTTACAAGGACTAATTACCGGCTGGCACTGAGTGTAGACAGATGGTAGAGAGAGAGAGAGAGGTGGAGAAGGAGTACACAGGGAGGAAGAGAGAAGATATATTTTGTCGCTCAAGTGTATACGTGAGTGTGTGTGTTGGTGTACATAAGCTAATTTGCGTCAATAATTATCATCCACCCTGCAGCAGACAAAAGGACTGCTTAAACATTACTAACTGATGTCTGATGCCAACTCCATTCGTCTTCTGCAACAATGTCAGAGCAGTAGATTACTCCTTTGTTGTTTCTTTCATGTCTCTGTGAATAGAAAGCTAAACTGTACGCCGTTTCCTCCTCCCCCCTCTGAAAAAACAAAGCATGCAAGCATTTTTTCTCACATCAGCAAGCAACACATGTACCATACTTTTCAGCCATACATTTCAGGTACTTTCTGAAATGTCACTGTTTAGTGCCATTGTCTGGAACTAAACACGACCAGATTAGCAGACTAGCAGGGTTTCCAAGTTGTTTTTGAACACGGTAAAGAATTTAGCAGCTAAAAGCCAGATATCACCATCAGGTGTTGGTGCACACCAAGCTAAGTCATGAGTATTGTGAACTACAGTCATATGAAACTTCATGCTAACTAAAGTTGATAATATGTTGGTGTTTAGGTTGACCGGTTGTCAGAATGCACTAGTTCAAGAAAATGACCTCATAGGCCAGCTATTGCAGCCCCTAGTGGCTGTGTGAATACGTGCATATTTAATGTGTGGCATATATATCATTATGTCACTATTAGGTTTGAAATTCTGTGCTAAGAAACCAACAAAATAGAGCAACAAATGGGACAAATCATAACTTTTCACTAACCCTAACAAAGTGTTGAAAGCTAGCCAAATAATAAAGTGAACTGAAACTAAACAGAGTTTACAAAATGAAAGGGAAACTTTAACTTTATTTAACTTTCTCCTGGTCAAATGTTCAGAGTGTTCTCCCAGCATTCTACCGTTTTCATGCTGTTTCACTCTTTTAAGACTGGAAACACTGTTTCAGAAACGCTGACATCAGTAAGATACACCGCCACTAACACTGTGTGTTTGGGAGGTTTGTTGGTCATTTCAAGAGTAGGTGGTATATCCAAACTGGAACTTTATTTTATCAATAAACTGAATACATCTTGCTTAATAAAAATAAAAATAAAAAAATCAGTGGGTAGTCTACTTGTTGTCTATTGATAAATGTGAATAAGTGGTTCTCTTATGGGCAGCACGGTAATGCAGTGGTTAGTGCCTCGGGCTGTGAACATGCTCGCTGGCTGGAGCTTTTCTGTTTAGTTTGCATGTTTTCCTGCGTCTGCTTGGATTTTCCTTGGGTGCTCCGGTTTCCTCCCACAGTCCAAAGACTTGCCTGTTAGGTTAATTCATTATTCTAAATTGGTTGTATGTGTCATGTCGGTTTCAGTGGTCTTTCTGTTTCACTGCGAAAGACTGGCAACCAGCCCAGTGTATCCCACCTCTCAATCAAGCTAAGGCTCTAGTCACGCAGGCCTAGAGACAACTTGGCAAACCCCCTGCCATCCACCCTTCACTGGTCTAATATATATATATATATATATATATATATATATATATATATATATATATATATATATTCCCCAACCAGTTGCTGATCAGTCACAAAGAAGTATTCGGTTCTCCACCTAAACTTCTTTGCAGTTGCTTTGGTCTCTTGAATATTGGCTCCAGTAGTTTGCATGGAAGATGCTGGCTTGTTTGCAAACACTCACCAACTAGTTTCTAAGCAGTAATGTAATTGTAAACTATAAAGTTGTGCTATTTGAAATGTGTTGCCACAGTGAGACACAACTGTTATTCTGAGGCAATAGTTCTACTTTTCTGGTTTAAGTCACACATTTTCCAAGTGTCACTGCCATTTGGTAATTAGTCAGGGACGGTTACAAATCTGCATCTTCCATGCATACTAGGAGTGACTGTGATAATCTCCCAACCAAAGCAATGCAAGGAGGTTTTTTGTGCCAGTGCCCTCTTTACAACCAATGTCACCTGCCAACTGCCAGAAACTTCCAGCAACAACTCACCAACCAATTGGGAAATACACCTTTTTCTCCAGTGACTGAGGCCTAAACGGTGACGCTGTAACAATAAGCATACAGGGTACAGATAAGCAATAAAGGCGATGAATGGAGACACTTGCTTAGAGCAGAACAATTGTTAATACTTGAATTATTCCTACAAATCAAGTCAAAATATTTAATGCTGCTGCAGAGGGGAAAAAAAACCCTGAAAGAGACAATAAAACACTCAAACTGACTTTTCCCGTATCTAAATGTAACAAAGCATCTCTTTGGAATAATTAAATCTGTGTGCTGTTTTCAGGCTCTGGTGCCCTCCTTTAGTCTAAACCTCAGCTGTAGTTGAGTTATTTCTCTTACTGTCTGTGCACTTTGCACTTCTCTTCTCCTCCCGCTGAACTCAAGCCTTCGCATTTTTCAGCCCTCTCCCGCTTTTTCAGCATGACTCCCCTTCCTCAACCCTCAGTTATTCCTTCTCTGCATCCCCCCATTGCTCTCTCCTCGCACCCCTCTCGTTAGCCGGGTATAAATCTCCAGAACTAACCCAGTAATTTAACCAATTAGCATCTCAGATATGAAGGTGGCATCTAAATTACGACGGTGCAGAATAGTGATGCATGTGGCCCCGGCTGCTGAATTTACAACCTCTCGTTACATATTCAACCAGCATAAATCAAGCGTTCCCCACTGACACACGGCCTTATGGGTAGGCACGGGCCGAGGTGGAGGGAACAGTCCCGGGGATGCGAGTTAGTTAATCATGTGGAAATAAGAAGCATAACCTAGATTCGCAGACACACACACACACCAATAAAACACATCGTAAACCTTTCTGAATACACACTTTTCCAGATACACACTCACATACACACATGCTTGAAAAAACAATATATTATATAAACAAACACAAACAAAACAAAGTAATCACAAAATTAAAAACAATGCAACACAGAATCTAAGCACAGATGTTTTGTTTTAGGCACCTCCCTCACCTTCCCTCTCTTCCTCTACCTCCTGCCAACACACGCACACACAGACACACACACACACACACACTCCTGCCTAAATGAGTATTTCCGTGTGTTGATGGGCAAGACAAAGAGCCCATGCAGTAACCAATGCGTGTGTGTGTATGTATGTGTGAAGGCTTGTGTGCTTCTGTTGTTATCTCAGCGCGTGGTTTCAGCAGCGGTGCGGGGCGTCTGGTCCTCACAGCGGCGGTGGCGACAGCGAGTGAGTGATAACTGTAGTAAAAGTGTAGTAAACAGTCTGAGTGATGGCGGCTGTCGGCGGGGCCAATTGAGCGTGTGACATCAGCCGTGACACATCAGTGGAGAAGCACAACGGTAATGACAGCATCGCCACGCAGTGCGCTCAGGCTATCTGTTACTGCTTAACAGCCGCCACACACGCACGCACGCAGGCACAGACACCGCACACACACACACACACACACACATATAGTCGCTGATGGGGATAAATCTGACTTTCAGCTGCTGAGAACCTGCAATTGCTCTGAAACTGCTTCTAAGTCATGAGAGAGAATTTGTGTTTTTCTGTATGGGGGAAGGTTAGAGGAAACTCAAAGCAGGGGAATCTTAGGGTTTAGGTGTAGCTGAAGGGTGAAAGGTCATGAGCTCGACTCCCTGGAGAAACACTACAAATACTGCTGCTCCCACTCTGAGCATCATTATAACCCCCCACATACACAGACACCACATACCACAAATCATTATAACATGTAGTCTTATAATGAGCTGGTCACCTTCTAAACCTTCTAAAAACTAATCCCCTGATGCCTCTCTCTCACACTCTCACCTACCAGCCTCCCATGAGACCCGCCGACTGCAGGGGTCTTATAATTAGACACAGGGACACGGATATGGGAAATACAGACTCATTCAGCACTGAATGAAGAATATGGCCCACATTTAGACAATACTTAATGTAAAAAGTTAGGACAGACGATCTGTGAGTCAACTAAACTATCAGGTAAACAGTCAGGCTATCTATCAGTGTGTTCCATTTGAAGTCAGAAGTCGGAATTTCTCAGATTTCAATCGGAGTTTTCAACTGGAGCAATCTCCCTATCCCCTGCTTCACAATCCAACATGGCAGCAGTGCATGTAAATAGTAGTAAAACTGCGAATCTTTGCAGCCACTATTGTCTATTTATGACTCGCAAAATAAGCCATACACAGCGCACTGACCATGAACATGCCACAGCTGTGCTTTGAAATCACAAGCATTGTCCTGTCTTGCTAGTGTTGTTTGAATGGCTCCAAACAAATCCTCTTTTGCCTTACGTTTTCTACTTTACCACTGGAACATTCTCATCTCAGCAATGACGTCACTCCGAACTCTGACTTTTGAGGAAATGAGCATCATGGGAGTTCTCTTCATTAGGTTGTCATTTAAGTTCAGTCTAACAAATTCTCGTCCTTTAATCTTTTGATGCATCATGTTGCATCATTAGCAAATGACTAGAGAACAAATACGACTGCAACCTCCAAGTAGCTGGGAAAAATTGTAGGTTACACGCTGAATTTTTTTCACACTCAGCAACCAGTTGCAAGTAGTTGTGGCAACTGCTTTCGATTGCACAGGTCGCCTCATGGGAGGCAACCTCTCCATATGACTAGGGTCCAACTCGGACTGACTCCAGTCACTCTCAGACAAACTGGCAAAGGTGTGAAATCTGAGTCAGTCTGTGCTGATGAGTGCAACTGCGACGCATCTCCTGCAGTCGGGGACTCGACTCAGCCAGTTGCCACCTGGTTGGTTTCTGGTCATATCCCAGTATTAAAGCAAGGTTGCTGAGCCCCTATGTCACCGTTCTGCAGCTGCACCTCGACAATATTTGTGGGAGAACTTCTGATTTTCTGTTTCACATCTGTGAGGTTCTGGCTGGATTCTGAATGTAAGTAATTAGTGTTAATTTCTGCATGTGGAGACGGCAACAGATTTGTGATTTTCACCAATTTGTTGTAAACTGATTGCACAAAATTGATTTATTTTATTATTTTGAAGGCAACAACTGGTGCCCATCTTTTAAGCAACCATTTCAAAAGCAACAAGAGTTCAAGTTCATCGCACACGGTCGCAGTAATTTTGGTTGTGCCGTGGTCTACCTAGTGTGACTGTAGCACAGGACACTATATTTCTAATGAGATGACATAACTCAGGTTTTCAGTTTTTATGGTAAACGTCTGTAAAAAATAGGTGCAGTAAGAACTGTCAGCAGTGAGGTTTGTGGGTAAGAATTAGTGGTGACTGCTCCCTGCCGAGAAATATCACATGTTGCCAGCTGAAAGTGCTTCCAGGAGGATCTTGTTTCCATAAAGACACGTGAGGAAGACATCAGAACTAACATGGAAGACAGTGAGACATTCACCAGTGCTCTTCTAACATCTCCTTATCCACGACTACATAGTTGATGTTTATTTACTAAAGAACCACATAGGAGATGTCATATTAGTGAGTTATCACCAGGTAATTATGCATTCATAATTAAACAAACCGATTTAACTCAGCACTTTCTTCTTCTTCTTGTGTCGTTTGCGATTAAAACTGTAATTGCTCATTAATTACTCATCACTCCATGATAAGGTGCTGTTTTTCTGCTGCCTACAGGTGGGAAACATCATACATAGTAGTTACTCATGAATCATAAAAAACTATGACTATGATGCCTCACTTTACATAAAAGGGAAAAAGAGGCAATAATTACCAGTACATCCCTATTTCTGAGTAAATACGTGCTACTGAGTAACTTAGTAATTACTTCCTAGTTCTCAATTATTATGTTACCATGTATTTCTCTGTTATCTCAAAGGAAAGCCATATTATTTTATACCCTCTAGGCTTTTGTTATTAATTAAATGATCAATTTTAATTTTACAGGCAAAAAATTAGAAACAATTTCTCCTTTTTATGTATAAGTATCACAGCGTCATGACAGAAATATGGCATTTGCAGCATAAAACTCACATAACAGGTGGTATTTTTAGCCAATAAAAAGACTGTGACGCTTACCATAGAAACAAGAATAAAAATGGGTCCATCATACAAACATTACATGTAGCCATCATTATCTGAATTATAGTTTTGGACATAATTTTGTGGACGTTAATATGACTAAGGTGTTTGAATGTTGTTTTTCTGTCTGTTAACTCAAGGAACCAAGTTTTTGCCACCTTTCGGCTTTAGGGGCAGTTTCTCATAAAAGCCAGCATTATAAATACTATGAAAAGACCAGTTAAGTTTATGCCAGACCCACAGGTCACAGAGAAGAAATGCAGATTTAGAGAAAAAAAAGAAAAGAAAATGTCTTTCATTTTAAATAAACACCCGGATGATAGAGGCGGATTTGAGACTCAAGCCTGCAAACACCTACGCAGCCTGACCTGAGTTCAAGTGTTTCTATCTCTCTTTCTCTCGCTCCGAGAAAGATACAGACGCAGAGGGAGAGAGAGGGAGAGAGCAGCATTTAACCTCAGAGGGTCAGACTGAAAAAAAAAATCAGCTGAAATTCTCTGTGATCAGTATGTCCAAGAAATGCACACACCCACACAGTGCTGCCACGGAGGACACCCATGAGCATCAGCACTCAGATACACATGAGCCATCCCTAATAGGCGCACACAAGCTAAAAAACCTAAACACTTCACTGTAACACACACACACACAGGCACAGTGGAAGAAGAGCTGGCCACAGCTGCGCTCTCCTCATGAGCGCAGCACTAACTGACGGCTAATCGATTAGTGCTTGGTGACCTCTGACCCCACTAGCTTCCTGTCTGACAGATTACACCTCCGCAGTTCCATAGGACTGCATTCGCCTGCCTCGTTTTGTGTGTGTGTGGTTTTGGGTTTTTGTTATTTTTTTTTGTCTCCACAATGGAACAAAAATAACAGAAACATCTCTCAAAGCAGGGTGGTCCATCGCATAAGCACCACATGCATGAACTTGCATGTAATATTACAGTAAATGTGTGATTATGTGAGTCAAGGAATTTTCTTTTTTTTTTTTTCTTGTCAATAGCAGCGCAAAACATAGTGTTTGTTGTTGTTTGGGCGTGTGCTATATGTTACTGTGGTGACACAGACGGTGCGCAGATCAGGCAGCTCAGACTGGGAGGGGTGATGTGTGTGTGTGTTCATGTGTGTGTGTGTGTGTGTTAGGAGGTAGATAACAATGCCCCTCTCGGCAGGACACTGGTGCTCTCTTCCTGGTTTGCTTTACACGGGAAACACTGCCCCAACACACACACACACAGAGGCACACACAGATATTTATACCTGTATGGGTTGCAATGACTTCACCAGCTCGCCCTGCACAGCCAAACAAAGGGAAACAACAGCAAACTAGTGTCCCTTCAAAACACACACACACACAAATAGAGAGTGTAGAGCTTGCAGACTCAGCCGTCCGTTAGATGAGACAAGGTTAGCGTTTTTATTCCGACACGGCTATTAATAATGAAATGATGCATGGCTGGCACATTCGTACTCTCCTCCCCTTTCCTCCCCTCTCTTCTCTTCTACAAATTCCTTCTTACAGTTGTACAAACTCTCATACAGTAGGTAAACACACTCCTGCTCAGCCTCCCAAAACACATCAACCACAGGTTCACTTTGCGGTAAAGGGGGGAAAAAAATTCCCAGTCTCATCAGTGTGTCAGTTAACAAGTATATATATGTATGTGTGTGTAATCTGCAGGGAGTTTCCAGATAAACTAAATGTGTTTGCTTTTTAATGACAGAGCTTAAGATATTCACACACACATGCACACACGCCACCGCCAACCACCTATCATGAATGAGCCACTCTGTATGCTTACCTCAATTCCATGTGTGTGTGTGTGTGTGTGTGTGTGTGCGTGTGTGTGTGTGTGTGGGGAAGAGAGACTAATCGCTGTCCAGTAATGGGAGCATGCTAAGAGAGATCTCTGTGTAGGAGCCCAGAGGCCTTTAGCCACAGTCTCATCGCCCACCTGGAGGTTATCCACATACCACACCAATGCACACGCTCACACGACAGCTAGTCTTTTGTTAGCCTGCCAGAGAGCCACAGAAGTCAGTCCATTGGTAGGTTACATAATCGCTCTCTGACTTAATTAATCAGTAAGTTTGCTGATCAATCAGCCAAGTCAGTAAATCAGTCAGTAGGTTAATTAGTCATTCAGCTAATTTGTCAGTTAACTAAATGAAAAGGCGTGCCTTCTGTTCCACGTCGGGATTTTTTCCCCTTACCTGATGTGATAACACACTATGGCGTCTATACAGTGCACTGTGAGGCTTGAACTAATTTCTGAGACAATGTGTCGACTCTACAGATTCAAAAGACCTTTAAGTGCCTACGTAAAAAAAAAAAAATTTTTAGTAGTTTAAATCCATGCACGCATCGCCTTTGCAGAGCTGAACATGAATTTGGGTAAAAATTCAATTAAACTCCTCTTTAAATATTTATACGTTTACTATGTCAGAGATTGAAATATTTGAACGTTTGGTTTTTTACATCCTCAATGGGCACATTTTTCATTGTGCAGTTTAGTAGTCAAATATTTATTACTGGACAAAAAAAAAAATCCAGTGCACCACTCTCCCGCTGCTGAAAACAGTTGTAGTTTTTGACAACAAGCAGACACCTAAAGTAATCGAAGCATCACAACAGCTTTGAAAGGAACAGATGGGAAAATCTTTGAGGCCCTCGTGTCGTGTTTGTAGCTTTTAGGGTAACGTGATCCCTGCCTAAGGGTGGTTATGTGCACTGGGGTGGGGGGTGGGGAGTACCGGGAGACAGGAAGGGGAGGATGAGAGAGGTGAAAAAGGAGGAAATGGGGAGAAAAGAAAAAGGAAAAAGGTGTATGTGTGTGTGTGTGTGGGTACATATTACACATCTGTGTGGACTCTCTTCAGTTTTGCCCTTTGGCAGTTTTCTTCCTGATACTCCATGCCCGATTCAAATGATACAGAAATGGTAAATGGCAAATGGCCTGTATTTGTATAGCACTTTGCTCGTCCCTAAGGACCCCAAAGCACTTTACACATCCAGTCATCCACCCATTCACACACACAAGCCTGATGGAGAAACTTGGCTCTCAAAAAGAAGTTGGAATTGGAATTATTCCAATTTACAGACAATACAAAGGAAAATGTTCGGGGGAAAAAATGAAAAGAAGAAGAAAAAGTAGATAGATAAAGACAACAACACATATCTCCATCTCTGAACCTAAACAAGCTCCTCTGTGTTAGTTTAGACAGTTAGAGGAAATGAAAATGTGTGTGTGTGTCTGTGTGTGTGCATGCATGTGTGTGTGTGTGTGTGTCCATTAAAACAAGCAGTCAAACTAAATCAGCAAGTAATGTGAATGCCGAGCTTCTAAATGCTGGGACAGGTGCAGACTGAGAGGCTAAATGAGAGAAATGAATAAAACATAGTCCTCTCTTCCTCTTTCTCCCTGTCTCTTATACACTGTTAAACACACACACACACACAAACACAGACAGAGAGAGAGAAGCGAACAGTGGCATTATGTCAATAGTATGAATAATTCCCAGCACCGATGACCTTTAACACAGGAAGTGATACTGCACCTTGAGAGCGTGAGCTGAAAAGAAAGAATCAGCCTCAAATAATTAAATAAGTGTGTGTTTATGAATTGCGAGACATCTTCACAAACCAGCCAAAGAACCTCAATGTCATCCTCCACACTCACGGAAACTCCGAGAATAAATGATGAAGAAGTTTATCTGGTTAAATTAATTTACATTATCTTCCCAAAAAAGTGCAATAAACTTTATAACCACCTAAAAATGACTATATTTGTTGATGCAATCTGTATCGGTAAATAATGTCGCAAAGAGAACATCTGACAGGACTTATGGCACCAAAAAGGTTAACTTCATGGAAGCGTGTTTACTGAACTGACCATTTCTAATGGCAGTGACAATAAAAATTAAAAAAAAAAAAAAGGAAATTAAGAAAATTCTAATTAAGTAATCATAACCGAGCCAGTGAAACTGATGGAAGCAGACAAACCTGGCAACCCAAAGGCAAATGATGCCACTTCTCCCCCCAAAAAACGTGACAACACTACATCTTTCATAAAGATACAAAAAAAATCAGCAAGTTCTTACAACAAGATGAAAGTAAAATCAAAGAAATTTAACTCTCTCAGACCAAAACAACTCTCGGGATTTATCTCAGAGAAACAGAAGAACTAGAAGAAGTGAAAAACCACCACTTTGAATGTCTTCTTCACCATCGACAGTGTAAAACCATGATACTGCACTGCACTGTCATGTTGGCTTATATATAAAGTTTCTTTAGTCATTTGTGTCTTATTCAGTATATATAAAACCAAGCATTGGCGTTTTTCCAGGAAAAAAAATCAATAGCTGACACTGAAACCTTTAATTTTCAGATTATGCCTTAAAAATAGCATCTGTGATTTTCAGCTGCCTTTTCAATTAAAAAAAAAAAAAAGAAATCCATTGTGCTGTTAATGCAATTTTCTTACATTGTACAGTTCATTATTGTACCTGTACCTAATTATGCTGATGCCAAGCAAAGCAAATTAGAATTTGAGAGGATGAAGATCTGAAGGAAAGCAGGGCAAAGATGGAAAAGAGCGATGAGGACGGGTCAAGAAAGGAGGAGGCATATTCTCTCACAGTCTATTTTAGATGTGCGTGTGTGTGTGTGTGTGTGTGTGTGTGTGTGTGTGTGTGTGTGTGTGTGTAGGCTACATGTCAGACAGTGACAGTTGAGCGAACAGTGACATACCAGGTTGGCAGAGATATTTTGGTAACTAGGACAAGTGAGAGTGAGAGGGAGAGAGCGATAGTGAGGAAGACAAAGGCGGAAAAGATGAAGAGATCGTTTAGAAGATCCCTCTCACTTTCTGTCGCCTTTCTTCACCTCACCCCTCCATCCGCCCTCCCTCCTCCTCCTCCGCCTCCTCCTCTCTCCTCTTCTATTTGATTGACAGCGCCCCCTCCTCACCCACCCTGTGCTCTTTGATTGACAGGACTCCCCAGACTGAGGCTCTTATCCCCCTGAAACAAACCTGGCTCTGCTCCTCCTCCTTTCTCTCTTCTGTCTGCCTAGACAAGCTCCCACTCTCCTCCCCCTCCTCTTACTCCTCCTTTCTTCCTTCTGCTCCCTCTAAATGCCATCTTATCATCTTCACCTCCTCTTTCTGTCATCCCTCCATCCCTTCCTCTTTCCCATCATCTCTTGCTCAAGCTCTGACCCCTCTTAACCCTATAGATTACACACACACACACACACACACACACACATAGGGAACCCCTTAAACCCGAGGCTTATGTGGGCCCCTTTAGACTTTGAGATGACACACACACACACACATTCACACACACTGGTATCCGTAGCACCTCTACACACAGAAAAACACACACTCAAACTGCCTTCCTTGAGCCGCGACACTCGTCTAAGCCCTGAACACACACCACCTGAGACTATAACCCCCTCAAACTGCTCACACACGCACAGTCTGAGCCTATTAAGCCAATTGTAGGAGTCTAAACAGGCACAAAGCTGAGCAGTGAGGTAGGTAAACCCTCAGGGCCACCGAGACGAAAACAGAGTCAAAGAAAGAAAAAAGGAGGTTGGGAAAGGGAGCAAAGCAGAGGGATGTGGAGAGAGAGGGTGAGGTGAAGCAGAGGCACAGAAAAAAGGGAGGAAAAGGAGGAAGCGAGAAAGGGGGAAGTGGAAGTGATGGAGGAAAGTAAGAGAAAAGGGGTTGATGAGGATGCTGAGTGATTAAAAAAAAGACAGTAAGAGTTACAAGTAGAAACTGAATGGCAGTCACACACACATAGACACACACGCCCAGAGGAGAAGAGTGGTTGTGGCTCTTTAGGAGTCAAGCAGGCGTATGATAGGATAGCGTTGCATGTCGTTAACCCTATATTAACCCTGAGAGGCAGTGGGATGCTCAGTGTGCTATAACAAGGATTAACTGGGCCACACACATACACACTCACAGATACACTCATACGTACATGGTACGATGGGCTAGCTGTCAGTCACACACATGTGCGCACAAGGACTGAGAGACAGGCAATGAGCTGTCAGTCACTCTTTAATGGTTCGCACACACAAATGTTTGAATTTGTTAAAGCATGAGTAATGTGTTTAAATGAGCGTGAGCCTTAACTCTGTTCACATGTCGATGTAACGTTTAAATGGTATGTAGATAAGTGTGCTTATCCATATCTCTTCATCTGCCAGTAACCCACTGCAGACCTGGCTGTAGCAACATTTTGGAGCCTTTTCTCTCTACTGTGCGCTGTAAATGCTATAATGTAATATCAGTTTCACTTGGCTGAAACCATCCCTGCAGAAGCGTTGGGCAGCATTTATACCATGCAACAGTATCCAGGTCTTTCTTTCTGAGAGCTTTCTTTCCAATTTTATGCTGATATGGGGCTCGTTTTAATGTGAGTGCAGATACTCTTCTTTCCTCCAGCATCTCCACAAAAGCCTTTGCTGTTGTTCTGGGATTCGTTTGCGCTGTTCACACATTAGTTTCACGGAAACAGAATGCATCTCCTTCCTAAGTATTACGACTGTTGCCCGATCCCATGGTATTTATACTTACATACTATTGTTTGTACAGATGAACATGGTATCTTTCAGGAAATTGCTCACGAGGATGAACAAGGCTTCTGGAACGTCACAATTTTTTTCCAGTGTCGGGGCAGTTTCCTTTGGTGTTCCCATGATGTCAAGCAAAGGGGCCAAGACACACGTCACACTGACTCTGATGATGCTGATTAGCTCATCACAGGCTTCTAACACTAGTGAGCAAGTTTTTAATAGCACACTTACTTACAGTGCCTGGCAAAGTAGTGGACTGGTGGTCCATACATTCACGTGGAAAAGAAAGTTTCTACAGGACTCTATGTATTCTTTTGAAAAACGAAATTGTCGTATGTCTGTATGACTTTGTCAGCCTTTTGCATTGTGAAGGACTTAATTGTGGAGGAAAATCAGCCCACTCTCCCTTACAGCATCGCTTCAGTTCACTGAGGTTTTTGCACAGCTCGCTTAAGGTCCCACCACAGTATTTCAGTCAGGTTGAGGTTTGGACTTTGACTTGACCATTGCAACACCTTCATTCTTTTCTTTTTCAGCCATTCTGCTGTAGATTTTTTGCTCTGTTTGAGATCATTGTCGTGTTGCATGATCCATTTTCAGCAAAGCTTTAGCTGTCAGACACTTGGCCTCACATTTGAGTCTTAGTGCTGTGCATTATGACCAAACATCTCCAATTTGGTCTCATATGTCCAAAGGACATTGTTACAGAGGTTTTGTGGTTTGTTCAGATGCAACTTTGCAAACTCAAACCGTGAATAAACGCCCCAGACCACCAAACTGCCAAAACGTCTTCTTTTATAGAGGCGCTCACATCTGCTGACGGTCAGTTAAGTGCATTAGCATCCATCATCCCACATTTTCACATAACTATAAGTCCAATGCGGAGCTTAGCACATGCACATCTGCATGCTGTAGCTTCATACTATCACCAGAGGGCAGTGTAAAAAAAACAGATCACAGACAAGAATGTGGGATACTCTTGTTTATGTTTGTGCTGTTTTTGGTCTTTTAGTTGAGCCGTTGAAAAGAAGGAATTTATCACAGACATCTTTGTAGCGGAGATGCCATTTTTTGTTTCATTTCTTCTTCATAGCGAAACATTGGCATTACCTTTCAGTTCAAGCCAAATTGTCAACCAATCTGGATTGTACCTTTGTAAATATTATAGCTAAATGCAGCATACACTTGAGTATGTATAACCACAGATGCAGGGGGATATATCTGCTAAGCCCTTAATGTTTTCATTGTAACTGTTTAAAATAACTATTAAAGTTACATTTTGAATATTTATTTTGAGTGTGTGAGTTAATTCGAGCTCTACTTCTGTTTACAATCAATGACACTTTAAGCTGTTATTTTGACTTTGCCTCTCATTCTCTCTCCACATGTTTGCGTCAAACAGCAGAGCTCCAGATGTTACACCAAGAGGCTGTGAACCACTGCAAAGTGGAGGGGGCAACAGGAAGTATCCCACGGTATCCACGGTAACCTTGACATTCCATCTTGACCAAGTTCCCTGACATCTCCCACAATTCACTCTGCTTTTCTCCTCCTGCCGTGGAAAATGAGACGCACACCCCTGTGTGTGTGCGCGCACACACACACACTTCAATAGTCATCGAGCATCAATGTAACAAACAGTGACACACGTATTATGATTATGCAGCTATTACTTTGTCAGTTTGTGTCTAATATATCAGCTATTCTTTTAGGGGCCAAACCCAAGCCTTGGCCATGAATCCACACACACAGATTACATACACACTTTCTAGGCAAATATATAAAAGGCTGTAAGCTGAGACGTTTGAGATAGCCGACAAAACAGGAGAATAGGGCGGTGGTGCGGCAATACCTATAATATCCTTCCCGAACACACAAATGCACGTATAGCGTATGACACACGCACATGTTTGTGCACTTAATAAGATTTCTCCAAACACAAAGAAAAAGAGGAAAGAGGAGTTTTGCACTGTATAGAGCGAAACCTTGTACATCCCCTCCAAAGTGGCGAGAATAAAGAATCTCATTCATGCCAAATTATCCCTGTAATAACCTTTATGACCTCTGTTTGCGGCACTGATCACACTGATGTTTGTCTTTATGAACCTTTAGTGAAGAAGCACTGAAGGACAGTCTGTGGATACAAAGCTGAGAGTCTATGGTGTGATTACTGTTCATCACACGCTCATAAGCCACAATATTTAAACCTCAGTTTCAATTGTGTGGTTCCTCACGCCACACAATGGGGGTATGCTTAGGGCTAGGGCATGGGAACACTGTCAGTGGATCGTCTGGGTCCTGTAAGTTGTGGAGTGTTTCCTCCGTATATCTCACTTGGTCTAGCACATCTTACGTGCAGTATGCTTGACTGGACTGGAATCTGGAGATCTGGATATCCCGAGGCAGAGTCAAAACCCCGAACTCTTTGTCGTGTTTCTTGAGCCATTCCAGAGAAGTCTTTGCAAGAGTACTAGTGCCTCAGGGAGTGTGCTTGAACTGCAACAGTGTCTAGATGCTGTGAAAGTAATATCCACATGAATGCCGGCAACCACTGCACTGCAACAAGAAGATCTGAGGTATTTACCTCATCTGTCAGTGCTTTTAATGTTGCAGATGATCAGCTTATATTACAATTGCCAAAAATCTTTCACAAACTGAAACTTAAACATCTGGTCATGGTGAAGAAGGAAAAAAAAGAAACACTTGGTACAAATCTGCAGGAATATGATATTTTGTACAGTGATTTAAGTTGTGTAACAATGTGGTGACAGGGAGTAGAATATTTCACTCCTCTTCCTGTGAATTACTCAAACACATGCAGACAGACCGACAGAACTGCTCGCAGAGGGTTAAAACAACTGCCAAGGAGAAATCAGATTAAAATGAGGTTGGATCTCATTTCAGTTTTTCTCTGTCACTTTTTTTTTTGTTCTTCTTCGCTCATGACCCATTTTTCTGTGCTGCTGCAGGAGAGACAGAAAGAGGGGTGGGGTGGATGTTAAGGGAGGGATAACTTCAGTCCTCTCCTGTGACAGACAGAAGGGAAGAAAGAGAGCGACAGACAGACAGAGACGAGCGGCAGGAAAACAACAGATGACTCCTGCTAGTGAGCTGCTTTGTGTTTTGCGTGACGTAGAGGAAACACACATTCATCTGAGCACTCAAGTCTGAAAGTGCGCCTTTGGGATGTAACGGAGCAGCTGATGTGTATTTGTGTCCCCTCTGCAAAGATCGATGATTACGTTACTAGAGTGTACATGTACATGCAGATAAAACCTGTGTGTGTGTGTCTGCAAGTGTAATTCCACACTGTCACCACCCACTCATGAGTCCTGCTGTTTGACTTATAAAAGCAAAATTGGTTTCTCAAATGCTTCCCGTGCATCTGAGGCCGCTGATTCTATCGAGGAGTGACAGCAGCTCATCCAAACACACAAACATCCTGTCCCACCGCGCCGTTCAAACGGGTCAGGGCACAAACCCTCGTCCACTGTGTGTCTGTGGGTGTGCGCAAGTGTGTGCGTGAGGAGAGAGAGAGAAGAGGCAAAGTGAGAGACAGTACCTGTCGATGATAACAGGGTCTGAGGGTGTCTCATTACGGTTTCCACAGCTCTTCTTGTCACAGCACCGACTACGGGAAGAGAAAAGAAGATCGTCAGGGAAGAAGACACAGGGCAAAGTGGGGGGAAAATTTGGGCATAGGGTACATTTTATGGAATTTCCAGATTAGAGGTTTAAGTGGGAGTGTTGCAGTGCGTGCCTTTCATCTGCACTGATAAAACAAATTTATTACAACATCTGCAGAATTTGTCCCAATCTGTCGAAAGCAGGCCATAGTGAATTTTACTGAAAGTCTTTCAGAGAAATCTGCCCTGAAAGCAAGGATAAAAATAGACCTGCAAGACAAGGAAAGTGACTGTATAGCAGGATCTGAAGGAAATACACTGTGGGATCGCTGTTTTAACAAATACATTAAAAAAGACACTGCCGGATTTATTGTTGGTCGTGGTTTGTCTCACTCGTGGGTAATTTGTTGCTGTGGTCACTGCCTAGCATTTCTTTTTTCCATTTTCTCCACTTTTTACTGCTTTGCTGGTTGATATTCATTACCAGTGTTCCCAGTATAAGGTGCACCCTTAACCACAGTTTGCCCATCTGGCTCAAACAATCAACTATTAAGATAGTAGTTTCATCCGAATCCCAACAACCTCTCAGACATTCAGGTTTTTAGGATTGGGCTCAAATAGATGGTTTAATTTTGCACAGCACATTATAAGAAGTACACAGGTAGTAATTTAGCTGAATAGCAAAATAATATAAAGATAAGTTCCAGAGCTCCAGGCACCAAGATTGTGTTTTGGCTTAAAACCGATCTTTTAACAACCTTAACCAGATGTTGCAAAGCTCCATTTTCCATTTTGCAAGATTGCCAGGACTCCTGCCCCTACATTACACACGCATATACTAACATTACATGCTAGGTCACAATTTTACAGCGTTTATTGTAAAACACAATGCTTTGTGCTGTGGATAGCCACAACACTTTTTCCTATGAGACTAGACTGTAATGGTGCATTACACCTATTTTCATAGCCCATGAAGGTGACTGCATAATATGATTGTAACGCTGGGGTTTTGTAAAGTCTCAGAATAATAACCTCTCCTGGTGTCAATATGATACTATTGGGGTTATGAAAGGTTAATTAGTTAAAATCCCCTCCACATGTGTTGCAAGAAAATGTTTTCATTAGTACGTAATTAACAAGCTGAGATCATTTAGATGCTTATAGTCAAGTTTTTTCCAAAGGCAACATAACCAACAGCATAACCGTCTGGAAATCGAGCGCGAAAAGTCCATCCTAATTGTACTGATGAACCATCAGGTAAAGTGGAGATGGAAACAAAAAAGAAGCCTGAGGCTCCAAAAACACGTGGGTGGTATACGCACATGCATGCATGCACACGCATGCACGCACATACATGAGAAAAAAACCCAAAACACCTGACATGGTTACCGAAATTCACACATGTGTACTACAAGTGTGTCAAAAAGGCTTTCTTGCATGCATCAATTATGAATAAAGGTGTAAGCAGGAGGGCGGAGGATAAAGATGGCTATGGGTGGGGAGGGGGGGTAAAGAGTGAGAGGGTGTGCGTGGGAGGGAGAGCTAAAAGAAGAGGGTGAGAAGGGGAGGGAGGGGAGAGGAGGGGTCTGGGTGGGAAGAAGAGGAAGGGGAGACATCTCGGGTTTCCCGCTGTCACAGATGGCAGAGGTAGAAAGAAAGCGACTGATACGTTACACCTTTCTCATTGTCTCCGCTATCTGCCGCTCTTTCTGCTCTCGCTGTCATTCGCTCTCTGCCGCTCTATGAACTGGGTCATTACACTGTAACTTTGGAGAGCAGAGCGCAGCAACAGAGAGAGGTTAGAGAGAGGAATCAAGCAGGAGATCAGGGACCAGGGTGGGGGGTGAAAAAGGAAAGCTAAACCAGATGAGGGCGAGGTAGAGGGAAGGGTGGGTGATGGCGTGGGAAACAGAGGGGATGGAATAGATGTGAAGGAAACTTAAGGGACAGAAGAGGAAGTGGAGGAAGGAGAAGAGTGTTTTATGCTATGAAAGGAGAAGGAAGGGGTGGGATGGGAGTAATGCAGGACCTATATCTGTGGATGCTGGTGAGCTAATCATCTGCTCTATGAAAAATCTTTGGATATTGACTGTTGGTCAATCAAAGCTAATTAGATATTGGGTGTTTAACTTTAATTTTAATAGCCAGAATGATTAGCAGCTATGTTAACATGTCAGTGATCACATGATATAAATAAAGTCAAGAGATTAGCCTTAGATTTTGATTAGTATAGCAAACATAATAACTTAAAAACATAAGTGACAAGCTAATCACTAATCCATAATTCTGTTCCTGGAGAGATATGTTTCATTCAAATGTCTGTTAAAAAAGATACAAATAATAACAGATAAACTTCTGCTTACACAGAAGCTGAGCAGCCAAGGATTTTCCAAATTCACAGAACTTTGTCTAAAAGTATATTTCATGTCCTGGAGTTTCCAAAGAAATGAAAACTATTATGCTAAAATGTCCACAATAAATTAAACTCACCTTGAAAATAAAAACAGAGTTTCAACCAGCTATACCAAGGCTGCTCTGTCAGACAGAGTGAATATAAAATATCTACAATGCCATAAAGCTTCTTGATTTGAAAGAGGGCAAATGTTAAAATACACTGAGCACGACCAACATTTGTATTAAGCGCGTTCATTGAAGCATCTATTGTCCAATTCTAGAGTGAAATCACTCACGTATTCGTGCCAGCGCTTCAGCCAATTTTGCAACGCAGGTCTTTGTGGTGGCAGATTGGCTGGGAGCATATGGCTAATAGCACTGCCGTGACAATAAGCCACACTGATTAATGGACGCCCTGAGCTCTTTGTGTGTGTGTGTGTGTGTGCGTGTTGTGTTGTGTTGTGTGCAAAGCCCCCGCTGCAGAATCAGCATGTGAGAACATGAGGCAACAGCCGTAACTTTGACCTCAGCGGCTGTTGAAGACAAGCGACTGTTTACACTCGCTGCAGAAGCCATACTTTCTGCACTGTTGCTCCCCCAAAGGAAGTATTTAAAACAAAATCCTGCAGGACAGAACGAGCACCTTCTACTGTACGAGAGTCATACCGTACAGGTTATGCAAGCACATTTGATTCAGGTCCGCAATTATCCTCCACTTGATGAACGGCAATAATTTACAATAAAATCTGTTGCCAAATTGTTTATTTATATATTCACTGTAAATCAGAATTTCAATTGGTCTATCATGAGCCTCTCCAGCTGAACTGCCTGAGGAATATTCACCAAGCTATACGATGAAGTATTAGTAGGCCTGATTTCACAACTAAAGTCCCTGTGTGCGCATGTAGATGAACCCCAATTTATATTGGTACAGTTAAAGTTTTTCAGTGACAAGGTCAAGGAAAAAGAACAACGTAATTCATGTGCTAAATCTGAATTTTTATAACTGTGCTGTGCAGGGCTCTGAATACACAAGCATACTTCTTTGTGTCTACGGATCTATGTGTGTGTGTGCGAGTGTGTGTGTGTGTGTGTGCGCGAGTTCCTGCCTATTTTTTATAGTCAGATTGAAGAGCAAGGCCCATTTGTTAGCCATGAAACAACAGAAGGGTTCAGATTGACTAATGAGTTTCTCTGTGTCCTAATTAACCAGGCGTCAGAGACACATGCGCACACAAACTACACATGTTCCCGCGCGCACGTTTCCTATTGTATAGGATAGGTCGGCAAAACGCCCCTATAAATAGAACTTTCCTCCCAACCTACTTCCAAAGAAATTCATCTTAAGCTTATAATTAAAGCAACAACTGTGATAGCCAAAACTCATCTTCCTCAACAGATAGGGCTTCAGGTGTGTGTGCGTATGTGCGTGTCGGGGGGGGGGGGGGGGGGTTAATGAGGGTGACAAAATAAGAAATGTACATAGCAGTGATTGGTGAGAACTTCACAGGCAAAGTATGCTGGAGGAGAGAGGAGAGGAAAAGAGAGATGTGATGCATCTGTTCTCACCTGCACATGATCTCATGTGTCAGCAGCACTCTGCACATCTCTGGGTTCTTGTCCTGGCCTTCGTAAACAATCGGCTGAAAAGAAAGAGGAGAAGAAGAAAGCGGAGAGTTAAACTCGCAGGCTCCAGCGTGCTCATTTCACAGCAGACCAAAGCCTCTTACTGTTTTTATTTACGGTGTGTGAGTGGCTCACAGAAATCCATTTAACTGATATGTAATACAACAACAGAGCAATCATCAGAAGTTGGACAGATGAGATTTGTTAATGGGATCAGTGAATTGTTTTTGTGGGAACTCTAAATCTTCATTTTCAAAAAAAAGCTTTGAGGAAATTACTAGCTTAATAGTAGATTTATATCATAACGAGCATGAAGCTGCACCTTGACTTGTAGTTTTTCTGTAACGTAACCACAACATACACTTAGAATAGCGCCAAAGTGTTATTGAGATAACAGGTTAGGTCCCACTTCACCTCCATGAACGCATCCTTCATCAGTAGCACCTCTACTTCACATACACTCACACCCATTGTGTCTCACACCCCTCCTTACACACACACACACACACACACATGCACACATACGCACACACGGAGCTGATTCACACTCATTGTTTTAGAAAATCCTCAAAATAACAACCATCATCTCATCGGCTCCGGAGAATGGTCCTCACATTTTCTGCCTCTGCTGCCGAGGCTTCACCTGCTTCTGTTACACAACACTCCCGCGCTGCTATGGAAGCAGAATAAACCGGCATAAGTCACACACCACTAAGCTACCTATCAATCAATACGCACGCCCTGTCAGTCTTTGGTCTGCAAAAGCTGGTTTGATGTGTCGTACCGAAAACTGCGGCGAGCCTGACTGAGTGACAAGATCGCTTTCCTCATGAGCGGCCAGGAAGTTTCTCTGCCCTTTAAAATCATCTCTGGCTCATGTTTAGACTGCCTGCTGCCATCAAGTGAACAATGATGAATGAATAAAGCTGATTTTAAGACCACTTAACAAGGCCACACTGACACCGCCATACTTGGAAAATGAAACATGTATATTCACATGTTAATGCATACCTATGTTATGTCTAAGTAGCTTTAAAGCTTATGGACTGTCAGATATACTACACATGGCCCAAAACTCAAATGCAAACCCTCTAAGAAGAATAATCAGTGCTTTTATTTCACCTGTGATTCCTTTTCATTTTCCATGAAGGAAAATTAACAGGGGCACATTTTGCTGGTTGCATAAAAAAGGATTCAGAACCTCCCAGTGGCTTCTTATTGGGGCCTCAAGATGAGCAAAGGGTGTAGGATGAACCTCTCATTTGTACCAACTATGTGAAACTTAGTGGAAAGCAGTGACAGAGGCTGTACTGTCTGAGGGCCCCAGTATTGTAGCCTAAAGCATTTTATACTAATAGCTAGCTGTGTTTTCTGGAATTGGAGCCCCCATGTGTTTCAGGGCCCGAGGCCCTTGTCAGTTACAATTTTCCATGCATGTGCATATTCCATTTGAACCCCTCCTCCCCACGCCTGCAGGAAATCTATCAATATGTGAACCTGGAGACCGAAAAGCTCCTGGTGGTCCAGGATTCCAGGGATGTGCACCCACAGTCGATTCAAGCACGGCGTGAAAATATGAAACAAAAATGAGCTCATGGAGGAATCTGCACTAGGCTAAGCTGACGTTCTCCAAGAAAAGCCAATCTGACCAAAAGCTGTCAAAGCGTCTGACGCAAGTTCAAATACGCAGGAAAGAAAATAAGCGTTTGTTCCGATTGTAAATATTTTAAATGACCTCAGACAAAGAAAAAAAAACCCGCTCCCATTAACACACTACTGAGGTTGATCCGACACCCAACATCTGAAACTCTTTCTGGAATCGCTCACTCATCAACATTTGAACCGTAAAATCCCCCTGATTGCCCTTTAATGAAAGCCAAATCTAAGTGTGGGGAAACGCAGAGAAGGACAGAATTCCGACAGAGCAAATCTGAAGAGGAAATTTGTTTCATAAACCACAGTTGTGTCTGTGATTAGTCCTGCTCCTCGCGCCATGGGAAAAGAGTGGGCCAGGAGAAAGCAATGAGCTTGCTCCCTAACCTCGACGAGCGCGCATCACCATCATCTCTTCACTTTTTTCTTTTTTTTTTGCACTTTGCTATTTTCTCGTCTTTCTTACGCCCACACGCAAACACACAAGTAAACCATTAAACCTTTGGCTGGGTGAATGCATTGATCTTTCTAAACAGAACAGCCGTGTCGCCCGTGACACGTACCACCACATAACAGCCCACCTCCTTTATTTAAGGCGATCGGGTCAACAGCATAGATGAGCTACAGTCTGGGTCATGCAGCAAAAGTAAAAGTTTGTAACTGTAAAAGACATCCAGTTCTTTCCCACCTGACTGATTGCTGCTTGCCCTGTGCCAACAATCTTTCTTTTTAAATCAGTTTGGTTTTCGAGAGAGGTCTTGCGTTACGGAAGGTCAAACAAAACATTAGTATTTACAGCAGAACTGTATGAAACTAAGGTCTAAAGTTTCTAATTGGTCTGCCTTCATGGCAGCTTGAGACCTCTGGAGCTCCAAAGAGGAAAAAGTGACAATGCAAAGATACTTCATCCACCCTCTGTGACAGCCTCTTGTGTTAGTGTGTACCTTCCTCTACCGCCACGGCCCACGTTTGCCTCAGATTCTTCATTGCTGTCACTTTGCCTGCTCTGCTCCTCTCTTTCATCTGCTTTTCCCTCCTCTGTCTCCTTCCTCTCTCCACCTCAGCAGGCCTTTCACACAGCATCTTTGCTTCTCTGTTCCCCACCTTTGAAGTGGCGTGTTATGTGCGGCATGTAAACAAGGATCCGTTAAGCAGGGGAACACACTTCCTCCTGCGTTAGTGTCAGGTCGACTAGCGAGCTAGTGATCCGACAGGGCCGCAGTGACAGACGCTTTATTCTCCGGGACAGAGTCGTGATCAACTAGCTCCACGCTCTGCTTCTGAAGACTAGGAGGTGCTCTCCTTCTCCGTTTAACACAATCAGTTCTGGCCCTCAGCGCACAAACGCAGAACAGGTAGACTTACAGAAATAGAACAGAAACAGGCAGCAGCTTTTAAATGCCAAATGTTGGAGTAGGCTTTTCCTTTACTGGCTGTTAAATCACAGTGAGAAGGGCGGAAAAAAACAGAATAAAAGACGTTTGCCTCATTATAGTGTGTCGCACATACTCTGAATTACGGAGTCGAATATTTAAGTAAAACTAAAATTAATACTTTACACCGCTGATCAACTACTAAAACTGAGAAATTCATACTAATAACAAATCTATGTTTCTATGGTTTACTCTGAATAATCTTAGAGAAATGACCCTCTTGCTTTCTTGTTTTTATCGTCTTCTGTTTCTGGGCTTTTAAACAGTGAAACATGTGAAAGGTATGCTACTACGGCACAAAGAGAGATTAACGAGACTAGAATAAGGCTGGATTTTCGACCATTTGCATCATGACAAATGTAAATATTGATGATTATTTCCTAAGTTATAAAACAGAAAGCCTGTTTCATTATCACGGTTACAAACTCAGCAGCTCTTTATTTTGTGTGTTCCTGTCAAAAATGTGTTTGGGCATGCTGGGCTTGGGTCGTGTGTTTTCAATTTTGGTGGATGAAGCCACATCTTGTTAACAACCAGTGAAATAAGAGAGAAACCAGTGCAACCTCTGGACTTCTGTGTGGCTTCTTCTTCTTTTCTTTTTCCCCCGCCTGGCAAGACAACAGTGGGTGCGAACAAATGCCTGTGTGTGCGGTTAGAGACAGCGGCCATGACATCACTGACCAGCTAAGCCAACCTCGCGACTGTTTTGGTTTGACCACCTGTTAAAGTTCCATTCCTCCACTACTGGGAATAACACACACACACAGAAACTCAAACGAGCATGCTTTACGCCTTCTCCAAAGCACCTTTGCACATTTACTGTATACATACAGCACTAAACACCTGCTCCCTTTCCCCATCCACACAGCCACAGAGCAGCACTCACACAGTGCAAGGAAGGCACCACAGGTGCAGCACACCTGCCTCCATCCTTTTTTCTCCCCCTTTTCAAATATTGAAATTCTAAAAAGCCATTAATTTTTTCAGCATGAAAAAGTGTGCATGTATTTAATTTTTTCAAACTCTACAGGAGAAAGTCCCAACTGTGTGTATGCGTGTGTGTGTGTGTGTGTGTGTGTGTAGCTGGTTGTCACCCCACCAAGCCGAACCTAAAGAGTGTTATTAGGAAACAGTGTGGTCTCTTAGGCCTGCCAGCGTGCACACACACACACACACACACACACACACAGTATGTGGTGCAACGTGGCAGCAGTAATGTGAGACTGTCAGAGCCTGGAGTCACATTAGTAAGTATTCAGTGCATGGTGGGCTTCTTGGCTCCTCATACCTTGGCGTTCACAACACACACACACACACACATTTTGAATTCCACCAGGCAGATAACTCTCACTCGCACTTTCTTCATGAACAAAAACAATCAGTTTTCATCCTGACTTTAACTGCGGGACCAGGAGCGCACAAACTGAAAATGCATCCCTGTCTTCCCGCCTCTCTCCTCAAACTCTACCTGCTCCTCTCTCTGTCTCCCTCCCTCTCTCGCTCTCCCTCTTATAAATGTACACATAAACAAAAACAAGAGCATTACCAGAAAAATTGGATCTGATCAGAATGCTTGCTACGCAGCAGACCAAATCCCAGAGGTGCCCTTATATCTTTCCACTTCCTACTGCGAGCAGCAGAATTACGCTCCTGTTCCTCAACACCCGCTCGCTGCCTCCTCACTCTAATCACAGCGAGAGGAGCACAGGCAAAAATGCCTGGAGCCATGCCGTATGTGTGTATGTGTGTGTGTGTGTGCCCCCACCCACATACACTGTGGAAACACCCACCCACTGAATCATATACGGATAAACATTCATTTCTGTGTGAAATAGAGGAGGGCGGCGGAGAACAAGAGGATCAGTGGAGCAGCTCTTTGTCAGAGAGGTAACAGGAGAGGTGACAGACCGCTCTAAGAGTGTGTTAGGGTGTGTGTTTACCTGTTTAGTCATGGAGTCTATGAGTCGAACATAAAAGTCCTGCTCTGTTCTGATGCCTGTTGGGATCCAGAGGAAGGGAGAAATATTGTAAACTTTACACATATTTTAACACACAGTGCAGCACGTTGCAGGGCATTTAAAATATGTGGAATTAGGTTAGCAAAGTGGCAGCAGCGGGAACAAGGAAACGAGATTAATGTCATTTACAGCAATAAGCTTGCAATAAATAAACAAAGGAGCAGGGCAAACGTAATTTTGACTCGCAAATTCTTTCTTCTTAAAGCTTTTATTAATGTTTCCTATTTAGGCCTGAAATATGAGTCAGTGGAGAACAGTCTGAGAGCAGACAGTCAGTCTTTGGTTTAAACGCTCACACTTGTGACTTGACACACAGTGGCTCCTTTTTAACGAGGCAGAAAGGGGTTGTGAAGAAAGTGAGAAGCTTATTAAAGATCAGCCAGCAGCTGCTCATCAGTTCAGTGTGAAAATAAATGTTGTTCAGCTTCTGCATTTCTCTCTGCTGCGATGCAAGCCTTACGCCAAGCCGGCTGTATCCATATAGCTCCCAAATCACACGAAAATCACACGTTTAACTCAGCATAGTTTACACAACGCGAGACCTTGGGCGTGCAGCCCGGTGTTAAGACGGTAAACAGATTCAAACACCTTGTTTGTTGACTTATCTGATAAATTGCTTGTGCCTATTCTGACTCCCAAATATCAACACATGCAAGACACGAATTGTAGCTATTCTTTATTACACAGGAGGCTGGTGCTGTGATGTCTCTGCTTGGGTTAGAACTAACACTGTCAAAAAATTATTTAAAAAAAGAAAAAGAAAAATAAAGAGCACATAAAACTGGACAAACTAATTTAGGGACAGTGACAGCAACGGAGCCACAAAGCTGGGTCACATCCTGTAACAGCTGCCTTGAAATTTGACTAATAGAAGTCGGTCACGTTACACAATCATGAATCTCTGCCCTGCAATTTCGTTGACATAAATTCTGGAAGCCTTGATAACCCATTGCAACATTTTATTTTACTACTTTGGGGACAGGACTCCCCCCCCCCCCCCCCCCTTCAAGAATCAGCTGCTGCCTGTGTGAATATCATTAAGTGTCTGATAAAATAAGACATGAAGCTGATCTGGCAAAGCTGACTCTAACTATGCATGCATATATATATATATATATATATATGTGAGTGTGTGTGTGAGTGTGCCAGTCTGCTCACCATTACTGTAAAGAAGCTGTAGCCTGTAATGAATCCCGTTATTGGTCTTCTCTCCGCTGGTCTCCTTGACACACACATAACAAACACAGAGCTGTTTATGGAAAAATTAACACCATTTAAAAAAAAATAGCAAGAAATTAATTTTTTCCTGTTTTCACATGTAGGCTAGTGAAGCATACATCCAACTTAATGAATTCTTTACAGCGGTCTTGCATTAAATAAAATCTGATTTATGCTCAGAGGAGTGCAGCCCTGTAATTTCTCCGTGTGTAATCGTGGTGTTATTGTGGATTTTTAATTCCTGCGTAATTACTGGTTGTGTTCGGAGGGCCAATAAATCCAACACGGAATTCTCCCGATACATTTCATCTAATTTAAGCCAAGTCATAATTGATGAGAAGCCCGGGCTGCAGCGCCGTTGTTTATATAGAACAAGTGGTTGCGTTGAATGGAGCTGTAAATTAAAACAATTTAAACGCCGAAAGGCATTTTTTTTAATTTATCAAATACACACGAGGGTTTAAGGAGGTTTGTGCCTTACGGTAAATTTATAATATTTATAATATTGTATTTTTAGTTTTTAATAATAATAATATAAATAATAATAATAATAATGCAAACAATTAAAGGACAAGTAGTTCATTAAAATGGGACGTTAAAAATTCATTCAATAATGTCAGAAACCAAATTTAATATTCGAGGCCTTCACAAAATCTCAGGGATCTTCCTTCATCTAAAAACTCTTAAGACCAACGTGTATTTCTGAACCGACCTTCTCTTTTTCGATGAAGTCCACGAAGCTCGTCCTCTCGATCTCCACCGGCTGGCCCTGCCGGTCGTACAGAGCCAGGACGAAGTGGAAGAAGTTGGACTTCCGCAGGTTGGAGGGCGGCTGCTTCTCAAAGTGAGCCCGAGCCAGACCCACTCCACTGCAGACACACAGACGGAGGGGGGTGTTAGAAGCAGTCAGAGGATGTAAAGTTTTTATGTTGTACAAATTAGAAAAATTCAAAATTAATATAAGAACGAGAGCAAATTAAATAATAATAATTATGTAAAGTTAACCTAAAATAAATAAATAAAAACAAATAATAAAAACAAACCTAAAGGGCCTACAAGCACTGAAAGTAAAATCCAGCTTGTGCTCTTTTTTTTTTTTGGCAGATTTTCCTCTTATTTTAAAGATTGTGATTATGAAAGCTGCCTGTTTTACTTAATTAATTAAGTAAAACAGGCAGCTTTCATAGTTTGGTTTACAGATTTATAGAGTTTACAGATTCCGGAGATAATTATCTCCGGAATCTGTAAACCAACTTGAAGCACAAACTTGCTGTTCGCGTAAAGGGGAGATCGTGATATATCCACGTTTACTGTGACTGGCTGTGGTTCAGTTGGAGAATTTTATTCCCTTCTAATAAAACAACGAGTAAGTTTGAAAATGGAGGGGGGGGGGGGGAGTACAGGATTTTTTTTTTCTCTAGCACAGGACTGCATTTATGTATTTGTTCTTTGATTTAATCCTTAATAAATCGCATCTGAAACATCTGTGGAAAAAATAATCTCTAGACCAAGCACATGCTGCTTACAACTGTTTAGTTAATGACAGCTTGTGTGGTAGAATTTTTCTGAATGAGATTATTAATTCTACAGATGATTTTATCAGCAGTTGAATGGACAGAATTTTTTTTTCGGACTGCTGCACTTCCATTCGCAAAGTCTCAATTCTTGTACAGCTGCAGTATCCTGGAGGAGAACACGCAGGCTGATTCCATCTTTCGGTAAATGAGTGATGGTGGAAGTGCTCCTCACTTAGGCACAGCTCACCTTTGGGCGGCCGTGTTGGCGTCCAGCACGCCGCCCCCCTGCATCCAGCTCCGGACGTTCATTCCTCCCAGCGGCTCCTCTTTCAGGCTGCTGCCGCTTCTCTGGATGCTCTCCTGGATTCCAAACATTAACAAACCTCCTGAGCTCGATGCAAGTCCCTCCGTTTGCCTCTCTCCTCCCGGCTTTGCACTTGTTCCCCGGCGGATCCCTTTCAGTGACTCGAGCGGAGGAACCTTGAGACGCACTCTTGCTGCTGGTGCTGCGTGCGCTTAGAAAGACCTCAATCCAGCGTGCACCCTTTATTCCACTTTCTCTTGTCCTGAGGAGGGAGTTGGTGCTAAAACGGTAGGCAAATCATAATAAGTCATAAAATCCAGAATATCCAAACACTTAAAAAAAAAGGGGGGGGGTTTAAAAATCGCACGCCCTGCGCGTAAAATATGTGTGTAGGGTGGAAAAAGTCACTCCTGGTGCGCGTGGAAACCCACAGCTTTGGGCTGTCACAGAGAAAAAAAACAGAGAGATCAGCTAGTACCCGGATCAGATGTCATCATCTTCTGACACTTCTTTCTTCCTCTTTTTTTTTTGCTCTCGCTCTCGTCTCTGCCTCAGCTCAGTGGTCCGGGACGCGCTGGCGTCGGTGATGTCCAGAGCTGCGCTGCTTCCCGCGGAAGACTCCCGAGCTCTCGCCACTCCGCTCTCTCTCGCTCTCTCTCTCACTCTCTCCCTCTCTCTCAGAGGAAACCGCTTTGTGACTCTTCCCAAAGGACCCTCTCTGAACCAAACACGGCTTCTCCCGCCCCGGGGGGAGAGAGAGAGAGAGAGAGCTGGGATGGGATGGAAAGGAAAGAGGGGAGGGGACAGCACGGGAAGAGAGGAGAGGAGACGCCCCCAAACAAAGAATAGAGAGGAGTTAGGTCTGCCCCGCGTGCAGCGGCCACGGAACTCCTTCTCCCGCTCTCCTCCTCTGGGCCGCTTTCTCCTCGTTTTTTTTTTTTTTGGGGGGGGGGGGGGGGAGGATTTCTAATAAACGTTTAGAAAGTTTTCTGTAAATGTGGAGATGAAGTCCTGCGCGAATCCGTGCTGAAAGTTCAGAGAGAGGAGCTGAAAAAGGAGGGGGTGGGGGGGGTAGACGGCACTTCAGCAGAGTGGACATCACAGGGCAATCTAACGATTTAACCAGCGTGGGCAGTTTCGTTCTATCTAAGAACAGAACAAACGCCCCAAAACACGATTTTAATCTTTCTGTCTTCATGACTCAAACCTTGGTCGCAGATTTAGTTTTTGTTTAAAATCATAACAATTAAATAATGTAGCGACCCCACACCCTCAAGAAGAAAAGAAGAAGAAAAATAAGGTATATTCGACCATAGACCCGAGTCCACATCCTATTAGTCTATTTCTCGAGGCAGACCCGCAGCCTCTACATTTAGATCAAAGTTTTATTTACACCAGCTGGTTAGGCTCAATTATAAAAGCCACATTTCCTCGTCACAACATATCCCTGTTCCCCCCATTGTCTTCCTCGGGCCTGCTTATTGCAGCCTAGCGCCGCAAGACACACAAACAAAAGTGACAATAACAATAATTAGCTCAAAATAACAATGAACATAATTGAGGATAATTGCTACCAGATTTCCCCGCTTTGTCTCTCCCTCTAGCACCATCTGTTATTTGAAACAATTTATCACGCCGCCGAGGGGGGATTTAAACTAAATACAAATATTAATAGATGATTCGGTGGACTACTTTTAATAGAATAAACTGCGGCGTATTGATCTGTTTAGGTGCAAAAGGTCAACAACTTTAGCGGTGTTCGGCTGGCTGTGAAAATGACTGGCAGGGCGCACTGGCGCCGTTCCAGGCTTTTATTCCCAAAGGTTATTGAAAAACGCTCTTGACCTTGATTATGGAGAATAAGAGTCTTTTATGCTTCAGTTTTCCTGCTTATAGAGGAAGAAGGAGACGGTGGCGGATGAACCCGTGTGGGATATAAAGAATTTCATAGCTGAGGAGAAAATAATAATAATATGATGGAATGGATTAAAAATTGAGAAGTGTGAGAGGTGTTTGGATCGATCGGGAAGAAATCAAACACGTGTAGCAGGATCAGATAATCCAAAAATATTAACGAACATATTTATCACCGCGTGTCAGCTCATGTAGGCCCACAGCTAAACTGTGGAGGAAATAAACGCTTGTGAATGTAATCAAACAGTGTCGGTTAGTCACTTTTTCAATTTTCAAAATATCAGACATGATTGGTGAGGTTTCAGGAAGAAATATCGATTTAAAAAAAGACTCTTTAAATTTCAGGTCATTAAAGTCAGGTTTGGTATATTTGCTCTCGAGGGACTATAAAGGAAATACGGTATCAAAAGGCCACAGGTGGGGGCTTTTAATACGGAAGTGTTAAAGTATTTAAGATTTCAGAGGCAAAATTCAGTTTTTAATAAAACGCATTCAGAAATAGACATTTTTGAGTTAATGCAGGAATGTTCATGAGCACTGCGGGAGATGTCAGATTAAAGAAAAACGCTCAGATAAAACACCGGTACTAATTTAGTGCGCGCAGTGATTCCCAACAGTGCGGGAACACAAGTACTCCAAGGAGTGTGTGTGTGTGTGTCTGCATCCAGCGGCGCTGTGGCCTTGGATTAGAGCCCAGCTAATCTAAAAACTAACACAACTGCGCCATCATGTGTTCACATCGTGCAATTGCAGAAATAACCTAAAAGTCGTAACGTCAAAATTAAACGGATGTAGAACTACCTGTGATTATGTTGCAACATCTCCTTAAGCCGACATCACAATCACTAAATTCTTTGAGCCGTCAGTTTGTTTCACTTTAACAGTCTATTCTTTTTACTCTATTTAGTCTGTTAAAGTAGAAATACTCAGTGTCCTGTGTAAGAACGCTAATGCACAAAGTACAATTAAATGTTAACATTATTTTACTAGCAAGAATGACCCTGCCTTCACAAAAGTACAAAACTGCTTTACATACACTCACCAGCCATTTTATTAGGTACACCTGTCTTGCGACAGATTGGTGACGTGTTCAGGCTTTATGCCGCCTCTCATCCTACGCTCATAACAACATCCCGGCAGCCGCCTTTGTCAGCCCCCAGCCCCCAACTAGATGCACGTGTGGTACAAATGTGAAAGTCCTAGGTGACTTCCTTCTTGAGTTATCGCAGTCATAAACTTGGGTGTCCACGCCCCTGACCATACCTTACCAGGCTTTCGTGGCTGAGGGGTAATATGATTCTTGAACATGAAGGAGTAATTTTGAGTAAGAATTTGGTGACCGTGTGTGAATTGCAGCCTCAGTTTCCAGTTCTTAGCTGACAGCAGTGGCACCCAGTGTGGTCTTCTGCTTCAAGGTTTGATAGGTGGTTTGTACAGAGATGCTCTTCTGCATTACTTGGTTGTAATAACGCTGTAAAAAAATGTAGACTTTATGGTAAATTACTGGCAGCTGTGGTTGCCAGAATTTCAACCTGAAAAATCAATTGTAAATGTAGAACACGAAACGGTATACTATTCTGGTAACCTTGAATTTCACAGTAAATATTTTTATATATATATATTTTTTTATTTTAATTTATTTTTATTTTTTTTACAGTAAATAACTATGAATTTAAAAATGAATTATACAATTCTTTATTGGTAATTCATGTAAAAACAACATACACTCCATTAACCTGATTACAGTCTTTCATTGTTAAATACAGTGAAACTGTATAAAATAAATATTCAAAAGTTCAATATTACAGTAAATTACTGGCAGCCGTTGTTTGCCTGAATTTCACTGTGGAAAATATAGTGATAATGCAGAAAAATTCACAGTGAACTGTTGTTTTTTGTACAATAATTACATTGAAATAAAAAAGTAATATAATGTAAATCTGTTGTCAAAATACACTTTTAATAAGCTTGATTACAGTCTCCTATTGAAAAAGTACAGAAGAGCTGTATAATACAATACAATACATTTTTTTTATTTAAAAGTTCACATTTACATTCAATATAGCAGCTGTTGTAGCCAGAATGTCCCCGAAAAAATTAAGGTCCTACAAATGAGGTAATAAACATAATGTGGTCGATTGGCATAAAATTTACATTCAGTTACTTGTTGTTATAATTTGCTAGAAATATTAATAAAAACCAATAGAAACAATGATTAAACAGTTTATATTAAATAATCAAATCAATGACTAAAAAGGCACTGATATAATTAATATTAAACTTAATACAACCAAAAACAAAAATGTACATAATAAACAGTCAAATCAAATTTAAAACACTTGATACTTGCAGTGGTTTCACAAAGTTTATTTTTAACCAGACTTGACAGTAGAAGGCTTTCAAGTCTCTGATGGTGTCGTAGGAACTAGAACAGGTTTTGGATCCAATGTTTTTGAGGACATAAAGGATTCTTAATTTTTTCAGAAGAAACTAATGGATTGTTAAATACAGTCCTGATCAAAAGTTTAAGACCACTTGAAAAATGGCAAAAATAAATAAATAAATAAAAAAATCATATTTCTATGGTTGGTTCTTAACAAGTTTCCAAGTAGAGCTTCAACATGCAACAAGAAGAAATGAGAGTGAGACAAAACATTTTTTGAGCATGCAATTTATTGAAAACAACGCTTAAACTGAAACAGGATGTTTTACAGCTGATTAAAAGTTTAGGAACACATGCCTTTAAAGGCCAAATCTGTGCAAAAATGTAGATTCATTGTCATTTTCTGTCACGTGGTCACACTGTCATGATGTTCTGATGGCAAAGGCAAAAAAACTTTTTTGAACATGGTCGGGTTGTTGAACTGCATAAGCAGGGTCTCTCGCAGAACGCCATCGCTGCTGAGGTGGGATGCAGTATGACAGTCATTTCTTAAATGATCCTAAGGGCTATGGAACTAAAAAGTCAAGTGGTAGACCCAAAAAAAATTTCTACGCGCCACAGTGGAGGGGGCACCATAATGGTCTGGGGTGCATTTTCCTTTAGTGGAACAACGGAGCTTCAAGAGGGGCAGGGGCGTCAAACGGCCGCTGGCTGTGTCCAGATGTTGCAGAGAGCATCCCTCATGACTGAGGTCCCTCGTCTGTGTGGTAACGACCGGATTTTTGAACAGGATAATGCTACGGTACACAAGGAATTCTTCCAGGAGACATCCTACATGTTCCCCTGATCTAAATCCAATTGAGAACCTTTAGGGGATGGATGGCAAGGGACGTTTGCAAAAATGGACAACAGTTCCAGACAGTAGATGCCCTTCATGCAGCGGTGTTCATCACTTGGAGAAATGTTCCCACTCACCTCGTGGAAATGGTTGCATCAAGCACACGGCAACTAATTTTTGAAGTGATTAACAATAAAGGTGGAGGTTAGGGGGTAAGGTTACTGAGCTCATGTTTGGAACTGTGATTTCTGTTTGGGGAGGGGGGCGGATGTACAGGGTTTTTTTGGAGGTGTGGTCCTAAACTTGTGATCAGCTGTAAAACAGCCTGTTTCAGTTCAAGTGTTGTTTTCAATAAATTGCATGCTCAAAAAATGTTTTGTCTCACTCCCATTTCTTCTTGTTGCATGTTGAAGCTCTACTTGGAACCTTGTTAAGACCCAAACAGGCAAAATATGATTTTTTTTTGCCATTTTTCAAGTGGTCTTAAACTTCTGATCGGGACTGTACAAGCTAAAAATAACAGCAGTATGTTTTCTTCAGCCACATACATCACAGTGGACCAACAAGTGCAGTCTGTGTTCAGACAAGTTTTGAGCAATAGAAAAAAGTCGCTTATATGCAGTGTTGGGACTAACGCGTTATTAAGTAACGTGTTACAGTAACTACGTTATTATTGTGGTAACGAGCACGGTAACTAGTTATTATACCAAAATCAGGAACGCGTTAATTGTTACTGGGATTTAGATAGGCTCGTTATTCGTTACTTCTTGTGGTGGCTATCGCGGAGCTTCCACAGATTCAGTAACATTAGCAAGTGGTGGAGGCCAGCAGGTGGATGAGGGAAAGGGGAGGCAGGAGGAGGAGAGACCTGAGGCGGCCGCCGGTCCGAGTGTCAGGTGAACTGAACTTCAGGTAAGAAGTTATGACCTGCAGTCTATCTGGGTCAGATATAAACCAAGTTTAGGTATAGTTTATTTTCATTATGCTGACTTTTTCGTACTGCGTGCTAGCTAGCATGACGGAGTTTCTATACAGCTGGGTGGGTGCTATGTTACTGATAGTGAACTTTATTTTGTTCATAAGGTTAATTATTAGAGTTGCCAGAATGAAAAAGACACAAAGCTGGAGTTATTTTGTGTCTTTGCTGCACAGCTGCCTCTTCTCCTCTCATTCTCTCCCCCTCTCTCTCCTGTTTCTACTTCAATCATGAAACTGATCAATGATCAGCTGATTGGCTTTTCTCTCTTGTTTGTTTATCACCCACTTTGCGCCAGAAAGAGGAAACCAGCGGAAGTCGTGTTAAACAACAGCAGCACGTTTAAGCTTGATCAGCTGTTGTTAGAATTTATTTAATATTAATTTCTAGTATCAGCTGATGTTTGCTGGAGCCAGAGCTGTAAAAGCTGCTGGTCATGATATCGGTTTGGTTATCTGGTGAGAGGGAAACATGAAGATGAAACCAGGAGATGTTACTGAATCATCAGAGCTGAACAGGTGATGGAGAAACAGGTTTACCTTTTAGGTGACATAAATGAGTTGAAGGGAAGTTATGAACTGTTTCTGAGCGACAAATAACACCAGAATCCTTTTCTAAGTAGCTGACAGCTGGTAGCTGCGCAGGGGCGTCTAGCAAAGTGTTGCCAGGGTGGCCAGGTAGGGCATTAACAGGGAGAGGGGGGCACAAAGAAATACTTTTCTTTCTTATTCTCATTTAAAATATCTAGCTTTTAAAAAATAATTATCTGAATCTTACAACAAACGATTGATAGATTGATACATATATACCATCAGAACAGTGAACATCACTGTCACAACAGCGTTTGTTTTCATTCAAAGGCTTTATGGTTTTTCCTATAATGGTGGGCCGGCCAGTCGAAACGCCCGGGCCGATTTTTTGTCCCAGTCCAACCCTGTATGCAGCTTATCTGCAGTCTGGAGTTACCTACATCTTCCTATTCAGAAGGCAGAATTTCCGAGTTCTGAGTACAATTGAAAGCACCACGACTGCAGTTTTTGTGTTGGATGTAAAAACCGCACATGACGCTGTGACGTAGGCTAGAATCATGTCAGCGATCAACAACAGTCCAGGCGTGGGATTTCTCTCGTGGAAATATGCAGATTATTTTCTCCTTTCTATTGGTAGGTGGCACAGTGCACTTGTGGCAAGTAAGCAAGCTAGAAGACTGGCAATCTCGCTGGTTATCCAGTTACGGAAGCAACACACTAACAAGAGAATTCTGAGTAAAACTGAAGTTACTTTCCCTAGTAACTAGTTACTTTGAAAGTAACGAGTAACTTGAAGTAACTGAGTTACTTTTGCTAGAAGTAACTAATAATGTAACTAAATTACTAATTTAAAGTAACTTACCCAACACTGGGTATATGTGACATCCTTTATTTGTTGATGAAAACAAACAAACTGAAATGAAGTTATCGAGATGCATTGGAATATTGAATTGTATCGTTGACATGATAATTGCAATTGAATTGAAATGTGAGTAGGGCTGGGTACCAAAACTCGATACCTTTTTAGTACCAACCAAAACCATTCGGTAGATACTGATACTGAAAAAAAGAATATTTTTCTGTACTTTTCCAATAAAATTTCTGTTAGTGAGCCACACAGCTCTCCTCCTTCTGCTGCTGCGCATCACATGCCAGCAGTGGCTTTTACCCCGCTTTTACCTTTTACCCCGCTGCATCTTTTTGTCTGGATGCAGTGGGGTAAAAATCATCTGTTCCATCTTCCACTCAGCCTTAAAAAGTTCCAGTTTCGTATTAACTGTCCTGAGAGTTTGTTTGAGGACTGACCAAACAGAGTCAGAGTATTTAAACTCTTTAATGCCCCGATTCAGAACGGTGTAGGTGAACCATTGTTTTTTCACAAAAATATTGAAGAAACAGTACAACATCATATGACAAAATGCCCTAAAAATGTTTTGTCCTAAACAAGGTGGCAAACCTGGCTGACAGATGTGAAAATATTTTAAACAGTTGAAAACTGACTCAAACTTTACTCCTTCTATATCTGGTGTACCTTCAGTCTTGAGGTGTTCAACAGCAGAGTTGTACGTCTCTATGGTATGTTCAGCTCCACACTGATTTAGATTGCCACCCTGAAAAACAGATCGTGTCATTAAACAGTACCTACAGAAATGATGTGTACGACTAAAGCTTTCACAGAAGCCACCAATGCAATGTGAGCCCAAATGATCTCCACTAATGCAGAACACGGTTCCTTTGACTGTGGTTTTCTAGGTATAGCAGCAGTTTAAGACATGATGGACTTTGGTAAAAATAATAATACTTTTAAATATCTTACCATCACTAATGTCACACAATACATCTGATGAAGACTCAGGTGACTGCTCACCTGTTAAACATTTCTGACACAAATCAGTTTCTAAAAAACATTTCAAAGTCTCTCTTAGAGGTACATAGTATGCAAACTGATTCTCACTTCGTCCTAAAAAAGATTTCTTGGGCTCCGCATAGTTGAACATTTTTTTGAACAACTGTGCTCTGGAGTATGTTGTCCTCACTGGCCCTTTATGACTTGGATGCCTTGACCGCCTCAAAAAAACATCAGATAATGTTGTTTCAGTTTTTAGAAGTGTAGTGAGCTTATTCGGAGTATATGACTGACTCAACTCGTATATTTTTTAAAATTTCCTCTTTAGCTGCTCCTGGTAAATTAACTGGTGTTTGTTTCACAGTAAAGCTAGCTAAAAGCTAGCTTCAACTTGCTGATTAGCATGAACTTTCCAGAAAACTTAAAGAGGACTGAAGGCAAAGCCTGTGACAGAGGAACGCTTTCAACGCGACAAGAAAACTGGCCAAGCGAACTATGGTGAAAGTTGATATAGTTAAATGTATTTCACATCTAATGATATATTATATTGAAGTAGAAGGCTGACAACAAATACTTCCTGATCATTATAACCCCAACCCGTTCACTTTTTTTTCCTTTCATTTACAACTGCGTTTAATTCCAATCTTTAATGCAGCCCTTTTACACAACATTTTTTTTATTTACTTGCTGTTATTTTTAATATGACACTCATATCAGCTTGTTCTTTGTGGTTTTAACCACTACATTTCTATTTGGGGGGTTTTCACCTCGCCAATCCATATTGATGATGATGATGAATATTCACAAAGGTACTCATCTTCTGAAGGTATTCCTTGGCAAAGGCTGCAAGTCTGCAGCCAGGGGTTAATTTTTGCTCTTCTTCCCAACACTGGTTTGTAGCCAAGGGCATGGGGTTTTTCAAGCTGCAATAAACCATGATATTTATTTGGTCGATATTATAATATTGACCAGCAATACTGATGATAGCATCCAAGTTAAAGCCATTCAGGGTGATCTTTCCCTAGTGGTGAGTTTAGCTTTTTGTACTTGTTGTGTTCGTATTCTTTTCTTAAAGGAAGTTTTTTGAAAGATTTCATTCACTTTAGCATTTGAAATTACAAGTTACAGCGTGCTGGATCTGGATGTGAACCAGTGGTCCAGTAGTCTTCACAACAAGGATGCGCCCAATAAGTGGGCTACACAGTTTTATACAACAACAAAAACAATTATTATTATGACTATCTTCTTCTGGGTAGCGACGTGGCAGTCCTGCCTTTTCCCCCTGTGGAACTTCTCCACTTGATCCACGTCTGAGTTCGTCTGCATCTACTCCTTTCCTGGAAAAAAGACAGAGAAAGAAAAACACCTCCCTAGCCTAACCTGGATTATTTTTATTATTAAAAAAAAGAAAAAAAATATCAGCCAAACTCTAACTCTACATATGATGTGTAAGCATGTTTGCAAAATCCCTTCTGATGCTCTACATGTTAGGCTCAATAAATCAATTAAATCATAACGCTGAATTGATGCTTTTTGACCCTTATTACGTGGAGTATCAACTCTTTATGAGCACAATAGAGATGTGTATATAAAATCAAACAAACAGTTTTATTTGATCATTTTATTTTTAACAAATCCCTCCTTTCACATGTATTCTACGTGTAAATCACAAAAACATGTGTTTCGTTCAGCCTGCTGTGTGATACTCAGCCTTTCTCTCTTAACTGGAGTGGAATCCTGTGCTCAAGTCAGTGCTAAATCAGCTGTTGGCCTCCTTCATCTAGTTACTGGGTCTGTACAGACCATCACCGTGTCCCTTCAGAATAGGGGCAGGAAATTTCTTTCCTCCAAATACCAAAACAAATCTGACCTTCATATCAAATATCTTGAGGAATTTCACCATAAAGTAACATTTATGGTGTTGCTACACAGGTGTGGGGTAACCTCTCTCACATTGGGTAAGATTCCTTCACTCTGAAATCCTTGTCCAATGGCTTCCTCCCCCGTCTCCTATAGGATTCTCTCCACACCTCTGCGCATGCACATCTTGTTCACCGAGAAATGTGGGATGTGATGCCGATGTCTTCTTTGCCCGACAGGCAGCTGGCTCTATTCAGGTCCGGTGATGAGCTGCCATTGAGGATTCATCCCTCGGAATTGCGATTCCAAGATCACCTGCCTGGACCTCCCCCCTAGCAGATGAACATAGAGAGCCAGGAGAGCCACCCGCCATGTGGAAGAGAATGGGGAAAATTCTTCTATTTCAAGTGCACATGCTGTACATCGTGCAAGCAGCCTTTCCAAATTAGCTGGAGACCACGCATTTTTTGACTCACACATTTCACACACTCACACCTGCTTTTTGCCCTGCACACCTCTTTCTCTAATTATTTATAACCACTCCTTTTTCACCTCTGCTACCTTGCCTTTATTACATCCTCTTACCTAGCACCAGTGACTGGACAAAACACCTACCCACTGCTTTTCTCATCATTTCTTTTGTCATGGTCAATTCATTCGCCTGGACGCTTTAGCTAAACCAACTTTACAAAACAAGTTTCCCCAAAGAGCCCGCTTCTCAGCTTAGCTGCCTACATTTCAGGACCTAGCTAAGGACAGTATTTACCCACACAAACACATTTAACTTACCGAAAAAAAAAAGCCACGGGGCTTCGGGTCCGTCTGTGGGGTAGTCCACTTTACTCAAGAACACCTCAGGCTGTTCCCAGATAGCAAGGAGACATTGAACAGATGTTGATTTTCCATCTGAACCATCAGAATCGTCATGCTTGAAATGTCAACACAAAACCAATGTTGAAACAACATTGAAATACTGATGAAACCTGACACTGACATTGAAATAACATTGATTCACTGTTGTTCTGTCATCGTTGATTGTTGATCTATTTATAGTTGACAAGGTGACAACAATCACGTTGAAAAACCATTGATTTATGGTTTCGCGGGAAATTAAAGCTGCTACCACTTGGACTATTCCATAGCCCCCCCTCTCACAGTGGTACATCCCTTCAGGTAACCATTGTCTTGTACAGTAGAGCGGGACATTAGATTTACTCTCAGCGGAATTGACCGGAGAAGGCATCAGTTCATGCACTGCACTGGCCTGCACCACGATTAATATAAGGTAAGAATGAATTACTTTTGTTCTATTCGTTATTTCCACGGTTGCATTTGAATAACAGTAAAAAACAAACAAACTTGTTAATGTAAAGTTTCGGACAAAATGTGGGAGCCCGAAATTGTGTCTACTTTCATCTTACAATCCGGCAACAAATAAATTGCACTGCGAACAAAGTCAACAAAGAAAACATTTTCGTTTCATACTTTTCCGTTATATTCCCTTACAAAGCTAGCTTTAACGCTTCGAGGGTTCCTTTGTTCTTGCCGTCGCCTCGGCGCTTGACCCAGACTTTCGCTCTGTAGTTGCTTTTTAGCATAGTACTACAAAAAATTGTAAATCTGTGATATATGATTGATAAACGTAAAGGTAACTGTATAAATGTGTTCAATGACTTTGTTACTTTTAATGATTGGAGAGCACCCGCTTCGATTCGCACTCAATTCAAACTTTACGTTGCACGCTCACCTAACTTTACGTTGCACGCTCACCTAACTTTACGTTGCACGCTCACCTACCTTGCGTTTGCACCTTTTGTCCACACGTAAACTGCGTTTTATTATTTATTTATTAGTTTTTCGCCTCTCACTGCTTAAGCCATTAATCTTTCTGGAATTGTTTTTTTAAACAGATGCGACCTCACAAAAGATATTAGCTATGCTGTCAGACCTGACGACAGCTGTTAACGAACTCCGTGAGGAGGTCAGAGCCATCCGCCATCCCTGCTGAAATGAATCGGTAGATGCTGGGGTACTGCCTCTGGATTTGCCCTTGCACAACATTGAGGAGCTAAACAATGCAGAGGCAGCTCTTCAATCATAAGAGGCAAATAAGGCAATGGTAAGTATATAAAGGTTATGTACACTTTGTAACTATAAAGTGTAATAGCTGTCAGATGTGATTTAAATACATAACAACGGCCTGTTGATTAAACACACAAGCACTTGCATACACATTTAAGACATGAGACACGCTAATTCCATCTCTTAAAATGTGTCTATAGGTGAGACGCTTTGCCTTGATTGGAGGGACCACACTGGAGGTGCGAGTCCGCCGTGTAATGGCTTATGCCATTACAAATGAGCTGGCCTCGGTACTCAACTGGGCAGGGAAAAAAACCAAGGACCAGACAAAGCAAAAAATGGCATTTAAAGATACAGCGCTCTGCAAATGCATATATGGTGGTAAGTTTTACAGTTTTTTTGCTATATTACTTTGTCTTTCTTAATAACAAGACTTTCATGTCCGGTTAATCTGGAGATGGAGTCTTTGGCTTGTTTAGTCCTCGGGTTGTAGTTGTACAGCCCGAGGACCCCATGTTTATTTTGTTTTAAAGGATACACAGCACACCATGCTAAGACTTATCACTTATCACAGCTCATAGCTCTTTGGGAATCAAATGCGGCAGTTTGCAGATTTACGCCTGGTGACTTTCATGTTTATCAGCCTAGGAGTTTACATACTTTCTCCCCGCTGAAGACAGTTAACAAGAGCTTATTCATGTGCTCTAATTCACTTTTTTTGTTTGTGTGTGTGTGTATTTTTTTCCTAGATGGCCTGACGCAGCAGTTAGGGGCACACTCTATGTCCGAGTTTGTCTTTGCACAAGCAGTGCAGAAATGGCTCCGATACACCCCAGATCGTATGGGTATGGGTGGTGCAGGACGCACATCATGCATCCCCATCCCAGAGTAAAAAATTACAAACTTCTGTGAAACATATAAATGTAAATAGGAAACTGTCTTTTAATAAAGTATTTAGCAAACGAAACATGCCTATTGACCTTTTTTTGTTTATTTTTTTTCTCTGTTACATCACATGCAATGCTTTCTTATTTTAGGATATTAATATTGACATGATACATTGTGAGACATTTGTTGTTGTTTTTTTTTATAAAGGGTGTCCAATTTGAGGAATAAGTACAATTATGTGTTTAGGTGGTTTAAGTATTGATGGAAACATGCAGTAGTTTAGTATTGGTTAAAATACTTATAAAGAAAGGTAGATTTCCAGTCATGATTTAACTGTTGTTTTAATAAAAAGCAACTGTGCAAAAGAGGTGGAAAATCAACACCATAGCTCAACAGTGTTTCAATATCAGAACCTGACATTGTTTCAATGTCAGGTTTCAACATTGATTCAACATCAAAACCTGACGTTGTTTCAACATTAAAAAAGGGTGCAAGAGTGACGTTAGGTCAACGTCACACTTCAACGTTGGTTCAATGACGTCGCCTGATATTGACTCCACGTTGTTTCAATGTTTCCTTGCTATCTGGGTTACTATGACACAGCTGGTCGTGATTTTGTAACGTAAATGCTGGACCTCCTCTCAGCGTCTGGCTCCTGCCCTTCCCGAACAGAGATAAGCAAGTTTCTCCGAGACTGCAGCTGCCAGTCAAAGCTGTCATGATGACGTTTCACCCCAATTTAACAGCTTTGTGTTACTAATTAGAATCAAACTTATAAGAAAGGAGACCCAATGAACATAAATCAGCCTGATGAGAACTACTGATAATGAAAGAAAGCATCTTTGGAAAATAAAATGATCTGAGGAGATTTTTTTTTCTAATTTTAGCCTGACCCCAGTCCCATCCGCTAATATAGAGGAGCGGTTTTTTTTTATGACCTATACTGCAGCCAAGACACTAGGCGGCGATAGAGATGTTTTGGCTTCATTTTTGGGGAGCATGTTTCCCACAGTATTGCTGCCCTCTGCTGTTGCAGTACCTCACAGTCAGACGCAACGGCTCAGTCACCTGATGCATTGTCTCCAAAATGTACATATAAATGAGACTTTTCAAAGAAACTGATTGTTACAGCTTTTGTAATACATTCTTCGACTGCTTTTGACCTTACAGACTACACCCATTATTATTTGCTTAACATTATTTGTGTGGCATTTCATTTTTATTCATTTTAATTTCAGCAGGTGGTATCACACCCACTTTTCAGTCGCTTTTCCAAAACAATGATCTTTATTTTGTTATTTTCCTTACACTTAATCAAAGTATTAGTAAGAACAGTCACAGCATTCAGAGTGGATGGTTCATTTTATTTGACATTCAGTTTTTGTAAAATAACCAAGGCAATGCCAGGCATAAAGTCCAAAAACCAACATGAAGCATTTTAACAGAAAAGAAATGGCACTGAGAGCCACATTAAACAGAGCAGGTCCTAAAGCTGTTTTTGGATAAACTCAATGGACAAAAACAATTCATCTTAAACAAGAATCTGCAGGGAGTGTCGGGGAGAGCAGCCCCACAAGTACAATTCATCTCTACACATCTGTCAGTCAGAGGCAACAGTATCGAAGAGCAGATTTAAGAACGCATTCGGCAAATACAGTAAAACGTCTTTACAGAGCTCTCACTCCGTGGCAGCTATAGATTCCATTTCTGTATTTGCTCACACTCGAAAAATTATGATTTTTTTACAAAGAATCGTGGAAACAGTGAAACATCTGGATATCAGATGCAAGGCTAACTTTGCTGTCACACTGGTCAAAAATAGTTTTCTCTCTCTGGGATTTTAGTCACATTCAGTAAAGATCATCAAATATGAAAGTCTAACAGCAGTACTAGTTAAGTAGACAAAATACATCCTGAAATTATGATTGTAGAGCAAGCCAATTAGGAGCAACTAAAAAAAAATAAAGATTAATAATAATAATAATAATAATAATAATAAAAATAAAAAAAGATATTCAGGTTAACTTATTGTACTTGTATGTATGTGTGACTTTACAATCTCAAAAGGCATTACGGCCCCTTAGAGGAGCTTAACTGTAAAATGAATCCTGCTCAGTGTGAGGAGCACCAGTGATGGCTAAGACATTTGTTGGCACATTACCACAGTCACTGATGCGTATTTTAAGTCAATTCAGAAAAAAATGTAGAAAGAAAAACACAAATCACAGGATGTAAATAATGCATTAAAGATTGCATTTTTTTTAAAGCTTCACTGTCTGCATGTACTTTATATTAATCAGATGAATATTGAGCACAACACTGTGCTTATTACGTGCTAATAATCTGATGTCAAACTGTGCCAGACAGTATGAAAAAATGAAGCCACAGTTCGTAGCCTGAAGAGAGAAACTGCAACTTCTCCAACGTGGAGTAATAACCGAGCAAATACTTGAGGAATCAACAGCTGACAAGCATCTCATAGTCATCATTTAATACTGAAATGCAAAATTCACATACAGCTGCCACTGACTGTTATCGCCCTCGTGGGGCGTCACGTCACATTTCATCTTACAGGTGATCTCAATGCAGGACGCAGTGGAAATGCGTCATGGCAAAAACCAAGTGTGTGTTTTAAACAGCTCAATTCATTATAACCTTTTCAAGTGCTGTATTTAAGTTTTTAAAAAAAAAATCAACGTTGAAGGAATGGTGTTGGTAATAAAATAAGTTGTGTACAGAAAAGTCCTTAGGTTCACCTTTCAGAAGAACATGTGCAAAATACATCAAACTCTACATTTCATCTCTTTAAAAAAATTAACACAAAAAGTCAAAACAGCGTTGGTCAGGTTTGATCCTACACTGATCGTGTATTCATTCTCAACCCTGCAGCCCACGCTTCCTAATGTCAAGAATATGGTCATTCATACTAATAAGACCTTTAATAATAGTGCTTGTAAGTAATACTGCTGAGCGCTAATTAATGCGTCTCCTGTCCGTCTGCACCATGCTGATCCCACTCCTAACAGTAGAGGGCACCAGAGTGATCACACCAGCTTAAAAGATGCATCATATAGACTGGAGAAGCAGCAACACTGACTGGTCTCAAAGATCAAAGGCTTGATTTCCCAGCAGCTTCTTATCCAAAAATTCACTTTGCTCTCAGGCACGTGAAGAAACAAAGAAAGGAAACTTTGGAGAAACCAAGCCCTCGTCTCATATATATATATATATATATATATATATATATATATATATATATATATATATATATATATATATATATATATATATATATATATATATATATATATATATATATATATATCTCAACACTCCTGTGGTTTAATATAGATTCCGTACAGAGCAACATTTATGTACATTACACACAAACAGATTGGGCCGTTTCCTCGTACACAGACATCAGAGGGTATTTGGTTGCCGACATCCACAGAACAGCTTTGGAGCATTGCTAGTAAAAAATGACATTAGTGCAAATATAACCCCAAAAGAAAAAAAAGGTAGAAAAAAAACATTGGTAGCAAGGTTATAGCACATTGGGGACAAACAAATTCTGTGGTCAGAGTGGCAGCAAGGTCTACATATAAGCGTGCATCAGGACTTGCCATCCTCAAGTTTTCAGTCTTTCACACTCATTTCAAAGCATATTTCTTCCTCGCCGTGCAAAAGAAAGAGTGTGTTTTTGTGAAAAAAAGAAGAAGAAAAAAGAAGCTATGGCTCAATTTGCTGGTATCAACAATTTATGGAGTAAACTGACTGACGAGCAGGAAAACCCTAATGTCTTAGAAAATACAGGGTCTCTAATGTAACTGGATGAAAGGAGCTGATTGGCTCCTGCCATCAGCGATCAACAATGTGAATGATTGGTTGATCTGTTAGTGAGCTAAGCTTAAAACGGTAAGCGCGAGTGAGAACCATAAAATAGAGCTAATGAGGGCAAAATCCAAACTCCTTATCAACTCTGTGGACTAATTTATACCTCGTCTCTCCATCTTCCCCTTAGTCCATTTGCAGCGTGTGGTATCCAATAAAGCAGTAATGTAAAAATGACCTTAAAAATAAAGTTGCTTTAACAGTAATACAAAAGTTTGGCGATGAGGAATAGAACTGTTTTTTTGCTGGGACCAGCCAAACAAGTCTGAATCAGATATTGAAGTAGTATAAAAGCAAAAGCTTGACACATGTAATATATTCAATGTGAACCAAGAGTTCACACTGCACCCCTCAGCTAGACCATACCATGTGTCCTCTGCTTAGCACCAGGCTTTAGGTCATGCGGTGACCTCAATAAACAACATTCAGTCTGCTAACGCTCAGTATTCACCAAATCACAACACTACTGACACCCAGCAGTGAAGAAAAAAAAAAATGTGGAGAATTTCTAGACGTTATGAAATGTTAAGACTTTGTCACGGTATAAAATGCAACCATCAGTAATCGATAGTCTGATCAATTTTTCGATAAATCGTGGCACCCAAACACTATGAAATGTACAGCAGTGAAAGTTCAAGCTGTACAAACAAAGGCAGGAGCAACCATCGCCCTAAATGTCGGGCATCAAAAGGTAAGGGGTAAAAGCATGATTGTAGGGGGAAAAAAAGAAAAAGGCCGTGATGGAAATCAGATTTTCACATTTTCTGGACATGGTGTAAAACTCCCAATTCATTCTGAGATGAGATTACTGCATCCTGGGTTTTGTATTAAATTTGAATCCCTGTGAAAGAACATGTGGAAAACAACTGCACCTGTGATGATATCACTGCTGGCATGGGTTACACCTATCATGGGAAACCTTTCACTGCTCCAAGTACTAACATTTTATAAAGCTGCAATCATTGTCTTCTCCTTTTTTTTAAATACAGAGTGATGAATTTCTGCTTAGAGATTGTTTTAGATCTTTTGAAACATAATATGGATATGAAGGAGTTGGACATGATGGGAGAGCCAACAGCAAACAGTTGGACAAGTACAATAGGGGATTATTTAGATTGTGTGATTATATATGCATGCATGCATGTATGTTGTGTGTGTGTTAAAATGGAGCTCAGGGGTTGAATGGAGGAGGGGGTGGAGGACGAGGAGGAGGTTCCACTGAAAGGGGAGTTGGTGGGCTAGATTGTGATGATGGACCAGTAGAGTTTTCCTGGCTGTCCACAAGGGAGACTGATTTTAGCTGAGGGAGGGATTCGGGTTCAGCAGGGTTCGCCTCTGCTTGGGTCAATACCTGTGACGTTGGTTGGTGAAAGGTGGAGACAGAATGGCAGAGAGATGCAGGAGCGTCAGCTGTGTCTGATGTGCAAGAGGTAGAGAAAGAAGATGCAGAAGGGTGATCTGCAGGGGACTGATGCGGCACAGAATCAGTTGCAAGAGGAGAAGAAGAACAAGAGGAAGATGATAATGGAGGTTTGACGATGTGAGCAGACTGCATGCCAGTGGGGGAGGTGGAAGAGGAGGCTTCCCCAGCTGATGTGGTAGTTTCATTATCTCCCTCCTGCTCTACTGACGCTTCCTCTTTCCTATCATTCGGTAGAGTGCTGTGGTCCTCCTCCTGCTTGTTGCCTGGGGCTTCTTCCTGTCCTGCAGGGTTCTGATTGGCTGCAGGTGTATCTTGGGTAGCTCCGCCATTAGTTGGTGATTGGCTCTTGAGTTGTGAATGACAGAGAGGGCACGTTTCCTGGACATACAGCCATTTCTTCAGACAGCCAGCGTGGAAGAAATGACTGCACGGAGTGATCACAGCACTGGTCATGTCCTGGAACAAATCAAATTTCACATTAGCCTACCTTTTAAAGCCCCAGATTAACTCTCTCATGCATCCTCTTTATATAAACATAAAACAGTTCATACCTGGAAGCAGATAGCACAGATGTCATTATACTGCTGCAGCTGTGTATTGCTAGCTGTGGGGAGGCTTTTTATCTTGTTTACAGCATCTCTCCTGAGCAGGAAGCTCTGCCAGCCCAGCTGGGCTCTGAGCCAGACATTATAGTACGAGTGGACCAAGATGATGGTGCTTCCCATCACACTCCACTCGCCAAATACAGTCTCTGATACACCATAGCACACCACGCACACCGCAACCTGGCGAGGGAACAAATCACTGACAGTAAGGCAGAGACCGTGCTGATGCATTAGATGACAGTGTCTGTTTACAGTCAGAAGGCAGAACTTAGCAAAGAGTTGGTGTATGTGTGTGTGACATACCAGAAACTCCAGCAATCTGTAGGTCCCATTTACACAATATATGACTTCATCCATGTTCTCCACTGGAGCTTTACGAAACTCCTCCACCATGAAGAGAACATAGATCAACAGAGTGCCAAGGACCTGGCGGTACAGTGTTTCAGAGTTATTATGGAATTAAAAAACAAGCAAATATAAATGTTTAATTAGTATTAGGCTCAACTGTTTGGGTAGAGCAAGTTTAAACTATTTAATTAAATGTTTTTGCACACTGCGATGCGGTTGTGTGTTACCTGGAGAGAGGTAAGGATTGAGGAGGAGATGATGATGAGAAGCCAGAAGTCCATGTGGAAGAACTGGCAGATCATATAAGCCATGTACGCTGGAAAGATCAGCAGGAAGAGACAGAGAGAAACTGCACGGAAGTGCTTCCACAAACTCCTACGGGACAGGCAGCAAAACGGGCATATGAGAAAGCAGTCAGGTTGATAGCAGGCTTTGCATACACACATTGAGTCAGATTACATTTATTGATGTCAAAAAGACTAACTGCCTGTTTAGGTAGGAATGAAGAAAGAAGGACTGTACACTGTAGTGTTACTTAATTTATGATGTTAGCATGAGTTGTACTGATGACCATAGGTAATGAATACTGTGATAATTAACTAACTGCCCATAGTTATTAATAGTTGTTTATGATCAGTACAAAATAAAACAAACAGTGGGACACAGAGTTTTCTTAAAAATAAACACATAAAAAAAGTCTTTGGTATATTCTCTTACTTGTCTCTAGATGCTCCCAGGGCTAGGACTATAGGATCTGCTATCTCCAGCATGGACTGCAGGATGGAAGCAACAACAATAAAGAGGATGATAGAGAGGAGGAAGGCTCTGTGGATGACCTGCAGCTCAATGAGGCCAGTTTGGACCGCAAGGATTAGCAAGGTGATACCTTCAGTCATCCCCCTGCACAGAGAGGAAACAAATTAGAGTTAACACACCACACAATTATATTCCTTGGCTTTGCACTCAAGTTGGAGATCATATACACGTTTATCCAGACTTGACTTTTGGGTATACAATGTCAATTATTTTATCCTATTGGACAGTTGTGTGAAATGCAGACATCCTTAAAGAATAGTTCCAGATATCTGTGTTTCCACACGAATGGGATAAACAGTCAGAAAACATATTGCCTCCGGTCATGATGGTTACTGGGACAGAGAGGCTAAAACAGACTAAACTAATTAAAAGAAACATACCAGAAGACATGAAGAAAATAAAAACCTTGCTGACCTGTGCATGGTGTTGTCATTCATGAAGGCTCTGTAGCCCTGCAGGTAGAACTTGCACAGTGTGAGAACGCCCAGCGCAATGAAAGAAACTGTGAAAACCAGACCCAGCAGAGAGTACGGTGTACTACAGCATTCTGCGATACTGGAGAAAGGAGGAGCAAATTACTTAGAGAACATGACAAAAAACAACAACAACAACTTTCTAAACAATTTTAAATATTTAGATCACGTCCTTAAAGTTCTGATGAGTATCTCAGTCGTCTGCTTTAACTTAATTCTGTCCACCAGTGCAAAACATGGGTTATTTAGCACTGTGACAAATGGATCTAACACATCTTTTAGAATTTCCTCTTGACACATTTCTGCAAAATTATCTCAAAATCTAAAAACTTGCTTTACTCAAATTCTGCAGACTGACTTGCTTTGCAATCTAATGTCTCTGTAATTTATATGATGCTATACATTTATATAATTAGATTTTCTAAATAAAATCTAGTACATCGAAACTAGATTTATGTTTTGTACACACTACCTGCCCCTCAGTCAAAGGAGCTTGCAAAGAAAAGCGTCTGGATGGTTACTGGACGCTTTTCAGACGCTTTTCTTTGCAAGCTCCTTTGACTACGATGACCTGGATGACTGAGAACCTTCACAGACATACCTGCCCTTCAATGATACAAGGCACTAAATAGATGAACACCTTCTAAAGGGTCAGTGACGTAAAATGTAAAGTGTCTTGAAGCCTGATTTATGGTCTTACCTTGTAAGAAAAAGGAAAAGCAGCCTCTCTCTGGAGGTAGGCTGGTCTCTTGTGCTGAAGTAGGAGTATATCTGCAGAGCAAACAGCACGAGCCAAAAACACATGAAGAGAACTGGAAGGACCAGCTGGTTCCACAGGGACATTCCCAAAGCAAGAAGCCCGTACACTTCTACCACCTGCAGGACAGAAAAAGACCGAAATAAAGAATACCTTTGATACCATCTACAGGAAAATATCTCAGAACTGAAATCCTGTCACAGAAACTGAAAAGCTTGCAACATCAGCCCACAATAAATACCTGAGCCAGCTCTCTGTAGGCAGTCTTGGCCAGGTTATATGGTACCAGCAAGTTAGACGCCAGGAAGTAAATGACCTCCAGGCCTGTGAAGATCATTGAGAACTTATTGATGAAGACGATGGTCTCGAGTGGGACCAGACACAGTCTAGCCACTAGAGGGAGGAGGTGAGCAGAGAACAGCCAAATCCTCTTGGTTTGCATCACACAGGAACAAAGTGTACAAACCACCAGCTGACCTGAAAGAAGACACACATATATAAAACAAAGTTGAATAAATGACTAAAGACACTATTATCACTCTGATTTTAAAACGGTTTTTGTGATGTGGTACTTATCATTTTCGTGTAACTGACAATTAAAAGAAAATTTATCAGAATAATTATAGCTCTCCTAGAGTGGTGAAAATGTGTCAAACACCAAAAAGCAACAAACATTTAAAAGAGAAGAGAAGATGCTTTAATCTCACATTGCTCCTTACAGTAGCATATTTTTGTCACTGTACTCATCTTATTTTTGCTTTCTCAGGCTTTCACTACGCAGTAAAAGCAGCACTCTGCGGTCTATTTATAGGACAGGAGACTCCATCTATACTCTCTAGTAAGTTGAAACTAGGTCCTAAAAACACAGACTCTACAGCATTTTCTATTTAGAAAATAATCATTTTTACATAATTAAGCATAGCAGCAACAGACATAATGAAAAACTACAAGAGGCTGTTCTTTTTGTTTTCCCACCCAGAGGAAGACTGAAGCACATACGTATGTGAGCACTTCTTAATTCTGGAATTGGTACAAATTTGGTCACTTCATAATCCCATTAATGTGGATGCCGTGGCATTAGGTATTCATATAATTAATGAAAGTGCTCACATGGACATGAGAGCAATGCTAAATATGTACATATGTGCAGCCAAGTATTTTATTTCCACTTTTTCTGTTAAAAAGACAAAAACAAGGTGTGCTCATTCCTGTTACACAAAAATGTCTTAAGGAAAAGACTCAAGTGTCTGCTTTTCTTTTGCCAGTACCTGTATGCATCTTCTTAGCAACTTTGCACAGTCGACTATAGTCCATGAATGTTTACTGACCCAGGTTACACAAATTCAATGAAAATCTCAACTTACTGCCCCATGCAGGGTCTAAAAACACAATCCCGAAATGAAGACTGTTTTCTTTTAGATGAAATTCACACAGACCCATGGCAAAAGATGCATCCTACTCGTCATATGCTCTGAATACTATGCCCATTCAGTTTAGCCATTTGGTTAGAGCATATGAATTCTGAGCTTTAGTCTTGCTGGTTGTACTGCAGTGCTACGAGGTGCCAATCTATAGAATTAATGTTCCTATACTTTGTACAGCAGTATGTGCAGCCATTAAAAAGAAGGAACAAGTCAAATTTAAATAAATAAATCTCTTTCTGCTGTCCAAGTGGGTCTAGGGGTCTGTATCTATTAGTGGTGCAACGGATCACGGTTGATCCGTAATCTGAACCGATCCCATTCCACAGTTCGGCACGCACGTGATCCAAAGATTCGAAAAAGAAGAAAAAAATAAGTATGTGTATGGTACGCATGGTGGGTCTGTCAAGCGATAGTTATGTCCAGCGCTAGCGGTCCACGTGGAGGAGCAGAGGAGTTTGTGGTATTTAAACAGTCCTTTGCTGCCCAGTCCGAAAAGCTATTACAAAAGCTATTGGGGTATTTAGCTGCAGATGGGAGGCCGTATTCCGTTGTGCAAAATAAGGGGTTTAAACTATGATGAACGTGCTTGAGCCATGCTATGATATCCCGTTCGCGTCCCCTTTAGTGGCAAGATCATTCCAAGCATGTATGAGCAGGAAAAGATTTAAGTTATGGCTGAACTGTCCCAGGCATCTTCTGTTGCCCTAACTACTACAAATGGGTGGACCTCCAGGGCAACGGAAAGCTACGTGACCGTGACAGCTCATTATATCACAGCAGAGTGCGATATAATGAGGGGTATGTATTATTGTAGGGTCTAACTTACAATATAAAGCACCTTGAGGCGACTGTTGTACGCTTTATAAATAAAATTGAATTGAATTGAATTGAGTGGTAGATACAAAGACTGTACTGCCCTATATTGTACCATAAATTTTTTTTTTTTTTTAATAATTGCGTGGGATGAGTCTTGAGTTGAATGTTTTCAACAGGCAAAAAAATACTTCAATAAGTAAATAAGTAAATGTTACATTTTTGCTGATCCAAAAATTGATCCGATCCATGACTTAAAGCCATGAGATTTTTGATCCGTTGCACCACTAGTATCTATGTGCAATACATTGGTACCTCATCATTCACATTCTTCAATAATATGAATGTTGAACAATTATACCTATGAGTGCAGTGGTGAATCTGTTCATGGAGAGAGGTTCCAGGTAGACAGGGCCTTCATAACCAGAATCCAGTTCACTGCGAACATAATCCCTGACAGAGAAAAACTAAAACAATCAATACAGAGGAAATTCTCACAATGTCCAGTCCTTCACATGAATTAACAAGAGGAAAACTGTCATACATACACACATCAGTATTTAAAAGAGGAGTTGTGGCATCTTGTTAGCTATTCTGGTAGATTTGAGTTTCCGTGAATGTTTACCTTGACACTTGGTGACCAGCAAACAGCAGCAGGGCCGTAAGAACATACAGGTAAAGTTTAACCAGGTGCTGACGAGGCAGAGTCAGAAGCACCAAGCTCAAGATGTAACCTGTGAAGTATCCATAAATATAAAAGAAATACAAGAAAGTCATGCATTCTGAAAGGCATCCGTCTTCCTGTTTGCAGACCAGAGTGCATTTTAAAACACATAAATAAAGCGTATGACAGATGTTTATGACATAGTTGGGGGGGGGGGAAGTTATTTTTGACAAACTGCAGAAAGCCTTACCATACAATAGCCTACTACCTAAAACCGTGTCTAAAAGCACTTCAGTGCAAAGCCAAATTTATTTTTACTGCCCTGTTCTCCCTTCTTTCTTTCCACCCACAGTTCTCATCAGCACATACCAAGCCTATTGGCTCATTAACCAACTGCAGCCAAGTTTGAGAGCTCACACAGCCAAAACACAAAGAAAACTCAACAATTGCTTTATTTCAGCTAGGTTAAATTACAAAATAGAACGAGGCCTAGCTATTTCATTTATGTTACTTTCAGTGTTTCTGTGTCACTGTAAATGTATCTGGCTAACCACTTGTGCTGCAAAGACATTTTGTAATTCAAAACTGAATTAAGAACTTTGTGTTTGAGTACTGGTTTTCTGAGTTTCTGAGCTATACCTTTGTATAGCGCTTTACTAGTCCCTAAGGACCCCAAAGCACTTTACACGTTCAGTCATCCACCCATTCACACACTGGTGATGGCAAGCTACATTGTAGCCACAGCCGCCCTGGGGCGCACTGACAGAGGCAAGGCTGTTGGCCACTGGCGCCACCGGGCCCTCTGACCACCACCAGTAGGCAACGGGTGAAGTGTCTTGCCCAAGGACACAATGACAGAGACCGTCCAAGCCGGGGCTCGAACCGGCAACCTTCCGATTACAAGGCAAACTCCCAATTCTTGAGCCACGATTGCCACACTGTCAAATAATCCCTCTCAATCACTACAGAGCTGAGCCTTGTGGCTTACTGACTAACACCACACGTGAGTTTCTGAATGGAAAAAGAAATCACGCACTTTCAACCAACAGAGGTAAAACAGTAATGCATGGCATATAACACTGTTTCAGTGCAGGTCATGATAACCTGACTACAGGGAAGTACACATGATGTTTTCAAATGAGGAACTCTTTAATGTGGTACAGACAGTGCAAAGCATTTAAACAAAGTGTCTCAGTTACACCAAACATTTTCTTAAGTTTTAATACAGGAAAGGTGGCACTGACCTACGTAGTGCAGGTAGAGGGCCAGGTACTTGTACTGAAAAAGGGGGTTATTGGAAAGGCTGGAGCGCTGGATCTTCTGGAAGAAGGAGCTGACATCCCAGCGGTACAGGACATCCAACAGCATGATGCTGGGAACACGCAGACCCACATTGAGCACAGCCTCTACGCGGTCCTTCACTGCCATGGTTTCAGTTTAAGCTCTGATCCGAAGGCAGAACTGACCACTAAGACGTGATGTTAATAGTGGGTGGTCTGTAGCAAAAGAGAGAAAATGCAAATAAAAAAAGGAAGATGGAGTCTTAATATGAAGTAGTTATAGGAGGTGAGAGTAGGAAAACAGAAGGAGAGATGAAAGCCAAAACAAAGGCAACAAAATATAAATTCAGTTATTATAAAGGTCAAAGGAAAAGCTGTGAGCTACAGAGGAAGAAAAGACAGAAGAAAAGACGAAAGACTCAAGGGGTCAATCACAAAACTGTCTCATTCATTTGTGGTCTAAACGTAAAGGTAAAACTCAACAATTGTTACATTATTACCACAAATTTTTATAATAAGTTACTAACATGACCGTAAATCATTTTAAAGTTTCTAAAGGCTAGCATACTGACAGTGTTTTGTTTTTTTCCTGATGCAAACAGGACTTTCAAGGAGACTATTGACTAAAGTACAATGGGTCCAGAGGCAAAGAATTGCAGTTACCTTACTTAAAGGAAGTTTTTGGCTATTTTATAAACAAATACAACAGAAACTAGAAAGTCTACTTTGCTATCTTGGTATTTTGCTTTGGTAGAATCCCAAAACATCTTTGGTGGGCATATTTTATTTTTTTCTAAATGAAGGAAACCCCTTTGCCACAACAGCATAACAGAATAACTAAGGTAACTGATTCACTAGTCAGAACAGAATATAAGAATTGGCACCATCCACAACACACAAACCTATGCCAAATATGGTTACCCACTACTTCCAGTAATTATCACTTTACCCTGAAACCTACATACAGCCCCTCATTTTCTAAATCAAAGTACTGCAGAACCACACTGGTTAGTGTCATGTCTTACTTTTTACCTTGCTCGTTTACAACTTCCTGTCACAGAGATCAAGATGGTTGCTGCCATATGCCACATCTTTCGGTTAGTGGTTGTGGTGTCATAACAGCTCAGGAACAACAGTTAACTGTTGATTTATATCAATAAATTGCAGATTATTAGTTTAATTCACTACTTCTTTTGCCCATGCCTAAATATGTACTTATTTATTCAAGCACAGCACTAACATTAAGTGGCATACAGCTGGGAAACATTGAGCATTTTCTCACCATTTTAACTAAAGCCAATCAAGTGATGCTGTGTACATAAGAACTCCAATGTACTCTTCTGTAGGAGTTGGTGTTGAAACCCAGATAATTTTGACATGATTTTAAGAAGGCTGTTGCAATAATAACCAACAAGAAATTCTCAAAATGCTGCTAACAGTATTTTTATAGGTCCAGGCAGAAAGCACTACTGTCAGCCACAATTCACTTTGTTTACCGTCATCCACCCATACAGGAATGCCGGAAACTTGATCCTGGGAACAACAGCTAGTCTTGAATAGGTTATTATTACCAAGATTCCAAAGAAACATTGCACGGTTGACCCAGCTAAAAACAGCTTCATCTACAACTGTAATTTGCATAGTCAAATCGGTGGGTCAATAATCAACCTAGACATGTAAATCTGTCCAGGTCTTTCTATTTGCTACCACACAATCACCAACAGCACAGAATCCACCATGGGAAACTGTGAAAGTACAGCATATGGTAACACATTCAGATGTTTTAATGCAGGTGCAACTCAAAAGGTCAAGTCTGACAAATGGCATAAGAGGCATACTTGCAAAATCTGCAGTTCACATTTTAAAAAAGCACACATACTGTTCTGTTGCGCTGACAGAATGGTTACACTTCTTCTCTCTTTGCCAAAATAATTTCCTGGTTTACTTACACCTTTATTAACACTATCTGGGGGTGAGCAATGCGGTGGCGGATATAAACACATACAAAATACAATTTCTACAAGTCAAAATAGTTTACAAAACATGAAATATATAAAGAAAGAATATGTTGACTTATTATATCAACACAGATCCTGATGGAAAATCTAATGGATGGGATTAAAGAAAGAAAAAAAAAACATTTTAACTCGCATCTATGGTTCTATACATACACTAGCCAATATCAGTGTTATCCTGGCTTAAAATGGGCTTTTGGTGGACAACTAGTCATATAAGCATGATCGGTTAGCATACAGTCAGTTACCCTATCTCTGGATTTTCCTACTTATTTGATAAACAAAATGTTTTATATGCTTGAGTAAATGGCACCTGCATTAACAGAACAGATTAAAATTAGTTTGACTGCATTTTCTGATGATTTGGTGGGTGCTAAAGGTTGTTCAATGTAGGAAAATTCTTGAATATGTACAGGTTTTCAACCATTTCAACGACTGACCTCAAAGTTATAAAATGCTATTAAAAAAATGGCATAAAACATCTCTTACACAAATGTTGAAGTTAGTAAAACATAAAAAGATTTGTTTAAAGATTGCATTTCAGTTTTGTTTCCTTCCACCTACTAAATCCCATCACTGCCACTACTGCATGATGCAAAGCAAACACACCAAATGTAATCAATGCAACTTAATATATTATTTCTAACGTATTAACCTCAAAGTGATGAAACCTCTCACAGTGATCATGGATTACTCCAAGGCAATCTGAGCATGTTTGGAAAACTCGAGGCTCTCCAACAAATCAGCAATTGTTAACCAGGCTCTCACCCAGAAGCGCTGGAGCTTAAGGAAATTCAAAGCCTCACAAAAATGAATTCCACAGAGCAACATGTTGCCCTCTTTTTTCCTGCCCTTTTCCAAACAACATAGCTCCTGCACACAAAAATTAGCTGCTTACAACCCCTTCGTTTAAGTGCCCTTTAATACCTGCGTGAAGTTTTAGAGGAACATTTCACCGTGAGTGCTAGTTTTTAAAAAAGAAACGTCACGAATCTACAAAGTTTCAATCCACTCCATTTAAACAAAGCTCTTACATTTCTTTTCCTTCTTGAGTTGCCAACAGCAGTGTTTCCATCTCTTATCCCAGCATCCCGTAGCAGGATCCCGTTAACTTACATAACTTTAAATTTACCACGACTATCACTGCCCAGACAGACATCACTTTGCAGAATCTGAACTTATATAACAAGGCCGTCTACCAATTATTTTTTATCCGTTATAATCCTTTGACAGCTGTAGGGTATATTGTGGTGTATTTGGTCTAATGGCTGCATACCATTTACTAGTTTAACTGAAGCACCGGCAATGAAAACGTTATGGATGAGTGAATGCTGCAACGACTGTGCTACGCCATGAACTCTAGTAACCCCTCTGTCTCGACGGAAAAAAAATTCTCGCAATTACGCCGCAAATACGGCAATATTTTGCTTGCTATACTGGTCTGTATCGTCCACGAATACTTATAACAGACATGCCAATGCATGCCTACGGTTTCCACGCAGTTTGGTGGATGTAAAAGTGATAGAAATAGCGAGCTATGACAGCGTACGTGCGCTGTGTGATGAGCTGCATCAAGCTAACGCTTTCAGCTAGCATCACTGTCACCGAGCCGAGGAACTACTAACAACAACAACCTAGCTTATGTTTAACACAGCAGGAAATAAAACACTCCGAACGAATCAGCTTGCTTTTGACCTTACAAATTAAGGCGCTAGCCTTCGCACATATTCACATAAAATGTTCTAGCTTATAACGCTTGAGGATTACCATAACCTGCTCCCCTAAGCAAGTAAGCCCAAATGTAGCAGACTGGGACACTCGGCTAGCAACCAGTTATGGCACGTAGACAAATTTCTTTAAAAAAATAAGAACTTACGTTTGAAGGACGATGTTCGCACAATGTACAACTGTTTCTGGATGCCTTACGGGTCGGATATCGACCATTTTAACTCGCCACCGCCCGAGTTAACGGTCCTCCCGGAGTGAGCACTTCACGCTGAAACGACGCGGCCCATCCGCTCATCTTATCTAGCGGCCATTATCCAAGTTACCAAGCAAGATGTACCGAGCATGCGCAATGTTACTGTCCCGTACAGAAAGAACAGGTTATATTTTTTTAACCTGACAAAGCTTTTTATTCACAACATATTGTCAAAGACTGTTATAAAGTGGAATTAGGATGTGTGATTTTTTTGTCACTCAATTAATGGTAAAAAATAAATTTGGGAGGAGAATGAAACATTACAGAAATAAGTCATCATAGTATATTAACAAACGCCTAAAATATTTCATCATCATCATCGTTTATTTATATAGCACTTTAAAAACACACAAGGCTGATCAAAGTGCTGAACAATAGAAACATAATAGATACCATAAGAGTAATAAATACAATAAAATAATAAACATAGCGAAAACAATAAAATATAAGTAAATACAAGTCAGTCAACCACTGAGTCAAAAGCCAGTGAATAAAAATGCGTTTTCAATCTGTATTTAAAAACCAGCACTGATGTCGATTGCCTAATGTGAAGAGGGAGTTTATTTATTTATTTATTTATTTATATTTAGCTAGGGACAAAACCTGAAAGTAAAATTAATGGAGAGGCCTAATGCATAGCCTAAGGTGGTGGCCAGTCACTTTGCTTACTTTAATTGTGTTTGATTTTACAAGTTTTATGGAATTGTTAGGTTTATATGAATGAGATATTCTCCCGGCAGTGCGGATAAGCATAAATTCCCCTTTCGCCAGGCAAGTAGAACAAAGGTGTGTTTTGGTCGTCAAAAAGACTGTTGTTTTTGGGAGGGGTTAGCAAACATCCCTATTAAGCATTTATATATTGGTTTAAGAAGTACATACTTCTCAAACCAATACTATTAGTATCCTTATCCTTGCGTGGACATAGACTATTTTCACTTTCATTTATTTATATTGTACATAGTATGTTTTAAAACTTACTTCTAATTTAATATGACACTTTGATTGCCTTTGTTTTAATTATATTTACACCTTATTTCTCTAGTTCATATAAATATTTTAAGGGTGCATCTGTAACTAAACAATTTCTGATTCTGATTCTAGACCATGGTAAATCATAATGTGTTTCCTGCTGTGAAATTAGACTTGTATCAAGATACATAATGCATAGCATAAGGTAGTGGTCAGTCATTGAACCGTGACAATTAGATACTGGACTGTTTTATTTTGAATATAGCTGAAATATTTCTTATGGCAGGCATATATATATATATATATATATATATATATATATATATATATATATATATATATATATATATATATATATATATATACAATTCAAAGGATTGTATTTTAAAGTAACGAGCTTTTGTCACTATAGCAACAAAGCCTCCTTTTTCAATTACGTCACTACCGGAAAGATTCGGGACGCCAGGAAGAGAGCAGCGGTGTGTGAGGCTCCCGCTGAATGAAATTGAACGGCCAACTCAGTTCATTCATTCAACTTTATGAGGAAATTTGACAGTGTGTGCCAAGCATTACATGTTAGTTTGTGCTACCAGGTAAGAGTGAGCAGACCGCGGAGCTCAGTCAGTTAATGTTAGCGAGCTGGCTGTTAAACCCGGCGTGTTTACATCGTTGCTAGTCAGTGTTAGCAACCTTGTGCTATAAATATCAGCATCAGGGACAGTCACACAGTGTCTCAGCTGATTAGGTGGCATTTGGCCGTTGTGTCTTGAAATAGCCAGACGTACCATCACCTGCTTAACAATAGTAATGTCCCGTTTGGCTCTCTGTTTTATCACAAGCTGCTCTTGTTTGTTTTAATTCGAGCTCCAGCCAGTTACATGGTGGCATCCTAACACCTTTCCTTTGAATTTGCCCGTCTCTCCCTTTCTGCAAGGTGTGCGCGTGCATGTTTGTTATTGTTGCTGGAAATTTTTTGCTTAGGGTGCGCGTGCATACCTGACTTCAGCTGCAGTCGTGTGTATGTGTGTGTGAAGAGCACCGGAGAGTCATGTCGGTGTCCGTTATCATTAAGTGGGGAGGTCAGGAATACTTCATCAGTTCTCTGTCTGAGGAAGACACGGTGTTGGACCTGAAACAGTCCATCAAGACCTTGACTGGGGTCCTGCCAGAGAGACAGAAACTCCTGGGACTCAAGGTCAAAGGTGAGATGATGTCAATGATAAGTACCTGATTTTCCTTAGGGATTAATAAAGTATTCTGATTCTGATTTCTGCCTAGTTAGTGTAAATAATGCTATATGAAGTCCAATCCAAGTGTGAGACCAAAGGACATTTCATCTTGTGCTTTTATTTAATTGTGCAGTCTACATAAAAGACCCTCCTGGATGCTAATCATATTTAAAATAATCACCCCTACATCTAGCCCCAGGTCTATGTACAAAAGTTTCTGTTTTCTCCACCTATCTGCAGGCTATTGAGTATATAAATTATTTTATTGCATATATATATATATATATATATATATATATATATATATATATATATATATATATATATATATATATATAATTTTATAAAAGTTATGCATGCTCTTAATATGATTTTCTCTCTATGTATATTTTCTGTTCCTTTCCCTTTCATCTTGCCCGCAGGTAAACCAGCAGAGGATGAGATGAAGCTGGGCTCGTTGAAGTTGAAGCCTAATACCAAGATCATGATGATGGGTACCAGAGAGGAGAGTCTGGTAGGTGGATAGAGAAAATTAAAAAAATATATCTGGCTGGAACTGTTATAGAAGGACTGTGTGCCTTGCTAGTGTTCAGGTTTACTAGACAAGAGAGGTGAGGGGTAACTTGTAAATAATCTGTTTATTCAGGATTTTGGAATCAGCTAGCTTTGATTAATGGATCAGAAAATGGTTGTTTAGGTGAAGATCTGACAGCTGTTGACATTTTTGAGGGATATATGTAATGGGTATAATGTACTGACTGATACAGTTTTAACCGTGCATATATTTTGTTTCGTGAAGGAAGACGTTTTAGCCCCTCCACCAGAGAATGATGACGTTGTCAATGATTTTGACATTGAGGAGGAGGTCATTGAAGTGGAGAACAGGTCTGTCAGAATTTTAGAAATTGTTGAAGGAAACCTGTCTTTGTGTGTGGATGTGTGGGTGCATTTGAGAAACAAATATTGTTTTATGTCTTCAGAGAGGAGAACCTGGCAAAAATAGCTAGAAGAGTCAAAGAGTACAAGGTAGAGGAACTAAACCCTCCTAGAGAAGGCAAGAGGCTCCTGGTTCTGGATGTGGACTACACACTGTTTGGTGAGTTGATATCATCATGTGTCTCTTTAATAAGATGCTTTGCAAGAAACAAAAGAGGAGGCTTTGCAGTTACTGTCTGTTTATCAGCTGCTTGTTTTACCATGGACACCCATACAATAATCCTGTGTGTGTTCAGATCACAAGTCATGTGCAGAAACAGGTCAGGAGCTGATGAGACCCTACCTTCACGAGTTCCTGACATCAGCCTATGAGGACTACGATATTGTAATTTGGTGTACGTATCTGTCCGTCTCTTTCCCTTGTCTGTGGCAGTGGTTCATTGCTTTTGTGTTAGAGAGTGGGGTTTTCATATAAGTATGTCTGCCTAGTTAATTCCTGATGTTTTGGCCCAAATTGAGCATCTGATCCACCAAGAAGCACAAAAAGAACAACCAAAAAACAGACTGAGCTCGCCCGTTTTTCTAATGGTGGTAAATACCCAATTAAATGTCCAGTATGCGTTTGGAGAACAGTGTCCTCTCACTGAGATGCCTCTTGTGCTTGGGTGTGTGTAAACATTGTGTTGTGTTTAATTGTTATTTTTTTCTTTCATGATTTAATTCATTACTAATTAACACGCATAATGTGTTTTCTCTTTTAAGCTGCTACAAGTATGAAATGGATTGATGCAAAAATGAAGGCAAGTACTTCTCTTATTTCTTTACCATTTCTTTTATTATCCTGTACATTTTGTTGCCAAAAGGTGGCAGTGTTATCCAAGTTGGCATACATTATATGAGTGTAGATGGATCAGAAGATAACACCACTGTGTGTGTGTGTGTGTGTGTGTGTGTGTGTGTGTGTGTGTGTGTGTGTGTGTAGGAGCTGGGAGTGACAGACAACCCTAATTACAAGATTACGTTCATGCTGGACAGTGGGGCCATGATTACGGTACACACCCCAAAGAGAGGAGTTGTGGAGGTTGGTACACTTGCTGTTTAAAATATTGGCCTGTGTAACTGTTGTGGTCACACATCAATGCTTTGGACATATCTTTCACAGAAGAAGAAATGATTTACAATATATTTGGATTTATTTTAGGTTTTTAAGGGTTATTCATTCTGGCAGTTAATGGGTCATTGAACATAACACTGCAAGAAAATCAAATTTGTATCCAATCTGAGTGTCATTATCTAAAGCCATAATCTAATTTTTGTTCAGCATTATTTCTATAACTAAATCTGAGCATTGATATTATAGAATATATCATAGTTTCAGAGGGAACATCTCCAAGAATTTAATGTTTGTCATACTGAATAACAGAAACACGCATTAGTATTGGTAGTATCTATTTTCAGATGATCCTCAAAAAGGCATTTTGGGTAAACTGCAAGCATCACATGACTGTGACAGACAGGTTCATGGTCAAATGTTAAATGGACTGGGACTTATACAGAGTTTTTCTGCCCTAACTGACCACTCAAAGTGCTTTTTCCTACAGCATCATACACCTAATCACACACACTACAGTCATATTAATACAGTCATATTGTAGCAATCTCCAAATGTTAAATAGGAGGTTCTGTTTACTCAAGGAGTGAGTGAGTGAGAGAGAGAGAGCTACACATGTACACAACATGCACAAAGGTTTGGTTTTGAAAGTTTAAGGCTACGTTCACACTGCAGGCAAAAGTGCATCAAATCCGATTTTTTTTAACCCTATGCGACCCATATCCGATCATGGTATGACAGTGTGAACGGCACAAATCCGATATTTTCAAATCTGATCTGGGTCACTTTCGTATGTGGTACTGAATCCGATACATATCCGATGTTTTAGAAAGCGACTGCTGTTTGAATGGTCAAGTCGCATTAAATCCATCTTTTACGTCACTGACACAAGACAGACGCCAATTATCAGCGCCGGAGAAGCGCCCGAGAAGACATCGCGAATGCTTCCTGGCCGTCCAGCGTAGATGTCAGTGAAACTGTTGGGAAGACAACGTTGGAGAAACGTGAACATTTTATTTATACTATATAATCTGCAGATTCTGACAGAAATCTGCAACTATCCTTTGAAGCACCGCTCCTCTCTAAAACAGCAATAAGGATAATTATTAGGTTATTTACATTATTATGTAAATAACAAAATAACTTAAAGCAAAAATTGGGAAACGTAAAGTCCGAAGTCTTTATATTAAGGGCCATCAGTCAAACAATATTGTTTGCTCTGGGTCTAAACAGAGCGCTTTGTGTGTGACGTCTTCTTTTGCGGATGCGGGCCGCTTTGAGCTTTCACACTAGAGCACATTTGCTGTCACATTTTATTTGTAGTGTGAACGAGCAGACAAAAAAATCGGATTTGATCAAAAAATCGGAATTGAGCATTAAGACCTGCAGTGTGAACGTAGCCTAACTTCCACCCTTTAATGATGTCATGAGCAACATGCCCTGTCATTTGAATCTTAGCTGGTGTCATGAAGTCACTGCAGGTGGAAATTCCATGTGATGAGTCAACAATGTGAAACCTTGGATCTGAAAACCTTCACTGGTTTATAATTGGTGCTTTCACAAAGGATATGCACCACACTTGATACAGAAATTATTTTTAAAAAACCCTTCTTAAAATGTGTTACATTTTAGATAATGAAAAATAGCTTAAAGTAGTTTGAGCTGCAGAAATAAACAGCCAAAATGGAAAATACATCAAACCAGGTCAGGAAATTTGTTCTCATTCTATGTCCAGGCTGTCCTTAGCCTGATGCTCCCGTTGATGCCTTTGAGCACTCTCTCAGAGCTCAATATCTGAGAATGAGTCAATAGATGATCATAAGTGTCGCAGCAAATAGCTTTTTCCCCTCTAGTTTAGTAAACTGAGTAAAAGGGAAAATACATTTTACATCTTCAGGACCTTAATTTGTTTCATTGTACAAATTATTTTTTTGAACATGTGAACGCAAATGCTGTTTCTCTATTTCACAGTTACAGTAGAAAGTGTACAAATTATTTTGACGCAGAAAGAAATCACGAATAGAAGACGAGTTTGGTGGTAAAAAAAAATAGATATGCTGTCACGTGTTTTAACTAAACACCATGTGGTGATAACACTCTTTGGAATGTACTCAAAATGCACTTTTTTTTGTTTTCTCCAGTGAATCATCAGACGAGATAAAACAGTCAATGCCTGTCTCTATTACTTGACATCTTAGGCATTAAGCTTGTCCAGCTCAGTTTGTCAGACTATGATATAGGCCACGATGTTGATGCTCAGAGCAGGTTATACACAAACATGCGATATAAAAACCATTTCATTCACCATTTACCAAAGCAGGATTTTGGTAGTGCGCTTCAGATCGATTTGGCTTTAGTCACGGCTTAAAACTGCTGGAACAAATGAATATTAAAAAGAACCACCCCTCTGTACTTCAAGGGCCTGAAAAAAAGATAAGTAAATCATAGTATACGGGCGATTGTGGCTCAAGAGTTGGGAGTTCGCCTTGTAATCGGAAGGTTGCCGGTTCGAGCCCCGGCTTGGACAGTCTTGGTCGTTGTGTCCCTGGGCAAGACACTTCACCCGTTGCCTACTGGTGGTGGTCAGAGGGCCCGGTGGCGCCAGTGTCCGGCAGCCTCGCCTCTGTCAGTGCGCCCCAGGGTGGCTGTGGCTACAATGTAGCTTGCCATCACCAGTTTGTGAAAGTGTGTGTGAATGGGTGGATGACTGGACGTGTAAAGCACTTTGGGGTTCTTAGGGACTAGTAAAAGCGCTATACAAATACAGGCCATTTACCATAGTATGAAGCTATAATTTTTCATAACTTCATTAAATAAGATTACTGTGCATGAAAACATATGTGAGTCTTGGGGTGTCAAATGGGAAGCACATATATAATATGGATGTGTAGTGAGGATAAATTTGAAAAGAGGGGGTCAAGTATCTCTTTGTCAGAGATTTGTGACTAGATAAAGTTGTATACACTTTGTGCTTGCTAAGTAACTATGTAAATTCTCGGGAATGTTTCTGGCTTATGGTCCTAGGTGACATGTATCATATTGTTGTTGTTTGGTTTTTGTTTTTTTTTGTTTACATTCTGGTAAGTCATTTAGCACTCTAGGTGTGACTGCACGCGCCGTGACGACATGTTGTGATGTGCTTGAATACCTCTTTCATAATGTTTGTGGAGGACGTTTATGCTTTGTGCAAACGTCATGGCACTGATTTAATCTATTTTATGGCTTCCGCAGGTGAAGCCCTTAGGTGTGATATGGGGGAAGTACGGAGAATTTTATAACAGGAAGAACACCATTATGTTTGACGACATTGGAAGAAACTTTCTTATGAACCCACAGAATGGACTTAAGGTTGGTTAGTTCATACAATTGTCTTGACCATTTTTCTCTTCTTTTGGTACAATCAACTACAGATCTTAATGAAACTTTTTCTTTATTTGTTGTTGTGAATTTGTGTTAGATCCGACCCTTCATGAAGGCCCACCTCAACAGGGAGCGGGACAGAGAGCTGTATAAACTGTCTCAATACCTCAAAGAAATCGCCAAGCTTGACGACTTCAGTGGACTCAACCACAAACACTGGGAGAGGTACGCACTCATTGAACAGCTAAACAGTATCATTTGCATAGTTGTCGTTGCATACTTCAAACCTACAGCACCTGCTAGATCTGAACAGCCATTTACAAGAAAATAATAGATATATTAAAAAATAACATCTAATGCCAACACACACATGAATCTTACTTAAATTTTACTTCATTTCAGATTATTTAAAGTATAAAATTCATCCTAAAAATGCATCCAATTCTGGGGATAAATGAACACGATCTAAAGTAAGAAGGAGACTTTTGTATCCCAAGCAAAGAGAGTGACTGTGGTACTCAATGAGGAACTCACCAGTGGCAAGAAATTTGTGAAACAGTGTTGAGGTGTGCAGTAGGAATTACAGATGAGTTTAGAGTCGGGGTAGAGTTACATCAGGGATCAGTGTTGAGCTCTTTCTTATTTACAGTTGTGATGGAAAGGCTAAAAGGTGAGATCTCAGTGCAAATTTCTCCTTTGCACTTTGTTGTGTCAATTCTTAGCTTTATTTTTGCTATCTGTGATGTCGTAGGACTGTACATGGTTGGTTATTTAATCGACTGTCCAACTTATAATATAATTTGTTTGTGCTGTACATGGTAGAGATGGCACGATACCACTTTTTAATGTCTGATACCGATTCCGATATCATAAATTTGGATATCTGCCGATACCGATATGAATCTGATATAGCGTATTTTGTAATCAATAAAACTGTGTTTTTTATATAAATATCTTGCTGCATTTTGTATAAGTTCATACTCAAGTTTTAAAAAACAAGAGACTGAAGCTATTCTGTTATACCTGTATGCAAAAAATGCACTCCACCCAAAACATTTTATAGTTCAGTAACACTGATCAATCTAATAAATTTAAACCTACACCATCCTCCCTATTCTGGTATTTTAAAGAGTACTTAGTGGAAATATTAAGCAACCTAACTAATAAGGTTGCCAACTCCCAGCAAAAATATTCGGGAACCACCCCCCGCCCTTAATCGATGTAATCAACTTTAATTTAATGCAAGTGTAAAACAAATGCACAGAAATCAATTATTTTTCTACAATATTTAAATAGATTCAACATCTTTCTTCAACAGAATTGCAGACTTCACAGATGGTATCTTCCCAAAGGAAAAAGTACTATAGCTTATTAGAGTGTATATTAGACTTATTAGTTACTATATACAATAATGGATTTCTATACATTTAATCAGATGACCACTTTTGTTGTAAGATTCAGATAATTATTTTTTCAAAGTTTTTAAATGACATAACAAAGAAAAGTATTTATTTGTGCCCCCCTTTCCCTGTTAATGCCCTACCTGGTCCCCGACAAAACTTTGGTATACCCGCCCCTGCACAGTTACCAGCTGTCAGCTACGTAAAAAAGGATCCTGGTGTTATTTGTCTCTCAGAAACAGTTCATAACTTCCCTTCAACTCATTCATGTCACCTAAAAGGTAAACCTGTTTCTCCATCACCTGTTCAGCTCTGATGATTCAATAAGGACATCTCCTGGTTTCATCTTCATGTTTCCCTCTCACCACATATCCAAACGGATATCATGACCAGCAGCTTTTACAGCTGTGGCTCCAGCAAACCTCAGCTGATACTACAAAGTTAATATTAAATACATTCTAACAACAGCTTATCACGTTTAAACATGCTGCTGTTGTTTATCCGGCGGTCTCCTCTTTCTAGCGCAAAGTGGGCGATAAACAAACAAGAAAGACGGGACTTGCGGCAGAAAAAGTAATAACAGGAGAGGAAGGGGAAGTGAATGAGAGAAGTAGATGCAACTGCGCAACAAAGGCAGAATAACTCCAGCTTTGTGTCTATTTTTGAATTCTAGCTGAAGTACGGGACAAATCGCTTCCTTTTCACCTTAATATGGAACTCCGATGGCCAGTCCAGCTGTGGCTCAATACATCAGTTGTTAAGCTTAACGTGGAAATACTATGCAAACATTCAGGGATGAACTTACACACTTGCTTTACTTCTGTGGGATAGTTTTCGCCGAGATGAAATACCGCAGTTAGGAAGCATGTAGCGAGGCTCCAAATGCTCCAACATACCGCCAACAGGTCTCGCAGACAACAGCCGCTCTATCACGTGACACATACTGCTCCGATGCGCCGAGCTGGGTTACGCCAAGTAGCGCGTTTTGTGAGGTGATTTTGTGATACTTCGGATCGGATTACATTTTTTATTTTTCTCCGATATCCGATCCAGTAATTTAGGTCAGTATCGGACCGATATCGATACGTAATATCTGATCGGTCCATCTCTAGTATGTGGTAAAGGCTTTAAATGTTCTTCCATTATTTAGTTACTCATTTTTAATGTTGTGTCCCAGTGTCATTTGTACATTTCCCCAAATCAACATGAATTCAACTGAATGTGTTTAAAATATGCGCTGAATGTGTGCCTGTTTGTTTCTGCAGGTACCTATCTAAGAGGCAGCACCACTGAAGAGGGACTATATTATCAGCGCAAAGACTTGGTGGAGTGGATGCAACCAATGCATCATCCGCTTGTCAAACACAAGAACAAACATAGTCCTTCATACCAAGCCTCACTAAAAGTCCACCACTAACCCTACAATTACACACAAGGTCAAAACCTCAGGACTGAGACGGGCTTCCCAGTTTATATATCTGCATGTTCTCTGCCTTCTCTTAGTCTGGAACATTTGTTTGTTCAAATATTGTTTACAGTTACTATCAGTGTGCAAGGTGCATTGTGGAAAAAAAATCCTGTTTGGGACCACACTGATTTAATGTCACAGACTCCAGCTCACCTGTTTACTCATGGTGGTCAACAAGGGTTTAATATAGATAACTGAGGTCCACTATTTCCTGAAAGTATTCGAGATCTTTTACACCTGCTTGGTATTTTAAATGGGTGAATAGTAGCAGATGTGTTAAGTTGATTACCAGTAAAAAATACTCTATCAAGCCTCTCTGCTGTACCAAGTGAGTAGGAGAAGATACAAATCTAATTTCATTATGGTTAAGGTCAGTAGCCTGCCTTCAAAGAGACTGACCGCAAAAAGCTAAAGAGCGAAAAGAAACAAATAAGCAAAATGAAGTTACATAACCATTGAAAGTGTTTTCAGTATGCGAGGATATCCTGGTAATTTAACGTGTTTTTTTTAATGTAGTATTTGGATTGTCTGTTTGATTTGTAATAAATGAAGTGAAAAGTTGGAACGTCTGGAAGTTTTCTGAGCGTCAAACAAATAACAGCAGCCTGCACATGCAGACATATGCAGCAATTCTAAAAACTACTGAGAGACCAAAATCTGTTGGTCTTAGAACTGGCTAGCTAAAATATTTCATCAAAACAAGTGGCTTTAGTGAACAAGTGTGACACCATTTGTTACGCGTCTGTAGGTGGTCACTACAAACAGGCCTGTTTTTTGTTATTTACATTCTGTACATGCATATTACAGTCAGGCTTCCATGGCTGGATATTTGTGTGCATACATGTCCAGAAACGTATTCATGTTTTTCTGTGCATGCTGATTCTGTTACATCACAGGACGCAACAGTCGAACAGACATAAAGCATAGGTTTTATTTCGTTGATGCTCGTTAGATCGTGAAAGCTCTTCATTGAAATGTTTCTGGAACATCCAAATGTCAATGAACCGACTAAAGGTGATGAGAATACAAGAACTGGATAGCACTTTTTTTTTAATTGTGTGTTTTGTTTTTTTCTCTTTTGTAACTAAAGTGGGTTTTTACACATTTCAGTACTTATTAAGGTGGGCCTCATTTTATGAAGCTGAAGCTCTGGAAACATAAGCTATATGATATGTCAAGCAGTCCCTGGAAATTCAGTTTCTTTTCATTTCTTGAGCTCTGCCTTTTTTGTGTGTTTTCTTCATTTCATCGATGAAATTGTGGCTGTAAATAGGAAAATAAACCTTTTTTTGTACCTCGCTTGCTTGTACTGTTCTACATTCCTGAGGTAGTTAAAAATGAGTTCATCTTTTACAGTTAGAAACATTTCATTACTTCCTGTTCATAACTTGTACACCATGAACACCATAAAAGACAAAAGATTAATTCATTGAATAAAGAACATAGACACTAACGACCTGGCCAATAATGACACCTCCCAAAACACCATGGTTTTTTAGTGACCCTCTCCCCTTCATTTAAATGTCATAAATATTTTTTCAGTATTATTATTGGCTATTATTTTCCTACTGTTGTCATTGTTATTACCTATTGATTTCTCACGTAGCCACATGATGAGTTAATACACATGCAACTCGCACAATATCAGAATAGAAAATATGCAAATATGTACAAGTACTTTAGTTTTATGATTTTGTGTTTTTTCTAGTTTGTCAGTGCATTTTTCCTCTTTTGTATGTTCTGCACTCAGAATAAACTCTTCATTACTATAGATAACCCATGGGTTTCAAATACATTTTGAGATGCCCTGTTATAAAATGAAAGAAAATACAATAAACTGACATGTTCATTAATTTATTATAAAATGTTGAGAAACATTCTGAACAGATATAAATAAGTTAAAAAGGGCATGAAGGAAATACTAATTCATTTCAATCACAGTACAAATCATTATTGTAACATTGTTCTGTAGTTCCACAGACATAACGAATGGGGATGAAGAGGGATGAATAAATACTGTACAGGTATACATTCACTCCTGAAGCACAGCTTCATATGTTGTGCATCACTTGAAAAAATGTATTAGACCATTTTTTTTCCTTCTGAAGAGTCCAGCGGCTAACGCTTAGCATGCCACGTTATGTTTGTTCACTCTGTTGGTAAATAGAACAAAACAGTACAGATTGGATCAGTCAGTATACAATGATTTGTAAATAGTGTAAAACCTTGCACAGGAACAGAATTAGCAAAAAATAAATAAATAAAAATCAATACACTTACGTGCACTGACTCCAGTGGCTCCACGGCCCTCTGGTGTACTTGTCCTGAGCTCGCACACAGAAAACATACTTCTTGGTCTTAACGCCAACCTCGTATTTGGTTGTATCAGTGGTGATATTCTGCACAAAGAAGAGGCGACTTAATAAAGACAAAGAAACCTCGACTAAACTGGACATCAGCAAAAAGATATGAATCTGGTGTATAGATGTACGTGTATTAATTACAATTATTTGATTGTCACTGTTGCAGGGATGTCCACTGTGCACCAGCTTGACCTCAAACTGTAGGCCAAAATAGGCGCAGGGTTTCTCCCAAGTATCAGGGTAGTCCCAGCTGAACACCTTCCCATCACTGATGTGCAGGTTAGGGAGTTTTGACGGTCTCACTTTATTGAGTTGGGAGGGAAAGAAATGAGGTGGGCAAAGGTTAAAAAAGAAAGAGAATGGAGAGAGGAAATCACGGCACGATGACTTAGAAAGTTACTTTTCATACGCTAAAATACACAAAAACAAACTTACCGATTTCTCTCAGGTAGAAAGACTTTGTGTAGGCCTCCAAACGAGCATGGCTGCGTATGTAAACGGTGAAGGAAATGCGATGTTGCTCCTCTTTGTATGGGCAGTGGGCATCTTGGCAGCGAACCCCTGATGCATCGGCATCCAGCTCACAGGGGATATCTTCGGTAAAACTGGAATATGAATATAAGTTGATGTTAAAATACTATCTAGAGCACTTCCTCCACACCAGCACCCAACCAAAGTATGCTATGCATTGTCTTTGTCCTTACCGTTCAGCCTTAACCAAAACCACACTGGCATCAGATCTGAGCGCTGTTCTTTTCCAGGAGCAGTGAAAGAATCCTGTATAGTTTGGTGCCGAGCAGTGGATGTGACCTGGAGCAATAGAATTACTGTCAGTCCCCTCCCTCTCTTTTGTTTAATGTTCTTATGAACAGTGTAGCTTACACTTGTAGTGTTTCATTGTTCTTCTAGATCCCATCGAGTAAACACAAATAAATCACTCAGGGCATTGATACAATTGCTGTAAACGAGAACAAAAGCTTTGTAGCTGCCTCTTCACTTCAACTTTAAGGTTTTGTTCCATCACAGGAAAACATTGCCTCATAGCACAAAACTGCAGAAACATAATGTTTGAGATTTGCAAAGCTGAAACCTTATGGAGAAACATGAGCACTAACAATGTGATGATGGGCCTAATATAAAGCCTGCTCACTGTGTTGTTCTTTTCCCTCATCTTCTCTATTAAAATTCCTTTGACACTACTAATGGTGATCCTTTGATCCAGTTTCTGTTTTCTGCTCTGGAACCCCACCCATACACCCTTTCCCTATTTTTTTTCTTATCCTAAATCCCAATCTGACCATCATCTTAGCTATTCAGTCCCATCAATACCATTTCTTCTTCAGAGAAAGCCTGAGGCTAAATCCAGTCAAAGAAAATCTGCTCTTTGCCCTTTTCCCTTCATGCATGCCTTCTTTGTTCTCCCTCCCCTACTCGTTTCACTTCTTTCTTTGTCTTTGCTCCTTTCCTTCCTTCTTTCTTTTTTTTTCAACTTACCTCCTTCTCTGTTTTCCAATATGACTGTCCTGTTGTCTGGATTAAGCTGGATTAAGATCATAGTGTGGTTCAGGTATTCTCCACTTGAACTGAGGTGGCAAGTGTAGTTCCCTCCTTTCATCTCCTCCACCAGGACCTGGACTTGGTTCCCCTGCAGAGGCGGATTGAGCTCCTGACCTGAGACACGGACATGTTCATTGTTACAATGTGGTCATAAAAAGCCATAAAGAGACAAAGGGGAAAGTTTGACGTCTGGATAAACAAAAGCTTGATGAGCTATAGAGCAAACAAACAAAAGAAAGTTCTTGTGACTTTGACTTTTTCTTTACTTAAGTAAAATTAATTGAATTAAAAGCTGCTTTACCATTTTTCTTCCAAAACACAGGCTCATTCTGAAAAGCTTCTCCGCAGGTCAAAGGAACGTGAACCATGCTACCCGTAAAAGAGGGCACCCTCAGGACCACAACTAGGTAAAACAAAAAAATAGATTTTACTGTTGGTGAAATAAAACCAAAAATGAAAACATGGAGGAATATTCAAAGACAAGGAGATACCATTATCCATGAGTGTCTCGACATCTGTTTGCTGGGTGTCAGCACTGGCGCCACTCAGTATAGCCCACACAACCATGAGCAAAAATGTATGCATCTGTAACAAAAGAAAGGAAGTGATGGGACTCTTTTATATAAACAAATAAAAATATTTTTTTTAAACCTTGAAAAAAGTGAAATACTGAAGTACAAAATTAACCCTTTAAATCAAAGCAGTGTTAACTACAATAAAATAACAACAAAAGAATTGTGAACTTGGAAAACTAATTAAAATCAAATAAAATTACAGAGAAAATATCCTTAGTTTAACTATCTGTTAGTTTAGTAAAAAATACAAAAATAAAAAAATAAATCTAATAAAAAAATTAGAAGATATCAAATGAAATAGTATAAAAAAAATAATCAGATATTTCCTCCTAAAACCTTTTTGACCCTTCAAAGGATGAGAACTCAAATTTGTGAACCAATACAACAGCATTTTCAAAGTGTGTACAAGTATTTTCAATTATATAAGAAGTTTTAAACATACTTCAAGATACCTAAATTTTTGATTTTTACATAACCCAAAGTGAGCAGATTATTCCTCCTCCTGAATATCTGTGACAATCAGATGGAATATAATAGATCTTACCTTGCAAAACGTGATCCAAAATCTCACACTGGAACCAGATGTAGTAAGCAGTGTTTGTCTGCGTAAAGGCAACAGCTGCAGCTGCATTTATACGTCAGGCTGAGAAATCCCCACTCAAAAGAGGAACTCTTTAATACCTGAGCAATGATGACGATGACAATGGACCACACTGCACATGAAAGGAAATTTAATAAATGATCAAAAATAAATAGATTACCACTAGCTTTCCACCCGGCTCTCCTCTTTTGTCAAGCTTGATTAATTTAGCTGTGTTGAAGACGACAATTCATTCGGCACAAAATCCACGCTGTAATCTGATGTATGATTGTGTGATCACACTAACCACTTTGGGGGGGAAGTAAGGCCAACTAATGATACAGAAACTTCTGTAAAACAGAACTGCAACCCCTAAAATGTTTAAATATGGTTATACGCCACTGAAAGTGGAGCAGGTAATCTAGATCGCCGTCATGGGACTTCTAAAGAAGAACAAGAAAAAGGACGCTTCCACAGAATGCGTCAAGAGAACAGAATCATCAGGGACGAAATAAAGGAGAAAACCCAGATTATAAACAAAACAAAAAAACAAAACAGGATTATCTGAATGAGTTTTGTAAACGCAATGACCAAATGGAAAAATCAATGTTGCATTTTCTTTTTTTTTTAACGTATACATCTGGGAAGTTACCTGCAGAGCGTTTTCTTTCCAAAATAACCACTAACATTTAAGCATGCCTGTGTGGTTGCATCTGTAATGACAGCTCGTAGACCCTTTCCTATAAATACACATAGGTATAGGGGCTTCTTTTGATTAACCTTTGTTTATTTTTAAAAAAAAAAAGGCAACAGATGACTCAAGGGGAGTGTGTTTTATGCTGTTTTGAAAGGAAATGCAATTTCCTTGCTTGGACCCTCACTTCAATTAAGTAAAAGGTTTTTCCCCACCACTATCCTATTTCGTATTCTTATGAGGACTGAAAATGTCATATCATACTAACCTTACACCACATCCACTTCCCTGTGTGTGTGTGTGTGCACGGTGCGACTTTTCTCAATATTAAACAAGTGGCTTATCAACTCTATAACTTCCTTTGTATTTTACAGGAATTGCGGAGAGGCAGCTGGCATTCCTTCCTCATACCAGCTGAATGATAGCAGGTATGTCTTTGTCAAGGTGGGAATGCCGCTTAGCAGCACTTCTTTCCAAAGCAAATCCAATTAATCAATGCTTGCGTAATTGGGTTTTTCAAGAAAACTTCCAGTTTCTGCCAGGACTAAATGAATGGGCTTAAACAATGATGTTGAAATTATAGAGAAAAGAGACTACAGGAAAAAGGGAAAGCTTAGAGTGCTGTATTATTCCTGTTAAAGAGACTAGACAGAGAAAACAGATTAGATTATCATGGATATATCAGTGTCAGATCCTGAAATTATAATTTGATCTTTTGGGGAATCCTACATTTTAGTTTTTTAAAGATTGATAAGACACATTACTGAATTGTAATCACACAACAAAGGACAGAAACAGTCCCTCTTAAATGTAGGTGTTTTCAGTCCCGCAGAGCATAAAACCATCAAGCCAAGCAGTCTGCCTTTACATTCGTGAAAGAATGAGTTGTTCTAATGAGCTAACTGAATTCAAGTGTGGCGCTGTGACAGGCTGCCACCTTTGTAACAAGTCAGTTTGTGAAATTGCTTCCCTCAATCAGCTGGTATTATTGCAAAGTGGAAACATATAGGAAGCACAGCAACTTAGCCGCAAAGTGGTTGACCACGTGAAATTACAGAGCATGTGGGGGATGTTGCTGAAGCACATGGTGCGTAAGAGTCAGTAGTGCTCTGCTGTTATATTTGTAGATATGACTCAGAATTTGCAAAATTCCAAAAACACCCGTGGCATTAACATCAGCACAAAAACAGTGCTCTGGGAGCTTACATTACATTGTTATGGTGTTGTGACTGAAGCCAGTAGGTGATTATTTTAGCCTGACATTTATAATGGAAATGGCTACAGTACCTGTCCAAAGACCCAAACAAATTAGACAAGCCAAATGTTGTTGTTTTTTTGTTTTGACATTTTAAAACCATTCTGAGGGTTTTGTTCAAATTAAAACTAATGCAAAATATTACACTTATAGGAGGTGATGATGTGTAAATTCAGTACTCGGGCTTAAAAATGGTATTGAGGATGTCACACAGCTCATTTTACCCAAGTAAAAAGAAAGAAAGTTAATTTTTGCCCTTAGCCTTAACCTTTCCTTTCAATATTAGCCACAAAATACGAGATAATTTTTTCTATTTGTAACTTTAAAATGATGCTATGTGCATGGGAATACACAAGGGGTGATCGTGGCTCAAGAGTTGGCAGTTCATCTTGTAATTGGAAGGTTGCTGGCTCGAGCCCCGGCTCTGATAGTCTCGGTCGTTGTGTCCTTGGGCAAGACACTTTACCCGTTGCCTACTGGTGGTGGTCAGAGGGCCCGGTGGTGCCAGTGTTTGGCAGCCTTGCCTCTGTCAGTGCGCCCCAGGGTGGCTGTGGCTACACTGTAGCTGCCATCACCCGTGTGTAAATGGGTGGATGAGTGTAAAGCGCTTTGGGGTCCTTACAAATACAGACATTTACACAATACTATGCAATCTACAAACAATTACATTGTGAGACCATTTGACGTGTAATATTTGTAATGTATTAAGCAAAGAAAATGAGTGAGGAAATCACCTTAATTAAAACGCAAGAAGAGGAAAAACTAAGCAAGTCATAAACTAGCATTAAAAGGCAATCCCAGAGTTGTAGTAAGTAAGTATTGTGGCGTATCAGTCCAGTATGTCCCAAGTCTTCATTGAAATATGAAATTCTGAAAGAGAGATCGAAGAAAACAAACAATGACTACTTTTCATTAAAAACATTCTGTCTTTAATCAAAATATGCAACTGTGTTTCTGATGTCCATCCTTTTCGCCACATGAATGAGTGGTGGTTGTGTCCTGATCATATATGAACATCCGCGCACGCACACACACTTATTCACACGCACTCTCACGCACAGGCTGACTACTTATAACATGATTAATCTGATTGTTCAGTGAAGCAGAGTGAAATAAAGAATATGATCCAGCAGCAGCAGCTTGGTAAAGCATCCAGTCATGTCCTCTGAGTGCAGCCTCAAGAAGGAGAACACATCTGCTTGCTAACCAACTACACCAAACTTCCTTTATGGCTGTTTGTATACTGACTTTATCCCCTGACGCATTCTTGACTGATTTACTATCATGTATTTAAATGAAGAATTTCTGAATAACTCTCAGTACTGTTAAGTGTCTTTTTGAAATGTCTAAATTGAAAACATATGCTGTGAAAGTACACGCGTAACCCTGTCGCCTTATACGAAGAATTCTCTGTGCTGAACCAGCTTTGCCAAAGAGCAGAACTTGAATGGAAACTGAAACACAGAAACATTCAAATATCAGTGTTGCTAAGAAAACCCATTTTAGCCATCTGACAAAGTTCTCTTTTTGCTGTTTGGTTTCCATAGGAACAGTTAAAAAGACTTCAAAAAAGGTCAAAATTTCAATGTGTAAAAACCAAAAGGATTTGTCTTTTCTCAATCCAAGAGTCCTTATGCTCCAGCAGATGCCTAATATCAGCCCAAACAAAGTTCTCAGCAAAAAATGTCTGAGAAGAGAAGAGAAGAGAAGAGAAGAGAAGAGAAGAGAAGAGAAGAGAAGAGAAGAGAAGAGAAGAGAAGAGAAGAGAAGAGAAGAGAAGAGAAGAGAAGAGAAGAGAAGAGAAGAGAAGAGAAATCAGCTTCTTTTGTGTCCCTTGTTATCCTCCAACTTTTATACTATCACATCACTGGTATGCCCCGCTCCAGGCTGCCAGTTTGGGAGCATCAATCCTCCTCCGGCGTGGGCTCTTGTGGCAGTGCGGCTACTTCTTCTGCTGCCACTGGCCCTGATGTTTCTGGTGTAGTTTCAGGCTCTGGTGGTGGTCGCTGGCTGAGGATGACCTGCACTACATAGTCTCTTGAGATGTTGAGTTGGTCCAAGCGCAGTCTGTCTGTCAGGGGCCGCCCTGAGAAAAACCAGCGTTGCGTTGCGGCAGGCACGCCCTCCTGACTTTGCAGACGCCGCTTCATTATGCCTACTGTGTCCGTGGAACGGACTGCCAGCCGGAGGTCGCGACCCGTGGAGAGGCGGAGCCGAAGCTGGCATTCCCCTCCTGTGCCAGGATCACCAGCGCTGCCCAAGGACGGGTCGGCGGTTCCGGAGTCAGGATCTGAACCGTCGGGCTCATCGGAGCGTTCCTCGATCATGTTGACGGGGGGAGAGAGGCAGTAGACTGGCAGCTGGTATCGATTCCCCAATTCATCGTAGCATTCGGTCAGAGCTCCTGGAAGAACAGAGAATATAACCAATTAATTCAATATATTTAAAAAAATATCGAAATATTAATTGGTTAATAAATCAAATGAAAGCTACAGATTATGGTTTGCAGGAATTGCCACTGTCAATAAATCACATTACAATATAAACAGAAGTGTAAGAACTCGGTAAATGATTAACTGGGAGCTTCAAATGAAGAGCCATAAAACACTAAAGTGAACAGCAGGGTCATTTCTAATTTTTCCTTTTCGTAACTCTTTATGGACTACTTGTCTAAACAAAAAAGTTATATAATATATATAGATATATATACCTTGCTGTGCATGAGATGGAATACTTTCTGTTTAAAGAAATCTATTAGTCATTTGTAATAAAGTGAAAGTTGAAACATATTTTTTCCCATTCAACAAAGCCAAAACCTGAACTATGCTTCATAATACCCTGGATTGATATGAAATGGAGAAATGAGAGTCATACAAATAGAAAATAAAGATTGTAGGGGGACGGACTGTGGAAGCAGGAAAAAAGGGAAAGTCTCATCTTGGACTAAAACATAAAGAAACATTATGTCATTTCTGTGATTCAGACTCTGACAATAAAGAGTTGGTGGACAGAAAGTGGGAATTATAGCATACTGAAGAGGTTGTGTCCACGAGTAAAAATGTAAGCCATTCTGTTCACGAGGGGGATTCCTGACAGATACATACCCTGCAAAATAATTCAAACTTTTCATACCAAACAACTAAAAGGTCATATTTATTGTGGATTAACAAAAACAGAAGATTAAGTTGATGATGACATCCAAAAAGATGAAAAACTCTCCCCACAAAAGTGAGAAGACCGCCTGACCACAGTTTCTTCTAAATGACATTTTAAAAAAAGGTCACCTTGCTGCTGTTGCGCCGTTTTATGACTTAAACCGAAACACGATCCACCCGAGAGTAGCAGTGAGTTTTCCTGTAACCAAGACCCAGATGAGTTAGCAGAAGCCCAGAAAAGTTCTCACTACTCTCTAGATGATGACAACTTTGGCCTCGGTGAGGACATGAAAGTAACTCTTGCCTTCAAGAAAAGTGCAGAGTTCATGTAATTGTGAAGGAATAAGGTGGCAAAAAGACTGGTTTCTGGCACGTGTAGCCCACTGCGTAGCAGCAATCACCAAAAACCACCACAAAACGAAAGTGCAGCAATTATTTCAACCACAACCACACTATTATATATTGTGCAGGAGTCTACATAAATAATTGGAGAGCATGTTTAAATATTTTACAGCTCTCTGCTTTTATCAGGTACATAAAATAAATATAAATTTGAGCAAATAAATCTACAGTTGAGCTGCCCTACCTCCAATATTTCAGCACACCAACTAAACAGTTGTTTATTTAGGCTCTGATGAATTTCCTTCTATGTGGGATAACAGAGAGGGCACAATATGAAGAAGTAGTGATAGCCGGCATCACAAAAGGCTAAGATAAATATTTGTTTTAACATGGCTCAATGAAAATGTATAAACATGATCTGGAAAGGATCTTCATTTGATTTTTTTCCCCTTCAACAGCTATTTATTTTTCAGCTGCAGAATACCAATGTATTCCAGATGGTACGTATGCTTTTGGTTGTGGCATTTCATCAAAACGAACAAAAACAAATTCCACCCACAAGGTGGAATTAGCCTTGTACCAAATTTTAAAGAATAAATCTTATGACAAAAGCAAAGAAACATGTTGTTGAAGTGCTTGCTGCACTGCATATCCCCCCCAACAGGTTTTGAATTTTAAAGGATGAAAATATAAGTGATGTGAATCCGTAAATCTTTCCATCCTCACAAGGATATTCAAAACTGCGTGGGAATTTGCCCAACCAGTCTACATGCATTTTATGGACTTGGAGAAATCAAATGACCGCATCCCTCGGGATGTGGTTTGAGGGGTGCTTTGGGAGTATGCGGTATTAGCCCATTTTTATGGGCCATTTGGCCTGCCAAGTGTGGTAAGAGTTTGGTTTGTGTTACCCACGGTAAATCAGACTGGATCCTGAGCTGGACTCTACCAAGGTTGCCCTTTGTTAAAGAGTCTATTCATAACTTTGATGGACAAAATTTCTAGGCACAGCCAAGGGGTGAAGGGTTTTGAGATTAGTGGTATCGGGATCTGCTGTTGTAGATGATGTGGCAATGTTGGCTTCATTGAATGATGACCTCCAACATTCACTCTTGTAAGAAGTGTGTGAAGTGGACAGGATGAGAATCTACATGGCTGGACTCAGCTGGAAGACCTAGGTATCACAGAGTGAGCGGAAAGTAGACTGGGAGACTAACAGATGGATTCAGGTGGTACTGGTAGTGATGCAGATAGAATAGAATAAAATGCCTTTATTGTCACTACAGCTGCACAATGAGATACAGAATGCTGTACTGGCCTGCTGTAGTGACCATACCTTCACCTATGGTCACAAGCTGTGCCCAAAAGAATAAGATTGTGTGAGGAATTAGGTTCCTCCGAATTGTGGCTTGTCTCCCTTTGGATGAGGAGCTTGGCCATTCAGGAGGAGATAAGAGTAAAGCCGCTACTCCTCCACAACAGGAGCTGGATGAGGTTGTTTGGGAATCTGACAAGGTTGTCTCACAGACGCCTCTTAGGTGAGGTGTTTTTGCTCCTGGTGGACACCCAGGAAAGATGTTAGAGAGATGTAGTTTCTGGGATGGCTTTGTAACAACTCAGTGTCCCCATAAGTGCTTAAAGAGTTGGCCTCATGCCCCTGATACCTCAAGACAGATAAGCAGCACAAAATGGATGGATGGATGGATAATGACAGCAAATGGCTCCAGAAAAGATGCTCTATAATTTCCTTATGTTTTCTAAAGACAAAGACTTGGATCTCATTTCAGGGTTCACAGAGCAACTTTCAATGACCACAAAATTTGTTTTCAACCTTTTCTTAAAAAACAAACAAACAAAAAAACAAAAAAAAACACAACCAAAAAAAACCAACCAAAACAAAAAACTTAAACTCTTAAAAAAAACAGTGAAAGGAGAACCCATCAGATGATGCATCTCTAATACAATAAAAGTCTAGATTATGAATTAAGTGGGGATTTGGAGAAACTAATCCATTTCCTGAATGGCACCAACAAAGTCTCAGCTAGTAATGGTAATGCAATTTTAAAAGATTTTTGAGGATCGCTGTTTGGTCCCATAGTGAGCAAACATTTTCTTTTTACCATGCTGGTGCAGGCTAAATGTAAACAGCTACTGAAAAGACAGCCATAAAGTGAATCCTACAGATTACAGCGATTGTTTTATTCTGGTGTCACAAAAATACCCTGGCTTTTCTTTAGCTACATCAACACGAGTGTGTAAAACTAATGATGGCTTCGTCAGCCTCAGCTGTACTCTGGATTTCTTAATATTTAACTTGCTAAGAGTGATAACTAGGATGTTGGACATAATAAAATTGCTTTAAATTTGTGAATGTGTTGTTTCTTTCTCATGCATTTCCTTTGCTGCAGACCTAGAATGGTGGCCTGATGTTCAAGATAAGCCTTTTCTCATCAAACAAAACGCAACTTCAATTTGTTTCTTAAAACCTATTAAACAGACTTCACAGCCAACCACACATAGCCAAAAGATTTAAGCAAACTTGCCTTTATTCTGCTGCACAGAACACAGTCATTTCCCTTGTGGGACCAGTTAAGAATCCATCCATCTTTCCCTCTATCCCAATTGTACAACATCTGATGTATTAAATGTGATGAAAACATTTAGGAATGTGAGTTCTGATTCCTGTATGCTGCTCAGTTTAAGTGTAAAGCAGTACTGGAAGACCAAAAGTGTCCTGGTGAACAAGGGCAGAATGGTGAAAGAAATCTGAAATCAATGCTTTGCATGACTGACTGAGAAAATGTAAATATGTGAGTGGTGAAAATATTTAAGTGTTGTGTCTACTCTCTGCACTGCACTGCTGGTAGAGTGAAACAATGATGTCAGGTCTAGAGAATCCACAGCTGCAGCCCAGCAGGACCTGATCTGACCTAGCCAAACTACTGAGAGGAATAAAGTAGACATTGTAAGGCACTGACATGAGGTTCTTAATGGTACTTAAAATATACATATACAGGTTTTGCAGTCAGGTGACCACTAACCATCTAATGTCACATGCCCAAAATGTTGGGCATGTGGATTATACGATCAAGTTAATAAGGCCCCAGTTACCCAAGGCCGAGAGGTAGGTCAGTGACCACTTAGCAACCACTGGTCGCTAGGGGAAAAATTCGAAAAATGTCCCAGACCAGCTGGCAAAAGCCTCATTGCGACTGCTTCGGTCCCTTCCTGTGGTCTCCAAACAGTAGTGAAACTGTGAGAAGAAACCAGAAATGGGACAGCATCCGTCTTCAAAGTAAAAGCTCTGCCTCTTCGCTGCAGCAAACACATTTCTTTGAAGCCATCTTTTCCAGTCAGTGTTTCACTACTGCTTGACTGTGTTTGCAGCCAAATTGGTGTTTTCCACAGAAAATACAGGTAACTGTTCCAATCTGCTGGTGACCGAAGCAATCGCCAGAATGTTTTTGGTGCAGCACCCTCTTTGGAACCAACTTCACCAAGCAACTGGCAGAATGGGCTATAATCCATCATGGATTGGCCTCACCAGAGACCCAGAACTCTGAACATTATTAACAGTGTGGGATCACGTTGACATAGAACAGACCAAAAAGGAGCAAACATCTAAAGAAGGGCTTTCAATGTCCTTCAAGAAACTATTCCTGAAAACTACTTAAAGAAATTACAAGAAAGCTTGCTTATTAAAGTTCAGGCTATGCTGAAAAATAATATTCCCTTCCAAGCTTGGTAGAATTATACAAACTCTGTTTTTGCCTTATGCCCTGCATTTCTCTGTATGTTTGCATGTTCCAACAACTCTGCATCTATTTCCCATTTTTCAAGTAAAATATAAAATGAGGGATTCTGCACAGAACTGTATTATTTTTGTGAAGTTTGAAGAATTGGGAACAATAAAGAATGACACATCCACGCGTAGAGAGCCTACTGCAGCAGCTTATTATAACAGCTTGGATTTGGGCTTCCTGAATTTGAGCCACATATATTTTATAGATTTGTTCTAAGAGAATGCTCTTGTGTTTTGAACTCTTTGGCATACTTAGGTGACTTATTACTTCCTCCTTTCAGCAGAGCAAGAACATGCCCCTTATTTATTATTTATGGTTTACTTCTGCAGCACTTCCTCGCAGCTAAAGCCTAAACTCTAAAATGTGGTCACTGAAAATCACTAAGAGGTTCTTTTATAGCAGGCTGAATTATATTGATGCTTTATAATCGGTCTATTTACTTCCATGTTCACTAAAATGTCAATTGTAGTCTGTGACTTTAACAAGGACAGCAAAGAAGGCGCTTACATAAACAAAATGCTTCAGTAATATGTGGCAAAGTTTGCTTCCTGTTTATGAAACTTATCAGAGGGGCAATCTAAAGACACTTCCTGGGGAAGCAGCCTCCCTTTGCTTCTCTGTTCTATGTAAATTTAACCTCTTTACATTGAAGAGCTACTATTTAGTAGCTGCGTGTGGTAGTGAATGCTGACAGGTGGCATGAAGTAAAAGCTCTGTATCGTGAGTATTCGAAGGGGAGATTTTGACTTTGACATTTCAGTGTCCCAGTACAGCTATTTTTCAGAAAATAAAGCTAAATCTATGACTTGTCAACTAGACCCATCACTGTGGAAATGTGTGTTACCATGTGGCAGTGTGATGCTGGCTCCGTCAAGGATCGCCTGAGCCAGCAGGTGGTCATTGCTCTCAAAGGCGCTGGCCGCAGCCCGCAGCGCATCCCAGATCTCCTTCCGGCCTTCGAAAGCTGGCGCCGTATCCCAGAACTCATCTCTTTTGCTGCGCAGCTGGCCTTCAGTCATCGGGTAGTCACTTTTCCATTTAGGCCGCTCTCTCTTCAGGGGCTGGTTACGCCCTAGAGCCACTGGGAGCGGCAAAGAGAGGGAGAGGAAAGGGGGGATTTAGAGAGAAAATGCAACTAATAAAAACAGGAAGACTGACGCAGGCTGAAAATTGAAGAACCAAACAGAATTATTGAAAAAGACTCTCATAAAAGTGAGGGAGGGAAAGAGGAATCAAAGGTGTGAACCAAAATGGGAATAAACGGAGGAAGCAACAAAGAGAAGAAGGAGTAAAGGGGAAATACCAAGAAAAGGAAAGAAATACAAACAAAAGCAATTTGGATGTAGGGAAGAGAAAGTAGACAGATGTGGGATGCAAGATGAGAAAAGATGGGAAATCCACAGAAGATAAAAATGAGAAGTAGAGATTATGAGTAAGGAGGAAGCAGGCATAACAAAAGTTAGGATTCACTGGAAACAAAACAAGACTTTCAGCTTTGCTCATAAACACAAGCATGATTCAATTGTCAATTAAAAATGGGCCTACACTGTAACATAAGGTCTAAATGAAGCATTTAGACAAACTGAAGCTAAAAATGTATTGGTACTAAACCCAATTAAACGGTTAAGGTTCTGGCATCTAACAGCCCTCCGGCTGCAGCGTGAAGGCAGGTGAGTAACACCATCTGGATCACCGCCGAAGGGGCCGACACACAGGACAGCGTGTATGTTTGAATACACAACACAGACACGGAGGTGCGAGCAAGCTGATGGATCAAGGTGTTGAGTTACACCTGCTGGTATACACGTACCCTGATGATCATGTGGCACAGTCGAATAACACCAACCTTCAACTGACTTTAGTAAGACAAGCCTCTAGCCGTGCTACTTTTAATACTTGCTTGAACTTGCTGAAAAGACTTCCTGTTTGAAATAAGCTCATTAGACAGGTTACAGTACACAGCATTTAGTAGGTTAAGGGGGACCTAGTTGGACAGGTTTAGCCTTTGATATTTCAGGGAGGAGGAAAACAATGCAGCAGCAGTACAGTAAACAGATAAACATACATTAAAGTTCCTCTCCTGGTGCTGACCTTCAACTCTTCTCAAATACGGTAAACCACTTCCCAGTGCCAATGAAATTCATACATAGGTGATCAATGTGAAAATTATTCTGAAGAATAGTGAACTGCACAAGGTTTAATACATGTTGATGTATCATAATTGAAATATATTTTATGGATTGAGTTCAACAGCGTTAGAAACTGTGCTTCAAATTAACTTTTTGACTCACCAGGCAAGAAAACTGGAATACACTAAAAAGAAAACAAACAAAATCCACCAGCAAAGTGACAAAGTTTTATGCTGAATAAAACCAGAGCAAAACTGAAGCCAAATTCTTGTGAATCGTTAAACTGTGAATAAGTTAAAGCCCAATTTCAATAATATCAAACATCAAAATTTGCAAATTAATTAACTTACTAATCAAACATAAAAGTAAAAATCCTGGCTGCTTAACCATTTAATCAACTTAACCCTCTTAAACTGTAGGCTCTTTATCTCAATTATCCACTTCTTCACACAGCCCATAAAGTCCTAATCATCTGCTCATTGACTAGTGTTAATGATTGCTTACATGGTAAAGGACAGAAGAAAAAATGTCAGGCAGGGAGTCAATAGCTCAGACAGCAGCTGTGCGACGCTTGCTTTATAGTACTACATTTGTGCCTGTTTACCTACACAGAGCAAAGGGGTACACAACCAAAGCAAAAGTACTCCCCTTCAGTCTTCCAATGACCGCACGTAGACTGGTGTGGAAGATGCTATGTATAGATTAGTTGAAAAGTGAACACTTATTGTTATTTTTAACGTTTAATTTTACTTCAGGCCTTTGTTGATCTGTATTGAGAACAGCACAAGGGCTGTTTATGACACTGGCCCCTGACGACAGTACACAGCTACAACATGTAAGCGACGGTCTGAAAAGGTGTCTGTAGGCTCTGCTTAACGCGTGATTTAGACTTCTGCGGGAATTCTATGTAGTAACTGGAAACTCCTCGTAACCCTGCGTTTCAATCTTCCACGCCATTCAAGTTGCTGTGGGCTGCGTTGGGTTATGTACAAGGTTATGGTGTATGGTTAAAAGGACTTTCCAGTTATGTCGTAAGTTACCACATAGATTTCCCAAAGAAGTCTAAATCACACATTGGTTTGAGCCATGAGCGTGTGCTTATCAAACTCAGAACCAGAACACATGTAAGTGAGTAGGAAAAAAAGCAACCCACAATTATTTTGGTAGCACAGTGGTACAGCAGTTAACGCTGAAGTGCTCTGGGTTCAAATGCACTGACCAACTTCACTTTGAGCTTCCTCCAACAATCCCACAACATGCATGTTAGGTTAACTTGTGACTCTTAATTGCACATAGGTATCAATGTGAGCATGAATGGCTGGCTGTCAACTGTGATAGTCCTGGAATAGACTGGGAACTTGACCACTGAGTACAATTGATCCACCTCTCCTGTGACCCTGAGCTCGATACTCGTTTTACATTTATTTGGCAAACTGAAACTAACTACATTAGAAGGTTGTTCATTTTGGACCCTGATTAGAAAAGTTATGGTAAAGAGCCTTTAGTGTGACAATGTCAAATGCTTATACTTGATTGCAAATATGGACAGATGGAGATCCGACAGCCTGACAGTCATTCCTTCTTTTGTTAAAAGTGGCTTAAGACTCGCTTAAGTACTATATATTACAATAGTCAGGATTCTTCTTTGGCTCTAGCTCCAATTTCTTAGAGGCGAGCCAGACCCAACACAGGTACAAAGCAGTTCCAAGGTGGAAATGCTCAACTACGAAGTTGAATAGCTTTTTTTGTTCCTGATTTATCTTTAGAGGAAAATATAACTGTGCCAGTTTTCATTGGACAGGCTCTTTAAACAATTTTATGTTATTATACAAAACATTAGCAAAAGTACCAAACAATCAGTAACATCAGGAACATAAAAGCATTTTAGTGCGTCATTTAGCTGTAATAATTTTCCAGCAGTGCATGCCTGAATTCCTGCAGATATGCTCTCATGTTATGAACTTCTCTGCATGACTCTGTCCATATGTCTTCATTAGCCTGCTTTCCACATCGTCTGTCAGCCAATAATTCATGTATATCTTTAAACAGTAACCTACTTGGGTGTCATTCAGGAAGGATTTATGCACAACAATTTAACATAAAAATTTCTGCAATGTAAACCTGCCTACGAGACCTGATTTAGTGACACATAAATGTGCCTATGTTGAACTGAACTGCGTTGTTCCTGCTTGCTTGTCTGCATCAGTTTAATGCTGCATCGTCTCTTGATCCTCCACATTTTACAGATACCGCTGCTGTTTATACGCAATATCTAGTCAGGGAGGAAGCCTAAGGAACTGACAAAGACAGAAGCAGAGGCAACGAGGGAATGAATAAAGGAAACCAAGTTTTATCTCAGCATCTCCACCCCACCCCCCATGACCAACTGTATTTACGCTCTGTAATTAAAATAACTCACTGGCTAGGAGCAGAACTCATTTTCAGATCAGACAAACCAGGAAACAACACTAAGGAAGTTGTGTACAACACCTCAAACTACAAGAAGGGGCTCCACCCCCCCCCCTCTCTTTTTTTAAAGTTTCACACCATTTAAACGCAACAATTCCCCTTAAACCCCACCCAGAGCTTTTATAGTTGACAAAGTGCCCTTCTTTCACTGTGCACTCTATCCATATCACCAACGTAAACTATCTAATAAAGGGAATATGTACTACAGCATGCATTCATAGACAGTGTCGCACTCAATTTCTCACTGCTTGAGCTGTCATCCCTACTATGCTTTGGGACTGCATGCAACTCCATTTATTGCTCAGTAAATAAAACTAACCTTTAACTTGCAGTTTTGTGCGATATATCACTTTTTGCTCACACGATACATTTCGCTTTTAGTCATAAAGCTACAGTTTTGACACTTCCTCCACTCTTCCGACCACTTTTCAGGACACAGCATGACCCGACACCTCGCTCACAACGAAAACAATCAATAATAATAATAATAATAAAAAAATATAAGACAAGATCAGCAGCTGCCATATGTGCACCCCTACTCGAGCTGTCAGTAATTTCAAGTTGTGCAGAGAGTCTGTGCATAATTCAAATCTGAAATCACACTGAATCACGCCTGAGCGCTCCCCTTGCATGCCATTGCTGCCTGTGACCCATATTTGTTATGCAGAAAGCTAGCAAGCTAACTAGCTACGTTTTAGCCGGCTAGCTTAGTCAACACCAAAGAACAAAGGGAGGCAGCCTGGCACAGTCAATGTTTCCCACTTTGTAAAGTAGAGAGCAGACGAGGCGTCGTTTGCCGTTTTAAGGCCAGGTGCATGGAGGGAGACACCCGGCAGGGCTGCTATCTGTCTTCGGCTCTGTCTGGCTCGGATATTAAAAGGAAGGGAAGAAGACCTCCAGTCAGGACAACATGCAGGGAGCCTGGAGGAAGCCCTTCATAGAAAAAAGGAAATGCAAGCTTGTGGCCAATAAAATATGTCGACAAGCCCCGCAAGTTACCTCCAGTGCCGTCCGAGTTCTCGTTTAAGCTGCCCGAAGAGTCGTGGTGGCTCCCGACACAGCCACCCATGGATGTTTCAGCAGAGCAGCCCGGGCTAGGTAGCTCACCCCCCGGCCCACAGCTACAGCTACATCCACTACCCCTGTCTCGTTTTTCTCTCTCTCTTTCCCCCTCCCCTCCTTTTCTCCCTTCCTCCCTCCTGTCCTCTCCTTCCTCCTCGTTTCCTCCCGTCTTTCCCTTTCTCCTTGCTTCCTCCTTCCCTCCTTCTCTCAGCATAGACTGAGCTCAGCAGGCATGATCTTATTTGTGTTTTTCGGCGGCGCAAGAAGGTCTGAGAGAGGTTCACGTCGTTGCAAGGTGACCGAGGTAGGAATGAAGGAGAGAAAGAGAGGGGCCGAAGGAGGAAGAGATATAGACAAAGGACAGAGAACAAAGGAGAAGTGCACCGTGCAAAACAAAACAAAACAAAACAAAAGATAAAGATAATCTTTAGGGTATGAAATGTTTGCTTTGGACTTTGTACTCTAGTGATGTTAATGCATTTTGACACATCTGATATCATGTTTTATGAGAAGCTGTTTGCTGCACAGATGAAGACACATCAAAATGTTCACCCTCTATTATTATTATTTATTATGTTCTCATTCATTCAGCTGTGCTGCCTATTATATTCTAATTTCCACTCTATTTAATTTTATTATTCAATTTTTTTTTTAGTTTTAATGCACAAAATATTGTTGATTTTGTGTTGCATGTTTGTTTTTTTATGCTACTCTGCTCTTCTTCCTGCATGGGAGGCTTTCATTAGTGAAACTAGTTTGGTGTTTTAGATTTCTTAAGTTGTACACAAACTGGATTTTACCCTAAAGAGCATAATGAAAGCAGTTACAGTTGCAGTCAGAAGTTTGTATACACTCATCATGGTAATGATTTCTTTGATCAATTCTTTTTCTAAATAGGAAAGTGGTACAGAAGTACTAGTAAAGGTGAGGCTTTTAAACCTAACAACACTCTACCAGGCGTCAAGCATGGTGGTGGTAGCATTATGCTCTGTGGCTGTTTTGCTGTCAGTGGTACTGGTACATTGCATAAAGTGGATGGAATAATGAAAAAGGAGGACCACTTCCAAATTCGTCCACTTCGTCTCACATCAGCAGCTAGAAGGGTGAAACTTGGTTGTTCCAACGGGACAGTGAGCCCAAACACACCAAAGCTAGGTTCTGGAGTGGATAAAACAGGCTAACATTAAGGTTTTACAATGGCCTTCCTAAAGCCCCGACCACCAACCTATTGAAAATTATTGGAGAGTTCTTAAACGGTTGGTCCTTGTCAGGAAACCAACCAGTTTAAATGAACTTGCTCAAATATCCAACTAGAATTATGCCAGAAGCTTGTTGATGCCTAGCAAAAGCATCTGGTTGATGTGCAACTTGCACCACCAACCAAACATTAGTGGGAGTCTGTATATATTTGAGTCTGTGTTTATACTTTTGAATTCAAACTTGTTTCTTTAAAGTCATTAAAGATGTAGGCTGTACAGTCATTCTACTGTGGAAAAAGAATTACCATGGCATTCATGCCCCGATGAGTGGATGTAAACATCTGACCACAGCTGTATTGTGTTACAGTTCTATTCTGTTCTCTTCAGTCGTTAGACTGTCTGTAGTTCTGTTGCAATAACGAAACAAAAACCACACTTAAACTTTATTGCAGATAGAATAATATTGTCATAGGGTATTCTGAATGTAGTTCTGCTTTTTCTATTCTTATATACTTCCCTCTTTTCAGCCTATGCCACTGTCAAAATATATCAAAATATATTACATCAATTGTTTCAGGTTTTAACACCCAAAATGTTGTTGAGTGACAGTTGCATAGATTCTGTTCTATTGTACTCTGGACACTGTCTTTGGGACTGTGCTAAAGAGATCTATGTGTAATTTGATGCACTAGAACACACACCCACACCCACATGCACATACCCACACAGTCACTCACGTGTTTCTTAACACAAACACAGAACAGCAACAGGATAGCGAGGTTAGTTTTACAACAAAGCTGTCTGGAATTTCAGTTATTTCCCATTGCTAGGAACTGAAAGAAGATGCTCGTGTAGGAGCGAGCTTAGTTGGAAGCCCTTCGCTAACAATCTGCGTGACTTAAATGATGTAATATGATGTAACAAGTTCCTGGAGTTGACTTTCCTCTGAATACTTAAGATCAAGGTCATAGCAGGACATTCAGCAGAATCCTCTGTCCTGCCTTCTATATGTAGACCGTTTCATGATGTAAAGGACTGAACTTTGAATTTTATGCTCCCATGCTTCATTCAGGGAGTGCTAAAAATGGCTGAGAGAATCGATTTTGTTGGACATTTTGCCTTTTTTAAGTCATTCACAAACGTTACAGAAACTCGTACATGTCACAGAACCTGAAACCCACACTGTTACGACCATGCCCAATGATGGTTAAACGGAAACTCATAAAAGCGTGCAGTTGTGTGGTTCCAATTAAAATCCCAGACTTGGCTGTTGGTCTTCTGAAGCATTGTTAGAAGTCCCAGTAAGCTGTGAACTGTTTCACACAGTCACTGCTCACCTTACTTTGAGAACGGCAGTGACCTCTAGTGACATGGTTTACTCATAATGGTACCAGTCATAATGGTAAATTGGTTTGATTTATTTTACAAACTAAATGAGTAGTTTGAGTATTTTGTAAGAAGAGAGACTTAAATAGTTTATTGGCAGTTAAAAAGCAGGCAGGGAGACACAGTGATGTTGCAATAATCACAGTGCCAATATAGCAGAGATATGATGCTTCAGATTACATATACCAGATGAAAATAGCATATCCTGATTATGCGCAAGTGTCAAACCGCAGTGAATCTTATCTGTAACAAGGAGAAAGTAAAACGTGTGACCTTTTACACTACAGAGACTTGCATGATTTTAGTTAAAGTGCTATCTGTTCTTGTACATTTCTCTATCTGCCTTTTGATTCTTTGCGTTCTCATTTTATCTTTGTTTTTAATCTTCACCTGCTTTTACTCATCTGAGACAGTAGATGGTGCTGGTGGAACTAAAGACTGGGGTACTCTGCTTACACCAAAATAGAGTGTCTGTGTGTGTGAGACACAGGTCAGAAACCTGTGTGTAATAAAGACGCGTTTGCACCTTTGAATAGAGAATAATATGAACCTGCTGGTATGGTCTATATGCAACTCTTAGAACCACAGATTTTTCAGACTATATTGTCTAATCTTATAACAGCAGCAACATTTTTGTCAGTATATTTGTTAGGACTCACGTATTCTTTAGCAAAAAACACTGTTTGAGTTCATTATTTAACCCTGTAATGTTGGATGAAAAATTACAAAAACTGCAAATGGCAGTTAAAGTTGTTCATTCTGACCTCTGAGAACGTAATTGTTCTGCTGACTCTGTTAAATAAGGCTTAATTTTTCAAGCTGGAAAAAAAAAAGTAGATTTTTTTAGGCTGACCAGCAGGCTTTGCTTTTCTTTATCTGACAGGTCTCTCTAATCTTTATCTCTGTGGCTTCTTTTACTGTCTTCTGTTCATTTTCTTCAACACCCCCTTTTCCTTCTACTCCTTTAATGTAGCTGACTGAAAGCCGGCACAGGGATTAATGGCTTGTCACTGACTGATTGATTGATTTATTCTTGCACTCACTCAGCGCCTGACTGGCTATTTGGAGATGTTCAGTGTGCTGCCACTGCTGGGGTGCAGTAGCTCCACCACCCCACTAGGGGGAGAAAGCGGGTTTGTGTACTCAAGTTTCTCTAGTAAATATAGAAAAAGTTCATGGAGTCTGGCCAAATTGATACCAGCACACAAAATATTAGTTCTGAAGTTGGCTGTACTGGAGCTTGAGAAATATATGCTTGTAAGTATGATTATATTCTGTGTTCATGTTAAGCATGTGATGTAAAATGGGTTGTTGACTCTTATATTTGAAGCCAGCGGGTTAGCTGCACTGCCGATGCTAATTGTGTTAGCATGTCAATAGGAAATACCATTATGTGTTAGCATCAAGCTAGCGGGATTTGGAGTTACCATGTTTTCATTTAGTTTTCTTGATTATACCAGCTATAATTCAAGTTGCTAAGTCTTCAGTCTGTACTTTGTAATGTGAGAAATATATTATGTTCCGAATGTATGTTTTAATATGCTTTTCTTATGTTTGTAGTTTTACAGTGCCTTCATTAGGGAGACAAATAAACCCTGCAATGAGAACTGGAAGCCTTTGCCTCTCCTTTTGAAGAACTGTTTATCTATCTGCCAAACTGGGCATCAACGTACAGGGAGGGCAGAATAGTAAAAAAGCATCATTCTCATCAGCCAGATAGTTCTCTAAAAGAAAGGATGGATGAGACGCTGGAAACAAGGTCAAAAGTGTCCAGTTCTTTACGTTCCAGCCAGCTTACATCATCATCTACTGCTGCCGCCAAAGCACGAGCAAAAGCGGAAGCTGCCCGTGCTCAGCTCTCCTTTGCCAAGCAGGAAGCCAGCATCCTAAAACAACAGGCTGAGCAGCTTAAAAAGAAAGCAGATCTGGATGCAGAGCTACACATACTCAAATCACAGAAGGCAGCTGCAGCAGCGCTAGCTGAGGCTCAAGCTTGGGAAGCATCTGCGCAAGAGAGTGAGCATCCACAACAGCCCCAGCTGGACGACATGCAGCAAATCAGCCCAATAGAACGAGTCCAAGAGTATGTGCAACAACAATCAGAACTCGGCGACGATCTGCAGACTCCACCAGTTAATCATCTAGAACTCCTATCTTCTCTGGTGCCACAGCCAGCCACGGCCATCGATGCAACACCAAAAGCTCACAAAGAACCAAGTATCCATCAGCCCAGTAGGAGCAACAAACACGAATTCACACCTTTGCCAGTCTTCTGTGCTTTGAGCCCAAAGAGAGAATCTTGCAACTGGAGCTATGGAGGCGAGCCAGCAAACTATGGTCGATTTCACCATCCTCAGTCTAAGGTATGGACACCCACACCTGTAAGGAGTAGTCATGCTGACACATCTGATCTAACGAGATACCTGATACGGAAAGAGATGATCAGCTCAGGCCTGCTGAGGTTTGATGATCGACCAGAAAATTACTGGGCTTGGAAGGCTTCCTTTCTAAGTTCAATTCAAGATCTGGATGTAACACCTCAAGAAGAGCTAGACCTGCTATCCAAATGGCTCGGGCCACAATCAGCAGCACAAGCCAAGCGAGTAAGGGCTGCGTACATAAACAATCCCACTGCAGGTCTTCAGATGGTGTGGCAGAGGCTCGAAGAGTGTTTTGGAGCACCAGAAGTCATTGAACATGCACTTTTAAAGAAAATTCAGGATTTTCCGCAGCTGACGAACAGAGACAACCAGCATTTGAGAGAGTTGGGGGATCTTCTACTAGAACTTCATGCTGCAAAGACAAGCGGTCATCTCCCAGGCCTTTCACACCTCGATACAGCCCACGGGGTGAATCCGATTCTGGAAAAACTCCCATACAACCTCCAGGAGAAGTGGGTTACAGCTGCCTCGAGGTTCAAGAGAGAGAATGCACTGTCTTATCCTCCATTTTCATTTTTTGTGAAATTTGTGAACGAAGAAGCTAAAATTCGTAATGACCCGAGTTTTTCTTGTGTCACCGCTGCCAACACCAACAATCCTAGATTCGAGAGAATGACACAACAGAAGTATCGTTCACATGTCTCTGCTAAGAGGACGGAGATAGCAAGTAATCTGGCAGCCAGCCCAAACGTTCCTACAGGCAAGAACAACTTGGACCCCGATAAACAGTGTCCTCTACACTGCAAGCCTCACCCTCTCAGAAAATGCCGCCTTTTCAAAAGTAAGACCCTGGAGGAAAGAAAGGCATACTTAAAGGACAAGAACATTTGTTTCAAGTGTTGTTCTTCTGTGCAGCACATGGCCAAAGATTGTCCTAAATCAGTGCAGTGCACAGATTGTGGTAGTGAAAGACATATCACCGCACTACACCCCAATCCTCGTCCACGAAATGCAGAGAGCCTGGTGGCTAGTGAAGGGTATGGCGGGGAGGAAAGAGAAGGAGAAGCAAGTGTGGCTGACGTGACATCAAAATGCACAGAAGTATGCGGAGACTCAGTTGGTTCAAGGTCATGCTCTAAGATATGTTTGGTCAGAGTGTATCCTGCTGGACAACCAGAGAAAGCTGTCAAGATGTATGCTGTTCTAGACGAACAAAGCAATCGCTCCTTGGCCAAAACATACTTTTTTGACATCTTCAACATTGAAGGACGGCTTGAGCCGTATACACTGAAAACATGCTCAGGTGTTATGGAGATAGCAGGGAGACGAGCCCGTGACTTCATTTTGGAGTCCCTTGATGGCACCACTCAGCTTCCCCTGCCTACTCTTATTGAGTGTGATATGATACCTGATGATAGGACGGAAATCCCATCCCCAGAAGTCACTCAGTACTACCCACATCTGAAGGCAATCAAGGGAAAAATACCAGAAATAGATCCAGAAGCTGACATCCTCCTTCTCCTTGGCAGAGATATTCTGCGTGTGCACAAAGTCAGAGAACAGCATAATGGTATCCGTAATGAACCATATGCTCAACGACTTGACCTTGGTTGGGTGATCGTAGGGGAAGTGTGTCTGGGAGAAGTGCATAAGACATCCAACATCTGTGTATACAACACCAACATTCTACCAAATGGACGAGCTTCACTCTTGAGTGCATGCCCAAACAATATGCAAGTCAAAGAAAAGCTTGGTTGTCACACCTCAAAACTAAGTCTTCAAAGCTCTGCACAACACTTGAAAAGTAAGGAAAGTGAGTTTGCCAGTCAGGTGTTTCAAAGGACACAACATGACGACGTCCCGGCAATGTCAATAGATGACGAGAGTTTCTTGAAGACATTAGATGAACAAGTCTATAAAGACAGTTACAATACTTGGGTTTCCCCATTACCTTTTCGGTCACCACGAAACCACCTTCCCAATAACAGACCTCAAGCATTAAAGCGTCTTGCATCTCTTCGGAGAACTTTGGAGAAAAAACCACAAATGAGGAAACACTTCATCGATTTCATGCAAAGAATGTTTGTTGAAAAACAAGCAGAGCCGGCCCCTCCATTAAAAGAAGGTGAGGAAAGGTGGTATCTACCGATATTTGGGGTTTACCACCCACAAAAACCTGACCAGATAAGGGTAGTGTTCGATTCAAGTGCCAAACATGAAGGGGTTTCCCTCAATGATGTGCTCCTGAGTGGACCCGACTTGAACAACACTCTCCTTGGGGTTCTGATCCGCTTCCGCAGAGAACCTATAGCAGTTACAGCGGATGTGCAGCAGATGTTCTACTGCTTCAAGGTGTGCGAGGAACATCGCAACTTTCTGAGGTTCTTATGGTATGAAAACAATGATCTCCAAAAAGCAGTGAAAGAGTTTCGAATGACAGTACATGTATTTGGCAACAGTCCATCACCAGCAGTTGCCATTTACTGCCTCAGACGAGCTGCTAAGCAAGCAGATGACTCCACTACCAGTGCAAGGGAGTTCATCACACGCAATTTTTATGTGGATGATGGACTTGCATCTTTTCCTAATGAAGCAGAAGCCACTGGTGTCCTGCGCACTGCCCAAGCGATGCTAGCTAAATCAAACATTAAGCTACACAAGATTGCATCGAACAGCAGCAGTGTTATGCAAGCATTCCCACCAGAAGACTTGGCCAAGGATTTGAAAGATCTAGACTTAGGAGTGGAGTCACTACCTCTTCAGAGGAGTCTAGGTCTAATTTGGAGTCTGGAGACAGACAACTTCACCTTCTGTGTGTCGAAGGAGGAGAAGCCCTTGACAAAAAGAGGAATTTTGTCTGCAGTGAACAGTTTATTTGACCCTTTGGGATTTGTAGTGCCAGTCACAGTGGGAGGAAGACATTTAGTGAGAAACCTCTCCGTTGAACAGTATGACTGGGACACACCATTGCCAGCTTCAAAACAAGAACACTGGAAACTCTGGAAAGACTCTATGAAAGACTTAGATCAGCTCCAGATCCCAAGACTATATGTTCCAGTGTCTTTGTCTACACAGACTCAGCACAGAGAGTTGTGCGTGTTTTCAGATGCATCAGTCATGGCTATAGCTGCTGTGGCTTACTTGAAAACAATTTCTGCAACAGGAGAGATCCACGTGGGATTTGTTATGGCAAAGGCAAAGCTGGCCCCACACCCAGCGCACACCGTGCCCCGTCTTGAGCTTTGTGCTGCGGTTTTGGCAACTGAAATGGCAGTCTTCATCCAAGATGAAATGGATATCGACATTCATTCTGTGACGTACTATACTGACAGCAAGATAGTACTTGGCTACATATATAACACCTCACGCAGGTTTTATGTCTATGTGTCAAACAGGATAGCACAGATCAGAAAGTCGTCTCGTCCAGATCAGTGGCATTACATCACCACTGAGGAAAACCCAGCAGACCATGGAACTCGGCCAACAACTGCTGCAGCTCTCAAAAGCACCAATTGGTTCACTGGACCATCATTTCTATTGGGCCCTTCACAACGACTCCTTCCCCAGAGTGATGACTTTGAGCTGATACATCCGGAGGTGGATCCAGAAGTTCGCCCTGAAGTAACGACCTTCAGCACAATGGTTAAAGAAAGCTCGCTTGGAGCTCAAAGGTTTCTTGCATTTTCCACTTGGAGAGCTTTGACTCGTGCAGTCTCCACATTAATCAAAAAGGCAAGGAGTGTTGCAGATACACATGGTGGCAACACTGGAGATGAAGATGAACAAGCAGTAACAGTGATCATTAAAACTGCACAACAAGATGCCTTTGCAAGGGAGTTGCAGTGTCTAGCCAAAGGGGACCAAATCCCAAAACAAAGTCCATTGCGAAAGCTGACACCATTTCTGGACAAAGATAGACTATTAAGAGTTGGCGGCCGTATGTCCTCAACTGATATGTCTTTTGATGATAGACATCCTCTGGTCATTCCCAAGACGCACATTGCTACATTATTGGTCAGAAGATATCACGAACAGTCTGCGCACCAAGGACGCCATTTCACGGAGGGAGCTATTAGGTTGGCAGGACTTTGGCTGATTGGGGGAAAAAGACTTGTATCTAGTGTGATACACAAATGTGTAACTTGCAAAAGGCTGAGAGGTAAAATGGAGGACCAGAAGATGTCAGACTTGCCATCTGAAAGACTTTCACCAGATCCACCATTTACTCATGTAGGGTTGGATGTGTTTGGACCTTGGATGGTGACTGCCCGAAGAACAAGAGGAGGGCATGCGGAAAGTAAACGATGGGCAGTAATGTTCACTTGTTTGACTACCAGAGCTGTGCACATTGAGGTTATAGAGACTATGACCACTACAAGCTTCATCAATGGGCTCAGACGTTTCATTGCCATAAGAGGGCCGATCAAAACAATCAGATCAGACCGGGGAACAAATTTCACTGGAGCCTGTAAAGAACTCAGACTTGACACATCAGATTCTGAGGTGAGGAGTTACCTTAAAGGCAACAAGTGTACTTGGATATTCAATCCTCCCCACTCTTCCCACATGGGTGGGGTGTGGGAGAGGATGATTGGCATCGCTCGGCGAATCTTAGATGCTCTTCTTCTGAAGCTGAATCCATCGTACCTCACACATGAGACACTTGTCACCCTGATGGCAGAGGTTACCGCCATTATAAATTCAAGACCATTGGTCTCAGTGTCTTCTGACCCAGAAGCACCGGCAGTTCTCACCCCATCAATGTTGTTGACACAGAAACGAGATACATTGACTGCTCCCTCTGGGGATTTTGATGTTAATGATCTGTCCAACAAACACTGGAAAAGGGTCCAAGCACTTGCTGATGCATTTTGGAAGAGGTGGAAAACGGAGTATCTGACCACGCTTCAAACACAGAGAAAGTGGACAACAGAAAAGCCAAACCTTCAAGTGGGAGATGTTGTACTGATGAAGGATTTGCAAGTAAAAAGGACTGAGTGGCCTGTTGGACTTGTGCTTAAAGCCATTCCTAGCCAAGATCATAGAGTACGTAAGGTGGAGGTGAAGGTAGTCAAGAATGGCACTCCTAAAGTGTATTTGCGGCCAGTGTCGGAGGTTGTTTTACTACTACATCCAGAGAATGGTTAGTGGTATAATTCATTATGCCAGGCGGGGAGTGTGCTGCCACTGCTGGGGTGCAGTAGCTCCACCACCCCACTAGGGGGAGAAAGCGGGTTTGTGTACTCAAGTTTCTCTAGTAAATATAGAAAAAGTTCATGGAGTCTGGCCAAATTGATACCAGCACACAAAATATTAGTTCTGAAGTTGGCTGTACTGGAGCTTGAGAAATATATGCTTGTAAGTATGATTATATTCTGTGTTCATGTTAAGCATGTGATGTAAAATGGGTTGTTGACTCTTATATTTGAAGCCAGCGGGTTAGCTGCACTGCCGATGCTAATTGTGTTAGCATGTCAATAGGAAATACCATTATGTGTTAGCATCAAGCTAGCGGGATTTGGAGTTACCATGTTTTCATTTAGTTTTCTTGATTATACCAGCTATAATTCAAGTTGCTAAGTCTTCAGTCTGTACTTTGTAATGTGAGAAATATATTATGTTCCGAATGTATGTTTTAATATGCTTTTCTTATGTTTGTAGTTTTACAGTGCCTTCATTAGGGAGACAAATAAACCCTGCAATGAGAACTGGAAGCCTTTGCCTCTCCTTTTGAAGAACTGTTTATCTATCTGCCAAACTGGGCATCAACGTACAGGGAGGGCAGAATATTCAGCTTTTCCCATCTGTGTTGAAGATGGGGCTGCTAGCGGACCCATTGATTTACTGTTATCTGTGGAGCACTACCCCCTTTTTGGATAAAAAGCCACAGTGTACTCGAAAATGGCCAGAGAGAGGCAGGGCTGCTTGAAGCTTTTAAACTCATTCACAGCCAGCTGTGTGTCTGAAGGAGACTAACAGACAGCACACAGTTGATTGTCCTTTCATTGATTTACAATTAACTGCTTTGTCTGACCGGACTGCAAATCTACACCACACCACAGCATCACACACTTTGAAGCGAGCCAGAAACAGGATGGGACAAAAGAGCGAACAAAAAGGTGAAACGGTGAGGGCTGACAATCAGAATGAGCACGAGAGAGGCAGTTAGCCTGGCTGTGAGAGATTCAGGTCAAGTTGGCCCTAGGGATAAAAATGGCCTTTAGCAGATATAATACTCTAGATGTACAGAGGATTCAAGCTGCTATAATAAAAGAAAATCCAAGAAGAAACACCAAAAATATTATTAAAATAAAATGAAGCATTTGTTTTAAATGTCATGTGTATTTATTTATATTTATGCTAATTCTCAGATTTAGATCATTTGCTTATATTTTAGTGCCACATTTCTCTGAGTGTCTCCTGACTGTTGTCAACAAGGGACAGCTGTTGTTGCCAACAATTATAGAATTATGGTGAAATTGCAAAGTTCAATAACGGCAAAATACATTTTACTACGTGGCAAAAATGCTGGCTTTGAGGGTCAAAACAACACTGAGACAAGTGTTTGTATTAACGGAACAATGATATTGGCATCCAGCTACAGCAAGCACTGGAGTGGCTTTTGGAAGAAAAAAGCCTTTGAATCCAAGCCCAGGCTTTCTCATTCCCTTTGACAATCTATGAAGTGTTCAGGGACACGCTCCAGAATTTTGACCCAAGCTGGGATAAATCCAGACATGCTAAACTGACACAGACAAGTCAAAGCTGCAGGTTTTTACAAAGCATTAGAGTTATCGAGCTATTTCTCAAAAAAGCTGATTCCTTTAATACAGTTCAGCTTTTGTGTTTTTCATATTTTAACGTGTCTGTCCAAATGCAATCTCAGGGGTTAAGTCTGCAGTGTTATGTGATGTCGTCACCATTAATCTCAACGAAGGACAGCACAACTCAGTCATGAGACCATAACATGAGTCTGGCTCAGAGAAAGTCACCGTTGATACATCAACACAGCCATAATTAAAAGTTAAATGACCGTAATTACAGCTAAAATGGCCATGTTTGCATTGAAAGAGAAGGGTAGAGAGAAAAATGATGGGGGCTGATAGAGCTCTTACTAATTTTGGGCATTGCTGCTGTTGTACTGGTAACTTTGTACATCTTATCTTTCCACAGTCTGTCTTGCTTTCTTTTGTTGTCTCTTCCTCTCTCTCTCTCTCTGTGTGTGTGGGTGTGTGTGTGTGTGTGTGTGAGCACATCGCACATGGATTATAGCCCAAACTGAGACCTGACTTGTTTTGGTAAGGCTCAGTTTTGTAGCGGTTTATCAGTCCACTGGATGTGTCTTTAATTTGTCACCCCACATACACCATATGCTCCATAAACACAGGGATAAGCTCTCTCGATATAAGCCTTAATGCTTTTTACATGCAGTACATGTGTGTATATTTGAAGTTCAGCAGAAATATTGTTACATAACCTCTCTATTACAGTGTGTGATGTAGTATAGAGCATTTCAAGAACTCATCAGTAAATGACAAACTTAAGCTGCTATAAATTGCTATGCATTTTAACCCTTTTTTCCACAGCACTTGCTTCCACAGCCAAAGACTGATCATGCCAATCTGCCTAAAGAGCAAGACTGTTACTTTGACACGCCAATCATTTAAAAAAAAAAAAAATGGAGGACCGTGAAGTAGATAAACTTGAGCATTTTTCCAAACAGCTACAGATGCTACAGTGTTAACAGCCCGAGAGGCAGCAGAGGCTAAAAGGCTGTAGAGAATCAATCTCTTTTCGCAGGGCTAGTTTGTCTATTCACAGTCATAAATAAATGCTTTCTTCAGTCATCTGTCTGTGTAAGGGCTCAACGTTTACAACCATTCATCCACATGACCAGGAGAGATGTTATCATGCTCAGCAGAGCTTCAGGCGCTAACAGCAAGGAAATGAAAAGAAGGGTTGTACACAGCACTGTGCACAAGTTTTACGCACCTGAAGAAATACGCTTTAGGTGAAGACAATTTTTTAAAAATTACAGGAAAGGATATTTTTTCAGTGTTCTTTGTACAGAGTACAATAAACAGAAAGAACATGAGAAAACAAAGATACACTTGATTGGAGTCAAGGGTCACTGCTCTGCATGCTTGTTCTTGTCTTTTCAACGAGTTGCTTACATATAGACGCTTTCTGGTCAGAGAAAGCGGCAGATTTGTGCATCAGGATCCGAAACCGGTTTCTGCCACAAAGTCTGACCAGCTGCTGGAAGATTTCCTGAAAGGGTGGTAACTCTCTTGTACTGTTCACCCTCTGCAGAAAGCTCTCACAGTCAACCATCAGACGTTTGTACAGCACATCAGGAAGCACCTGCTTGTGTCTTCGAGAGAACATAATGTCTTTTGTGTATTTCACAGATGATAATATGTTTTATCTGAAACTCTAATGCAATCAGACCAGTTTCAGGTTTCTTTGTAATAATACGAAATATAATATACAACTTGGACACTCTAAGTGCTTATTGTTTATGCGCCGATGCACAATTTATGCACAATTGTTTATTACGTCGATGCACAATAGTGAATCCACATGCAATATCCATCTTATAAGATTTGTGCAACAATTCATGAAACTGAAATTTACCATATCTGGTATGTATTATATATGTATTTAATTACAAAACCTTACCAGATATACATCAGGGTCTCAGGTAGTGGATGTGCTCTTGGGAAAGACACTGAATCTCATACTGCTAGGGCTGAATGAGGAAAACCACTGCATCATAACCAGTTAAAAAACAACAACTTCATAAAGATTTAGTTTACATCATTTACAAAACTGATAATGATGTGAACAATTCTCTGAAAATTCTTTGCATTCTTTCAGTCCATTGTCATTGTAAAGAAAGCCTGTGGCTGGGCTCATAGGCGTGGTATGTAAGGCCATGGGTAAAGTAAGAACAACTGACAATTATTCAGATTCGATTCGATTAAATGAATAGTTCTGAAAAAAGTCTTACTTTAAATGACGTACGGCATCTTAGTTTAAAATCTGTGAAATTTAAAACAAAACCATTTTTTTCTGTAGTGTTCACACATTTGCAAAGTCAAGCAGCGGTCTGGATTAGCGGTTTGGTTCTGGCCCACAGCTTTATGTTTTCCACATAACTTTCAATTAGAATGTTCTTTTTAACTTCTTCAGTACACTACAACCTTTTCCTTTAACTTGTCTATTCTCATCTCCTCAAGCATCCTCTGTAATAATGGAAAAATCCAGCAGGCTTTGGCAGAGCTTAAAGGGCTAATTAGCAACAATGAAATAAACCAGCAGAGTCTGGTGTTTGACAAGAGTGGGATTAAGAAGACATTTTCCCAGCTGGTAGCGCTGTACAAAAACTCATGCCCTTTCGGTCCGGTGACTATGATGCAACACATCACATCTCCCCTGTGCCTTTTTATATCTTTTCTCCATCTCTTCTTGTACATTGCCATAAAGTGTGTCACAGCTGGTTTGTCTCCAGGCAACATGGAAATGTGATCACAAAGTGAGCTGCAGACACCTTCGTTTCTTGTTTGCATTATGCAATAGCAGTTCAAGTCAAAGGTTTTTGTGTCAGACTTTTCTCCTAATGTATCCTGACATGATTGGATAATAAAAGTCACAATGAAGCGAGAGGAGAGATGTCAGCTTCAAAAAGCTGTCCTGAATTAAAGTGGCTGCATCTGTTTTCTCTGTCAGCTTGGCTAAGAAGGTGTTGAGCTGAAAGTCTAATCCTAATCTAATTAAATCTAATAGGGCCTGATGTAATCCATTTATGTGCGCTGATTGGATTTCTTAGGATGGTGATTGGAGACCTTTGAGTTGTACGCACTAGTGGTTTGTATTTATGAAACACAAGTAACAGTTTGATGGTTATTATTTAGCTCTTATGACTGAGGAGTCTTATTTCTACATCAAAGAAAGCCTTCCTTCAGAACAGATTTCAGCGTGACATGAATTTGAAATGAGAGACACACACTGGAACCAAAGCTTGCCAAACGGCCGACAGCGGGACAATAGGGGAATATTTAACTTCCCGTGCTGCTCTGGAACGTCACCATGGATGCACACAAATGTTCGTTTAAGGTAGCGGGGTATAAATATGCACACACACAGAAAGACTGCACGCAAACATGAATGTGGAAAAATACATACATGGACTCACACGTACACAAACGCAGCCAATTGCCAAGACCAATCAGCTGGTGCGACACCATATGTTGCAGTGTTGGCAGCAAATGTTCATTTGAAGGACTACAAACTGGTTAGAAGCTATAAACGCAGTCAGGAAATTCCTGCACTAAGGAAAGATACATGCAGTCACTGAAATCTGAGTTCGGTGCTTGAATGTAGGGTGGAGGGAATGAATGCACACACTGCACTTGTGCTTTTGTCTGTTCAAAAATGTACGACAAAAAATTTAAAAAGAAATCTTATGACAGTATTTTAATTTCATATATAATATCAAGCTAAAATACTGGCACCAGATTTTAAATCTGGCTAGTCCTGAGTTGAGCTGGTGGAGCTGAAGGCTCGCCTCAGGAGCACATAGATGGGTCATGTAATGTAAATCTATACAGTGGGAATTTATGTTAAGCTGAAGACTGTGTGACTTTCAGCTCCCAGAATACCACCAGGGCCCCAAAGACCACCTACAAGTTAAGTCAGGCTCCGCTAAGCTTGATGTTGTGTGTAGTAGAGGAGGATGGATCGACCCACCCTCCTCTATTGATGTACCCCACTATATCTGTTATTATGGAGGGTTTTTTTGGGGGGAAACATGCATGCACACACAGTGTGCCCAAACACAGTCCTCAGAGGCAACAAAGTTTATTGTTATGGACCATCTGATAGTATGATGATCGGCTGGCAATTGCAGTGGTTCATAGTTTGCTTTTTCACAACTCGAAGAGGTACCAGGTACTTGAAGATCAAGTAACATATACCCCCTTTTTCACAGATGGAGTGCCAGTATTGGTATGTTGCCAGTTGTGCTTCAGTCTTTTTAAGAACCAGCCACTAGGTGCTAGGTACTGAAAGATGGGGTAATTTCAGTGTGAAGTAATTCATGGCAGACAGAATCTTCCGGCTATGTCTGTGCGTCATTGGTGCACTGACATAACAGGAGGTGATTACCCCTCCCATAGCAACCAGCTGAGTGGTTTTAACATTAGGGCCAGCAGTCTTGTGGTTGGGTGCTTGTGCCAGCTTTTCAAGGAGCTAAAAAGACCAAACAAACAACCAAAGAAACAAACAGAAATGTGTGTGTCTGTCATCTTAAAAATACCCTGCAGTATTTACAGGGGGCCTGCTTCTGAAACCAGATGTAACGTCTTCTTGACAGTCACAAAATTATGTTGGAGCAAAATAAAGAACTCATTATTCACAAACCAAAGATGCCACGGTTATGTTTGGTTGTTTGTTAGTTTATTCTCATACATAAATAACACTTTCCATGAACCAGTTCCTCTGAGTCACAGGGCTTTTAAAAAAACAAAATACTAAAGTCATTCAGTGATGTTCAAAGGTCTTGAGCCATTTTTCATTTATTCAAATTTTGCCAGAGCCAGACTTTGTTGTAATTTTTTAAACTGGTCCAGACTTTCTGAGCGTCTTTTAAAGTCTTTGTTTTTGGTGATTGGCTGGTTCTTCACTCATTTTCATTCCAGTTTTTGTTTTTGTTTGGTATGCCCCTTAGCAGGGACCAATTCAATTCAATTCAATTCTCACCAAATCACACCTAGGGTGTTTTAGAATGTAAAGACCAGTGTTGGTCAAGCTACTTGAAAATAGTAATTAGTTACTAATTACTGATATTTCTCCAAGAAAGTAATCCCATTACTTTACTGATTACTTATTTTCAAAAGTAATTAGTTACTTTATTACTTAGTTACTTAAAAAACATGATACACAACACGAATATGTTATAAATCTATAGACCTTTCAGCCCAACTCAAATTCTTTCTGCATAATTCATCAAGAAAACTATCTACAGCAGATGAACAGCATCTGAAACCCAACCCTAAGAAATAGAAAAACAAAAATCCAGCTGAGAGCTGAGCTGAGACCTGAGCTGAGAGATGCATCTGGCCCTTTAGTTCCATCCATTTGCTGTTCACTGTATCCTCATCAGCAAGTATTTTGGGAAAACAGTTTCAACAGGGAAACAGAGAAAAGGCAAGAACCTTACAGAGAGATGAATCTAAATGTGAAATTCTTTGGTTCAAATCATGATCAGTGTGTATGTAGACCACTGGGATTTGTGATTGTGTCATAATTGATGGAACTGTGAACACAGAAAAAATGTTGATTCACCATGCAATACCGTATGGAAACTGTTTGATTGGTAATTGCTTCATTTTTCAGCAATACAATGATTCCAAAAACGCTGCATGTGCATTAAAAGCATACACAGATAGAAAAAACAAAGTGGAACGCTATCAGCCATGGACTGGCCTCCCCAGAGCACGGACTGCAACATTACTGAAGCAGAGTGAGATCATCTTCACAGAAGAGTACTGCATATGTATACAGAATAGAGGCCAAGTTGTCTTAGAAAATATAACCATGTAAATTTAGTCTGTGTAAGATTTTCAGCATTTTAACCTATTTAGTTAACCAACCACTCAGTGTGTTGCCATGATACTGCATTGTATCTCTTGCCTTCCATTTATTTCCTCAGTTCAGGGAGGACATTCGTGTCGAAGGACTCTCAGATGCCTCCACCCGAGGTCTGAAGGACAGGCAAACATTATGTAATGTCAGTGTACAAACAGCACTCTACTGTAAAAGAGCATTCACCTGCATCGCACATACACAGATACGCACAGATTACACAGATTCAGTCGGGCATCTATCCACATGTTCCTTTAAAAACAGTAAATAGGTGAAATGTCCCCTAAAACCCTCAAATCTTGCTATACTTAGTTTCAGTAAATTTCCCCTGTAGTGCTTATCACATGAGCCCAAACTTTATATGACTGTGTCCCATTTCCGGCTCTCTCCCCTTATGACTACCCACCATTAAAAAAATACATTAAAACAAGACTAAATTTGACAGTCTTATGTTTCAGCTAAAGATATTTTGCAGGTTATAGATATTTAAGACGATCAGTTCACCTTTGCATCTAAGCCTGCAGCACAGCCTTTGTGCATCAGGCCAGATTTAAAGAATCGTGGGTGTTTGTACACGTGTGACACAAACAGACAGATAGACACACAGACAGCCCGTCTGTCTGTTCTCACAGTCCTGCTTTTTCTTTTTTGGCAGGAGATGTTGGGTCGCTATCAGCTCAGGCAGCAAAACAAGCTCACCATCTATAAACTCTCTGTGATCATAAGATACCCTTGGCACATCTCCCTGTGTAACACACACTCTCAGGACATTGTGTATCTGTGCATGCACATTTGGAATATTCTGCATAGCCAGGCTGTGCTAATGTGCAGTTGCATGTCTGTTTGCACATTACATGAGAGAGCCTGCGTGCAGGCATATGCATATGCCTGCATACTGGGGTTTCACTGTGTTAGTGCCCGTCTGTGCCTCATTTGCAAGCACTATCATTGCATCTGAGAGATACAGGGTGTTTGTGTGTGTAGGTAATTGCAAACCCGTACCTTAGCCTGTCAGCTATTAGGAAATGTCTGAGACACAGCCCAGGGTGGGCCTCTGGAGCGAGAATAAACAGCTTCTGTCCAACAACATGCGTACATCACTGTGTGTGATCTGTTAGCCTAACCAAAGTAGTGCATCGTTTCTGTTTGTAGGTGAGTGATCACACAGGACACATGTGACTGCCTTTTTGTCAGTTGTGTTATAAACGTTTAGATCTTGTAACAGGGGTAATACGCAGACACACCTAGACAAAGTTTTCACAAGGAAGTGAAAGCAGATATTCACATGTAGAGAAAGGAAGTGCACAGGATGTAAAACATTTAAATTATGTCTCCTACCACTGACTCTTTTCTCAGTTTCACAATTCAAAGAATTATATATGACACCAAAACCTTAAAATAGGCCAAAGGTCAGCAGTCGTAAACAGAAGCACAGAGAGGAAGAGGTGGAGATAATAGAACAGTGTTTAATATGGAATTAGCTCTCTCTCTCTCTCTCTCTCTCTATATATATATATATACAGTGGGGCAAAAAAGTATTTAGTCAGCCACCGATTGTGCAAGTTCCCCCACTTAAAATGATGACAGAGGTCAGTAATTTGCACCAGAGGTACACTTCAACTGTGAGAGACAGAATGTGAAAAAAAAATCCATGAATTCACATGGTAGGATTTGTAAAGAATTTATTCGTAAATCAGGGTGGAAAATAAGTATTTGGTCACCTCAAACAAGGAAAATCCCTGGCTCTCACAGACCTGTAATGTCTTCTGTAAGAAGCTTTTCTGTCCCCCACTCGTTACCTGTATGAATGGCACCTGTTTGACCTCATCATCTGTATAAAAGACACCTGTCCACAGCCTCAACCAGTCAGACTCCAAACTCCGCCATGGCCAAGACCAAAGAGCTTTCGAAGGACACCAGGAAAAGAATTGTAGACCTGCCCCAGACTGGGAAGAGTGAATCTACAATAGGCAAGCAGCTTGGTGTGAAAAAATCAACTGTGGGAGCAATCATCAGAAAATGGAAGACATACAAAACCACTGATAATCTCCCTCGATCTGGGGCTCCACGCAAGATCTCATCCCGTGGGGTCAAAATGATCATGAGAACGGTGAGCAAAGATCCCAGAACCACACGGGGGACCTGGTGAATGACCTGCAGAGAGCTGGGACCAAAGTAACAAAGGTCACCATCAGTAACACACTACAACGGCAGGGAATCAAATCCCGCAGTGCCAGACGTGTTCCACTGCTGAAGCCAGTGCATGTCCAGGCCCGTCTGAAGTTTGCCAGAGAGCACATGGATGATACAGCAGAGGATTGGGAGAATGTCATGTGGTCAGATGAAACCAAAGTAGAACTTTTTGGTATAAACTCAACTCGTCGTGTTTGGAGGAAGAAGAATACTGAGTAGCATCCCAAGAACACCATACCTACTGTGAAGCATGGGGGTGGAAACATCATGCTATGGGGCTGTTTTTCTGCCAAGGGGACAGGACGACTGATCCGTGTTAAGGACAGAATGAATGGGGCCAAGTATCGTGAGATTTTGAGCCAAAACCTCCTTCCATCAGTGAGAACTTTGAAGATGAAACGAGGCTGGGTCTTCCAACATGACAATGATCCAAAACACACCGCCCGGGCAACAAAGGAGTGGCTCCGTAAGAAGCATTTGAAAGTCCTGGAGTGGCCTAGCCAGTCTCCAGACCTCAACCCCATAGAAAATCTGTGGCGGGAGTTGAAAGTCCGTGTTGCTCGGCGACAGCCCCAAAACATCACTGCTCTTGAGAAGATCTGCATGGAGGAATGGGCCAAAATACCAGCTACTGTGTGTGCAAACCTGGTAAAGACCTATAGTAAACGTTTGACCTCTGTTATTGCCAACAAAGGTTATGTTACAAAGTATTGAGTTGTATTTTTGTTATTGACCAAATACTTATTTTCCACCCTGATTTACGAATAAATTCTTTACAAATCCTACCATGTGAATTCATGGATTTTTTTTTCACATTCTGTCTCTCACAGTTGAAGTGTACCTCTGGTGCAAATTACTGACCTCTGTCATCATTTTAAGTGGGGGAACTTGCACAATTGGTGGCTGACTAAATACTTTTTTGCCCCACTGTATATATATATATATATATATATATATATATATATATATATATATATATATATATATATATATATATATATATATATATACATACATACATACATACATACATATATATATATATATATATACACACACACACACAATGATTCGCTGTCCAAATCTGTCACATCAGTCTTGACAAAATCTAATAAAAGATTAGAACAACACCACTAAAATTCAGTTTTAAGTTAAATCAGTTTTCCACATTATTTTCTCAAAGATAAATTAGTGCAGTGTGATATGAGTTGATTTGTGTGGTTTTCCCCACCCAAAACCTTCCAATTGAATTTATATCATTTCATAAACAGATGCAACAAGAAATTAGATGATTGTGGTGCATTAAACACAGCTCTACTAAAAGTCTGAGCTAAACGAATCAACACAGAGTATTAATTTAATAATTTTGGTACATAAACTAAGTGTTTGGCTAAGGTATGGCTCAGCTGAATAAAAATTGTGTGTTTACTCATAACTGTTATTAAGTGAATCCTAAATACTACTGGAGACGGTATGAAAATAGTAATTTCTACACCACCTGCTATAGCACTGCAATTTACATATATAGTAGAAGCATAAAGGTTTGATTACCAGGCGATTAAATCAGATGTTATTTCTCCTGAGATGTTTGACTGCCTGCTAACCCCGCAGCTAACCCAGGTGATGCAGACAGCATGCGGCTCTGATATAGTCCAGTCTGAACAATCTTTATAAATCAAGAAGCATTTGAAGCAAGAAGCTGTCTTATTATACACTCTAATCAGAGTTGATGAACTAACTCACCTTACCCTAACTCACTCTAAACATTCAGAATGAGCAGTACAGAAGGAAGATAGCCTCAAAGATATTTACCATCAGCTGACAGTGACCAGTTTTGGGGGTATTTGCAAAATTTTCTTTAATAAAAGCAACAGTACAACACTATGAAAATGCTCCACTACAATTTAAAATCCTGAACACAATTCATTAAAATGTGTGAGCATTATTTGGCTGTTTTTATAAAGTAAAATATCAAAATTAAAAGTAACTATTCTACAGTAACTATTCTAATAGTGCACATGCATAACTGTGCTGCATTTTCAAGAGCAGGTGGGAGCCATGTCATGAAGACTTTATGCTGAGAAAGAGCTCTAAAGAGGTGGAGAGCGTTGCTGGATAAGTACAGAGAAGGTCAGGAGGAATGCACTGAGTCTTTGTGGCTTTAGAAAAAGTATATCATAGAGTGGCCAAAGAGGAACTGTGGTACTGCATGAGAAAGTCAGAAGTGGCAGAGAAGTATATGAGGGTGGTGCAGGACGGCAGTGAGACAATGTGGGGAGGTGTGAGGTTGAAATGACAGATGAGGTCACAGTGAGGGTAGAATCAAATTAGGGATTGGCTTCTTGTTTGCTAAAGATGTTTGATAGATTGAAAGATGAAATCAGGTATCGGTCTCTATAACTATGATGTATGCAGATGGCATTCTGATCTGTAGTGAGATCAGGGAGCAAGTGGAAGAGACCCTGAATAGGTGGAGTTATGACCTGGAGAGAAGAAGAGTGAAAGTCAGTACAAGCGAGACAGAATAATGTGTGTCAATGAGAGACAGAGGTGTAACAGTGGAGATACAAGGAGCAAGTATAACCATCCAAACCAATGGTGCACAAGAGATGCGAAGAAGACAGTGGAGATGGGTGGAGTGTGTGAAGACTAGTGTCATGGGTGATATGTAACAGAAGGATAGCAGCAAGAATAAAAGGCAAGGTTCACAAGATAGTAGTGGGAACTGCTATGAAGTTTGAAAACAGTGACACTGAGAAAAAGACAGGAGACAAAGCTGATGTTAAAGATGGCAGAATTTAGCTCTGTATAAGATCAGAAGTGAGTACATCAGAGGGAGACAAATTTAGGAAGGAAAGGCTGAGATGGTTTGGACATATATGCACAGGGGGGTTGTGGACAAGGGATGATGAATAGCAGGCAGAAGGAAAAGAAAGTGTTGCATTTTGCTGCTGTAGAACTCTTTTGAAATAATATATTAGATTTGTTCTCTTATGTGCTGATCTGTGCCCACCATGGTAAGAGTTGATAGTCCTCCCTCATCTCTTTTCTGTGAAAGAAGGTGAGCGCTAAGCATTATTAAATGTTACTTCACACAACACAATAACAACAATTACCTGTTGAGATAATAAAAGTTTAAGTGGAAGTTGGCTAAAAATAAGCAAAGGAATAGTTGACCTGGTTTTGCTAGCTGTTAGCATAGTTAGCGGGCTGCCTGACATGCAGTGTTGGGGAGTAACGGAATACATGTACTGCCGTTACGTATTTAAAATACAAAATATGAGTAACTGTATTCCATTACAGTTACCGTTTAAAAAGGTGGTATTTAGAATACAGTTACTTTGTTTAAATAAATGGATTACACGGTGGTACTTCCCTGTTTCATATTGTGGCGGGTCAGGACTGTTTGGGTTTTGTTTGACAGGTACGTTCTGTAGTTCCAGGCGGCAGCGTTACGGTTGCCATGGTTACAAGGTGACGCTCTCTCTCTGCGTGTTTCCTGGGTGAGAGAGCGCCTTTTTGTTGTTGTTGTGCTAAGCTAATAGGCAGAATGCTACCGGTATAGCTCTAAAGAATGTAGCATCATGGGCAGTGTAGTCCGTGCTGCAGGGGGAATGGACTGCCATACACGTTATGTGTCTGTGAGCGAGGGAGGGAGAAAAAGGAAAAGTATGATCTGTCATCGAGCAGAAACGGGAGCTGGAAGCATGTAAATATGATAATAACCACTGCAGCCAAGAAGAGTGCCTGACGAGCCCAGTTGTAAGTACGCTATTAAGACTCGACTGTACACCGTGTTCGTGTTTTCCTCCAAAAACAATAAGTTCCGTTGGAGCAGCCTTTCAACGCCTCTCTCTGTCTCTCGCTAGCAAAGTTGACCCAGACAACAAAGTATAGCTAGTTTTCGGCTACGAGCCCGACACGAACCCGTATTAGTCAGAGGTCCCTTTACTCCGGTTCGGAGCCGCGGACCTTCAGTAACAGTAATAAATCACAGCACTAGTACATTCACGTAGTTGTAAACAGCATGATAATATATTAAGTAATCCAAAGTATTTCATAATACGTTACTCTCATTGAGTAATTTAATGGAATATGTTACAGAATACATTTTGGGGCATGTATTCTGTATTCTGTAATGGAATACATTTTAAAAGTAACCTTCCCAACACTGCTGACATGCTTGTATTTATGCAGCTGGAGTTTGTAACTCCAGTCTCCTGCAGCAGGGTTTTGTATGAGTAGGCGCAATCTGTCAAGAGCTGCTCCTAGCATTTTGGAAATAAAACTTCAATGGTCTTTATCTGAATAATTATATTGGCTCGACCAATGCTACAAATACACAAATGACAGGCAGGAACAAAAGAAATTCATTTTCCCTCTTAGACGTCAGTGTTCCATCAAAATTATTTTACATTTATATTTTAAAAATAAAAATCATTTGAAACTGTTGCTTTACAGATTAACCTTATTTTATGAAATAGAAAGTACATATATGTTAGGTACCATATATACTATATGCTGTATATAAATGATCAACATGCTGTTTATTCCTCAAAGTAAAGCTAATGAATTGATGACTGGAATTTGGATTTTTTTTCCAGCAGTGGAAACTTGTCTGGTAGCCAAAATAAGTCTATTGATGTTTCATTTGTGATGTCATGTACACAGTGCTTGAGACTTGGGTCTGGACTTGGAGGAGCTTGAAGATATAATTCTCCATACTGGATGTTATATACCGGTTGTAAGTAAACATGTACTCCCTGACCAGTGTTGGGAAGTAGTGATGGGATTTCCGGCTCTTTTTAGAGATCCGGCTCTTTCGGTTCGGCTCACTAAAAAGATCCGGCTCTTTCGGCTCCAAACCGGCTCTTCAGGTTGTTTTGTTGCTTTAATTAATTTATTATTAACAATAATATTAAATTATGCACAAAAGGAATTACTAACATAAAAAAAAGTGGTTTTATTTATATATGTTTATATATAAAGCTAACGAGGCGAGCTGCCAGACCACGCCAGGCTCCACCACCAGCTAACGAGGCTAGCTGCCAGGCCACGCCGGACTCCACCACCAGCTAACGAGGCTAGCTGCCAGGCCACGCCAGGCTCCACCACCAGCTAACGAGGCTAGCTGCCAGGCCACGCCGGGCTCCACCACCAGCTAACGAGGCTAGCTGCCAGGCCATGCCGGGCTCCACCACCAGCTAACGAGGCTAGCTGCCAGGCCACGCCGGGCTCCACCACCAGCTAACGAGGCGAGCTGCCAGACCACGCTAGGCCACACCGGGTACCAACACTAGCCAGCAAGGCTATCTGCCAGGCCACGCAGGGCTCCACCACCAGCTAACGAGGCTAGCTGCCAGGCCACGCCTGGTACCAACAAAAAGCCAGCAAGGTTAATTGCCAGGACAGGCCGGGTTTTGGCAACCCTCAAAGGTGGTTCGCAAACAGCGGGCCTTAAAGCCGTTAAGATGCCGCCTAAGAGGAGCACCGTTAATGAGGAGGAACTGGAGGACATAAAGAAATCCCTAAACTTTATGTCAGAAGAAATAACAACAATTTCAAAACAACAAAAACTGATACTTAATTTAATGGATGATATTAAAGAACTAAGAAGGCAGAGCGAGGAAAAGGACAAGAAGATTGCTATGCTGGAAGGACGGGTGTCAGATCTGGAACAATATTCAAGAGTAAATGATGTGATAGTGACAGGACTGGAAACTAAGCATCAGACATATGCAAGGGTAGCAGCATCAGAGAGAGGGGAGCCACCCGAGCAAGAGCTACGCTCTTTGGAAGAGCAGGTACTGGCCTTCTTTAAAAGCAAAGGTATCGAAATGGACAATAAAAATATTGAGGGATGCCATCCTCTTCCGAGGAAAAACAAAAATCAAATACCTGCCATTATCATTCGTTTTGTTAATAGAAAACAGAAAAAAGAACTGCTCAAGCAAGGAAGAAAGCTAAAAGGTACAAATGTTTATTTAAATGAACACCTAATCAAGAAAAATGCAGACATTGCAAGACAAGCAAGAATATTAAGAAAACAGAAGAAAATACAGTCAACTTGGACGTCAGACTGTAAAATATTCATTAAGTTAAATGGAACACCAGAGCAGGCTAAGGTTCTAGTCATCAAAGAGATGACGGAACTAGAAAAATATAACTGATAAATGCAAAGCAGTGCTGAATATGATGGGACCGTCCAAGTGCACAACCAACGCAGATGTCTGACAATTTTCAACTAACAACTCATATAGATATTGAAAATAAGACATTGATGTATGACAGCAACATAGATCCTGATTGTAATTTCTTTAACAATAAGACAAATGAATGCAATTATTATACAAAGGAGCAACTTAAAAAGGAATTCAAGGTAGATCAGGGTATAACAATGGTTCACTTTAATAGTCGAAGCTTATATGCAAACTTTCAATCCATCAACGACTACATAACACAGTTTGAACAGCCATTCAATGTGATAGCCATATCGGAGACCTGGATAACTCCTGGAAAAGAAGAAGACTTTAAAATAAATGGATATGAATTCCTTCATGTAGACAGGATCAACAAGAAAGGACGTGGGGTGGCACTTTACATTGATAAAAACCTAAAGTACGAAAGAATGGGAAGAATGACAACTGTTATTGATGGAGTGATGGAATGTTTATCAGTGGAAATAAGTATGGAAAAAAGGAAAAACCTAATTGTCAGTTGTATATATAGAACACCAGGATCTAAGATTGAGATATTTAAAGATAAAATGGAGGACTTATTTACAAATATAAATCAGAAAAGAATGTTTATTTGTGGGGACTTTAATATTGACTTATTGAATCCAAATCATAATAAGAGTACAGAAGAATTTATTGATTCCATGTACAGCATGGGTTTATTTCCACTGATAACAAGACCGACCAGAATAACATCTCATTGTGCAACTCTATTAGATAATATATTTACAAATATAATAGAAGGAAATATAAAAAGTGAGCTGTTAATCAATGATATAAGTGACCATTTACCAGTCTTTGCATCTTATAATTGCCATTATAAAGTGAACAATGATGGACATAAGATTATTTACAAAAGAATAAGAACAGAGAAGACATTAAATTGTCTTAGAAATGAACTTTTAAAGCAAGATTGGAATATTGTATATGAACAAACAGAAGTTAATAAAGCTTACGAAGGATTTTTAAGAACATTTAACACATTACTTGATAAAAACTGCCCAGTAATTGAAATCAATAGGAAACACAACTATGCAGGAAGACCATAGATGACTAAAGGACTACAAAATGCCAGCAAAAAAAACCAATACCCTATATCGAGAATTCATAAAAAAGAGAACAATAGAAACTGAAAGGAAGTATAAAACTTACAAAAATAAATTAACTAATATAATGAGATCCTGTAAAAGAGAGTATTACATTAAAAGGTTAGAACACAATAAAGATAACACAAGAGATGTATGGAATGTATTAAACAGTATAATCAAAAATGAATCAAGGAATAATGATTACCCTGGGTACTTTATAGAAGGGACAAGAAGTATTAATAACATGGAAGAGATAGTAAATGGCTTTAATGAATTCTTTGTAAACATAGGGCCAAAACTGGCAGAGGAAATAAAGGTTGATGGAATAGAAAGGGACACTGGTGAAAATATTGAAAGGAATAGTAGCTCAATGTTTTTAAGAGCAGTGGAAGAGAAAGAGATTTATGACATAGTTAGAGGACTTAAGTACAAAACCAGTACAGACTGGAATGATATTGATATGGTAACAGTAAAGACAGTTATTGATGGTATTGTAAAACCATTAAAATATATATTCAACTTGTCGTTTCAAAAAGGGGTTTTTCCACAAAAAATGAAAGTTGCTAAAGTTATTCCATTTTACAAAACCGGTGAAAGGCATCATTTTACAAACTATAGACCAGTGTCAATACTCTCCCAGTTCTCTAAGATACTGGAAAAACTTTTCATAAAAAGATTTGACAGTTTTGTGGAAAAATATGAATTAATGACAGATAGTCAGTATGGGTTCAGAAGCAACAGATCAACAGCTTTGGCATTAATAGATTTAATGGAAAAGATAACGGAATGTATGGATAATAAGAGGTATGCGCTCGGCGTTTTCTTAGATCTAAAGAAGGCATTTGATACTGTTAATCATGAAATTCTATTAAAAAAACTGGAAAAGTATGGGTTTAGGGGAGTGGTTTTGGAATGGTTAAAAAGCTATGTTGGGAATAGGCAACAATATGTACAAATAAATGAATATAAATCTAATTTGATGGATATAGCTTGTGGAGTACCTCAAGGTTTAGTACTGGGTCCAAAAATGTTTATTATGTACTTAAATGATATCTGCAGAGTATCGGAGATTTTAAAGTTTGTAATATTTGCAGATGACACAAATATACTGTGTTCAGGTGTGGAATTGCCACAGGTTTTGGAGATGATCACACAGGAATTAACTATATTAAAGAAGTGGTTTGATATAAATAAATTATCATTGAATCTAGATAAAACCAAATTTATGTTGTTTGGAAACCAAAAGAGAAACATCAAAGTAGAAATATGTGTTGACAATGTATATTTAGAAAGAGTAAATGAAATAAAATTTCTTGGGGTGATCATTGAGCACAAGCTCTGTTGGAAGCCACATATTACTTATGTTCGGGGGAAACTGGCAAAGGGCATTGCCGTCTTGGGGAAAGCAAAGCATATGCTGGATCAGAAAGCACTGCACATTTTATACTGTGCTTTACTACTGCCATATATGAGCTACTGTGTAGAGGTCTGGGGAAACACATACAAAAGTAACACACAAACAATAACTGTAATACAGAAAAGGGCCATTAGATTAATAAATAATGTGGGGTACAGGGACCATACAAATGCACTCTTTGTCAAAATGCAAGCTATTAAATTCCAAGACTTGGTGAAGCTTAAAACAGCGCAAATAATGTATGAAGTAAGAAATAAATTGCTTCCAAAAGAAATCTGTAAATTGTTCATAGAAAGAGAAGGTGGGTATAACTTAAGAGGGAAATGGAATTTAAAAATACAAAGTGCTAGAACAACTTTAAGAACGATGTCTATCTCAATTGCAGGAGTTAAATTATGGAACAGTCTAACAGAAGAAATAAAAGACAGTAAAAACATAAAACAGTTTAAAGTAAAATATAAAAACCTGATTTTAAATAAGTATAACAATGAAGAAAACGGGGTTAACCCAGGACGGTAATGTTGCTGGTAATGGTGTTGTGGTTCTTTTTTGGGTTTTTTTTTTTTGTTTTGTTTTGGTTGTTTGTTTTCCATAATTTGTGTATCTGCAAATATACACCTTCTGTATTTTTCATATGAAAGAAACTATACTGTGGTGGGGCTTGCTAATTTCTTGTTTTTGATTTATGTATGTTTTGTTTTGCTTTGCTTTACTTTTGTTTCATATGTTGTTTGTTTAATTTAAGACTAAAAAAAAAAAAATTAAATGAATGAGAGGTAAAACTTGAGGGGGTAGGGACAAATAAGTAAATACTTCTACCTACTCCTTTTCAAACAAATAATGGAATAATATATTGTAATGATTGTGAAGGCTCATGTTTGAAATGTTTGAAATAAAAATGAACTGAACTGAACTGAACTAAATATATGCGGTGGCCCCTAGAGACAAAACACGTACAAACTCCAAAACACATTTCTAGCATGAACTGAACTTCCAAAGCAGAGCTACTAGATCACTTAAATTACACAATTGAAAGCATGTGTGTATTGTTTGTGTATTTATACACAGGCACTCATATATATTCAAATAATTTAAAAACAATGTTCATTTACCTGTTACTACCACACACCAAATCCGGTCGTTGGTACTTGCTGGCTTGTGTAGCCACTAGGTAACAAAAGCTCAACACTGCGCCCAGCATCCTGGAGCACTTCTGTTGTCTTTTGTACGTGTTTTGAGTTTTTATGTGCTTCTGAGTTTTTACGTGCTTCGGAGTTTGTACGTGTTTTTACATGTTTTGGAGTTTTTACGTGTTTTGGAGTTTGTACGTGTTTTTATGTGTTTTGGAGTTTGTACGTGCTTCAGAGTTCGTACGTGATTTGAAGTTTGTATGTGCTTTGTCTCTAGGGGCCACCGTAAATATACTTTTATTTTTTCACTCCACATAAAATGTAATAAATAAATCATATAATACAAAAACCAACTATTCACATTTCAACTTTTAACTATTTAAATTTTCAGCTTTTTCCTTTTACAAGTTTAAAATGAAACAACACAAAACACTGCAAACCACAACACAATTAAATACAAATTAAAATATGAAAACAAAAAGAAGATGCATATTCTCTGTCATATGGGTCCACATGAATAAACTTTCTGAATCCTTTATCATCTGCAACTGAAAATAGTTGTGGATGATTACTATACCTTTCTAATGTGACGTTGTTGTCCCTGGCTTTCTTTCTCTCTCTCTGGCTCTGTTCCTGTGCTACTGAGTGTAACTACCGCCCCTCCCCCCTCTGCCCAGCGTAAAGCACAAGGCTCGCGTGCGGAGTGAAGCAGAAAAAAAGTGCGAGAGAGAGAGGCTGAGAGAAAGAAAAAAAAAAAAAAAAAAACCACGTGACGGCTCGCGATAAGGAGCCGGCTCGCATCGTTCACTTCAACGAACCGGCTCTAAGAGCCATTTCGTTCGCGAACGACCCATCACTATTGGGAAGGTTACTTTTAAAATGTATTCCGTTACAGAATACAGAATACATGTCCCAAAATGTATTCTGTAACGTATTCCGCTACGTTACTCAATGAGAGTAACGTATTCCGAATACTTTGGATTACTTAATATATTATCATGCTGTTTACAACTACATGAATGCACTATTGCTGTGATTTATTACTGTTACTGAAGGTCCGCGGCTCCGAACCGTAGTAAAGGGACCTCTGGCTAATACGTCGGGTTCTGTGTCAGGCTCGTAGCTGAAAAATAGCTTTACTTTGTTGTCTGGGTCAACTTTGCCAGCGAGAGACAGAGAGAGGCGTTGAAAGGCTGCTCCAACGGAACTTATTGTTTTTGGAGGAAAACACGAACACGGTGTACAGTCGAGTCTTAATAGCTTACTTACAACTGGGCTCCTCAGGGACTCTTCTTGGCTGCAGTGCTTATTATTATATTTACATGCTTCCAGCTCCCGTTTTGCTCGACGACAGCTCGTACTTTTCCTTTTTCTCCCTCCCTAGCTCACAGACACATAACGTGTATGGCAGTCCATTCTCCCTGTAGCACGGACTACACTGCCCATGATGCTACATTCTTTAGATCTATACCTGTAGCATTCTGCCTATTAGCTTAGCACAACAACAACAAAAAGGCCTCTCTCACCCAGGAAACACGCAGAGAGAGAGCGTCACCTGTAACCATGGCAACCGTAACGCTGCCGCCTGGAACAACAGAGCGTAGCTGTCAAACAAAACACAAACAGTCCTGACCCGCCACAATATGAAACAGGAAAGTACCGCCGTGTAATCCATTTATTTCAACAAAGTAACTGTATTCTAAATACCACCCTTTTAAACGGTAACTGTAACGGAATACAGTTACTCATATTTTGTATTTTAAATACGTAACGGCAGTACATGTATTCCGTTACTCCCCAACACTGTCCCTGACTGCTTGGCAGTGGCTTGTGGAGGTTGCTAGCTGTCATTGGGTTAAATCTGTTCCACTGCCATGCCTCCAAAATGCCAGAAAAGCATTTTGGGGTTAGTGAGGCAAGCGTGGTGGCCTGTTAGTGACCAAAGAAAGCACAAGGAGGTTTTAGCTACAGCACCAACTACAGCAGCAACGTACACCAACCACTTGCCAACCAGTCTGAGAATGCACATTTTCCCCTTGCAACTGGTGACTGTATCACATCCAAGATGGTCGACAACTCTTGAAAAATATGCATATGCTGTCATGAGAAAAACCTCTATTGGATATCGAGACTCCGACTTGCCTCATTTTGTGAAATGCGGTTCTAGATACCAAGATTGTGATGACAAAAAGCTTGGTGTAACACTTCACACTGGGACTTAACAAACAGTCATGTTTTGCGTGGTGGCTGTGTGCAAAAACATACATAAACATAAGGCACTCTTATCCAAACATTTAGAGCTCAGTCGCATAGTATCTAAGGTAATCATGACACCAACAGTATCGTTAACATTTTGGACACGCACCAAAAAAAGGATGCCTCCACACGCTAATCTTCCAATACCTAAATTGGAAACGGGTCAAACTTCACAAACACACTTGGACACATCCACAGTTTGTTTTCATGTGTGAGGGTAAAGAAGTGTGTATGAGTGCTTTGAGGCAGCAAAGCTGATTGTATTTCCTCTCCAGCAGCTGATACTGTAGCTGCTGTGACCAGCTGCAGCTGTCACTATGTGTCACATGCACCCACACACACATGCACTCACGCCAAACTCACAGCACACAACCCACCCCACCTGCACGTAACCTTTAACTTGAATGCATACATGACAGCGGAGTCGTCATGAATAACCTGGATGACTGAATAAGCACAAAAAGCTCCTGTCTCAGGGGTTAGTTTAAAAGGATAAAGGTGCAGCACAGAGAAAATCACATTTCCTCAATGTCATTTTACTGGACAGCCTGAGAGGATTTGGAGGAAGCATTTTCCTGAAATATTCCACAGTTGTGGAAATTTCTTGTATAATATTTTAGACATGCTTAGTCAACAGCATGTAACTGAGTTGTAGTTTCCACTTGCTACTTGAAAAGCATCATTGTTTCAGTGAGTGCTAAGGCTAAGACAAAGCTAGGCAGGACTGGATTAGCAGTGTTTTATTTATTTTATCTAAGGAATAAATACAGTGACATTAAAATACACCCAGATTTCCCCGTAGCCTGTAACTGAGAAAATAATTGCATGCTAATGGCACATCATCATCATATATATATATACATCATATATATGTATATATATATATATATATATATATATATATATATATATATATAATTTTTTTTTCTTTCTTTCTTTCTTACTTACTGTAGCCTCATGTTTTGGTGCTTTATTGTAGGGTTCATATGTATCAACTGGCAGTGTTGGGAAGGTTACTTTTAAAATGTATTCCATTACAGCATACAGAATACATGCCCCAAAATGTATTCTGTAACGTATTCCATTACGTTACTCAATGAGAGTAACGTATTCTGAATACTTGGATTACTTAATATATTATCATGCTGTTTACAACTACATGAATGTACTATTGCTGTATGATTTAGTACTGTTACTGAAGGTCCGCGGCTCCGAACCGTAGTAAAGGGACCTCTGGCTAATACGGTGGGTTCCGTGTCGGGCTCATAGCCGAAAAATAGCTTTACTTTGTTGTCTGGGTCAACTTTGCCAGCGAGAGACAGAGAGAGGCGTTGAAAGGCTGCTCCAACGGAACTTATTGTTTTTGGAGGAAAACACTAACACAGTGTACAGTCGAGTCTTAATAGCTTACTTACAACTGGGCTCGTCAGGCACTCTTCTTGGCTGCAGTGGTTATTATTATATTTACATGCTTCCAGCTCCCGTTTCTGCTCGATGACAGCTCGTACTTTTCCTTTTTCTCCCTCCCTCGCTCACAGACACATGTGTATGGCAGTCCATTCTCCTTGCAGCACGGACTACACTGCCCATGAGGCTACATTCTTTAGAGCTATACCTGTAGCATTCTGCCTATTAGCTTAGCACAACAACAACAAAAAGGCCTCTCTCACCCAGGAAACACGCAGAGAGAGAGCGTCACCCTGTAACCATGGCAACCGTAACGCTGCCACCTGGAACTACAGAACGTAGCTGTCAAACAAAACCCAAACAGTCCTGACCCGCGACAATATGAAACAGGGAAGTACCGCGTGTAATCCATTTATTTCAACAAAGTAACTGTATTCTAAATACCACCTTTTTAAACGGTAACTGTAACGGAATACAGTTACTCATATTTTGTATTTTAAATACGTAACGGCAGTACATGTATTCCGTTACTCCCCAACACTGTCAACTGGATATAATTCATGATCTCCTCTTTCCCATGTCACTGACAAAAAAGTTCCTTTAAAAACAGAAAATGAGGAGCAATTTCCAGTCAGTACGTTATTTGTTTGTTTTTTTGTTTAAGTTTCTGCATGTGGTTAAAAAGTGTGATTTCAAAAGTACAGAGAATTTTTTTTTTATAAAATTTTACACTAAAACTGTTTTTAATGGTGTAATGTAAGATTTATCAAGTCGGCTTCAGTAAGTTCAGTTATCATCAAAAGGCACACTTCAGTTATTCTACCTGTTTTATTTCCCATAACTTAATGAACTTGAACCCGTGTCGCTACCCGATCCGTACCGGAAACCCGATCGGTACCCCGCATGCGCAAGTCTTACGTCACTTCCTCTCTTTGCCAACATTGCGACATTCAATATATTTGAATGACACGGTTAGCGCCCAGTTAGCTCCTAGCATTTCTCAACAGCTCTGCCTCCTTTTTGACTACCGGGACATTTAAACAATGGATAATCCGTATCCGCAACAAATTTTTGCTTTTCTCCTCAACAGAGAGCATTCCCCGATTGAACAACAGCGCCGTAAAATAAGAAGAATGGTGCCTAATGACAGAGTTAATAATACAGACTTTATAATATGTCACATGAAGATTCAGCAGCCAGATGAAGTGTTTACTGGTAATTGACAGTGATAGCAGACATCATCATCACTATTCCAACAATCCTCTCCACACAGACAAGCATAAACACACTCGATTATCACTAAATCAAATTTAACACACGTTTGTAATGACGCTAATTCAGTTTACAATAGGGTTCATTCGCTCAGTCAGCAGGTGGCAGTATCCTCGTACACTGGGGAGTAAACTGCCATTAAACGAACAGAAGAAGAAGAAAACATCTGCACATGCGCGGTACGGATCGGGTAGACCCGATTTGTACGTGTCGCTACCCGATCCGTACCGGAAACCCGATCGGTACCCCGCATGCGCAAATCTTACGTCACTTCCTCTCTTTGCCAACATTGCGACATTCAATATATTTGAATGATACGGTTAGCGCCCAGTTAGCTCCTAGCATTTCTCAGCAGCTCTGCCTCCTTTTCGACTACCGGGACATTTAAACAATGGATAATCCGTATACAAACAAATTCATGCTTTTCTCCTCAACAGAGAGCGTCCCCCGAACAACAGCGCCGTAAAATAAGAAGAATGGCGCCTAATTACAGAGTTAATAATACAGACTTTGTAATATGTCACGTGAAGATTCATCAGCCAGATTAAGTGTTTACTGACAATTAACAGTGATAGCGTACATCATCATCCTATACTAATCAATCCTCTCCACACAGAGAAGCATAAACACACTCGACTATCACTAAATCAAACTTAACACACGTTTGTAATGACGCCAATTCAGTTTACAATAGGGTTCATTCGCTCGGTCAGCAGGTGGCAGTATCCTCGTACACTGGGGAGTACACTGCCATTAAACGAACAGAAGAAGAAGAAAACATCTGCACATGCGCGGTACGGATCGGGGAGACCCGATTTGTACGGTCCGACTTTGCACATGCGCAGTAAGGATTGGGGAGTCCTGATCCGTAACTATCTTTTTATTTTTCGTTTTTGTCTACATTGTACTGAAATGCTTCATTATTGCAAACATTTTAAGAGATACTTATTATTCTTAACATCTTAACAGATACTCTGACCAATAACTATCGTAAAACACTACGACCGGAAGTAGACACCTTTCGCGCATGCGGGGTACCGATCGGGTTTCCGGTACGGATCGGGTAGTGACAGTACGGTCCGACTTTGCACATGCGCAATAAGGATCGGGAGTCCCGATCTGTCATTATCTTTTTATTTTTTTGTTTTTGTCTACATTATATTAAATGTTTCATTATCGGAAACATTTTAAGAGATACTTATTATTCTTAACATCTTAACAGATACTCTGACCTGTAACTATCGTAAAACGTTTCGACCGGAAGTAGACACCTTTCGCGCATGCGGGGTACCGATCGGGTTTCCGGTACGGATCGGGTAGTGACAACCCCAATGCAAAAAACAACACCCACCTGAAAGGTAAACCAAATTTCAACAACTGTGGATGTTTTGAGCTTTACATTGCAAAAATACTCATTTTCACATACTGTAAACATACTGTACACTGAGACAGATACATGCAGGTGATATTTACAGTAACTGACATTGTTCAAGAGTATTTAAAAAAAAAAATCACATATCAAATAATTATTTGTGCACATAAAAGATGAACAAGAGAGATCATTTTCAGTCTGACTTGCTCTGCTTCGTATTTGGACAAATTTATTATCATCACTTTGAATTTAGGAAATGGTGAAATAATCCAAACAATTTTTTTGTTTCTGCAAAGCGTCTGCTGAGAGCAATGTATAAAGTAAGCACTTAAAATATGTGTAACCTGATTGGTATGTTTTTACAGGGAGTGTAACAGACAATGTTATTGAACCAGATCCAACTACATAAAAAAAGATCTCCCAGCTCTTGTGACAGAGTGCACCCTTCATACTTATAACAGAGCAAAAGCAGACAGGGGGAAAGCGTGGGTTCATGGTGTTGTTGGTGGAGGGACAAAGTGGGGGATATACTTTAAGGGAATACGTGATGAAAGGAAGCCAACACATGGGGAGGACACTTATGACAGTCACAAGTTTGGGTCTCACATGTTTATCTGATACACAGTTATACACCACCAAATAACTACAGACCAGTTGTGAGTTTTGTTAGAAGGAATGGAGAAAACAGGCAAACTGCGAGCCTTAAAATATACTCCCTGTTTCAAATAAAACCTTTGGCCACTGGGCAAACATGTAGTTTCTTATCTCAGTCCTGTTGGGTTCTGGTTCACGGAGAGTTTATCTTGATATTATACATAAACTTTGGTTTCTGAGAAAAAAAAAGTTTATTTTAACTGCAAATATTATTTAAATTTCACATTTAATCCTTTGTGGAACAATGTAAGAAACCATCGTTTTTGACTTAAAAGGCTCCATTACTGTGGCAGCTTTTCAAGACAGGTAGTCCTCATCTGGTATTTTGATGGTATTTTGCAAGAACACATTATGTTCTGTCAAAACACTTTTACTTATTCTAAAATTCATTTTTACCCTTCAGCTGTATAAACCTGATTGAGTATTATTGTAACCCTGGCAAGTGGGCGGGCAAGGTAGACACTCAAGTTTGTGATGGAGATAACTCGAGAACGAGGCGACGCAGGATATTCAAATTGATAAAAATCTCGAACGAGTCAGAATCTCAGTGACCTTGACCTCAGAGGTCAAGTTTTCAGGAAATCTTGTGAATGAGATAACTCGAGAACAAGGCAATGTAGGATTTTGACATTGATTCTTAAATAAATATTAGCTTTGGGAGGTGTAGAGGTACATCTACTGATGCGAATCTTATTCATCCCACCTGATAACTCAGGGGCTGTTAATGATCAACAGTAGTTGAAAGTCCAAACGTTTAAGTATTTAATGTTCTGACTCTCCAGTACATTCTAATGCTGCTGTGCTGCACTCTTATTATGAGGACAATGATCTTTTTGACAATGTGCAGTGATTTGAAGCAGCAACCTTCTCGCCGACGGCTCACTCCTCTTCTGTTTTTAAGCAACAGGTAATCTCATGACTTTAGTCGAGGAGCATTTTGGAATGAATAGCATGCATGATATTTTAGTACTCTTAAAACATGTTTTATTTGGTACCAATATCATCCCTGTAGTAATTCCAATTTGAGGAAGTTGATAATGTTTGATGTCACTTTGTGAGTTTTTTTTCAAGGCGCTGCTTTGCAAACTTTTCCTGTGTTTATAGCTCGTGAACCAAAAAACTGCCCTTTTTTTTTGTTAAATAAGCTACAGCATGATGCCTTCATGATCGAGACAAACTTCATACCTGTTTGAAAGGAGACACTGCTGAATATGGTTTGCCCATGTAGCTGCCTTCTTGATTCACGCCATTATGAGGAAAAATCGGACCCTGGATAATAAATAAAAACGCTGACAATGTGGCCTTATAAAACACCAAAAGGTTGAGTTACTCAACTCTCAAACACAAACATTATTAACTTCAACAAATCGGTGCTTACTGCACACACAATGGGAATCCTAATGCTCTAATTGGTCAAGCTATTGAACTCAGACTGTCCTTACAGCTCCAGGTGGCAGAACGATTTGCCTGCCCGTTGGTCAAGGATCCTGGAGCTACATCTAAAACTTGCTCAGAGCAAGAAGATGGAGGAGCTAGATTCAGTGAGCTGCCTTGAATTGAATTCTCCACACTGCCCTTCCATCTAGAATGCTGAATGTCAAGTTCTTTAACATCAGTAAGAGCTGAGTTCCCATTCAGCCTTTGTGGGGGATAACCACTGTTCTCGCTGCATAGTCCCAATAGTCTCCTTATGCTCCACTGTCTTCCCTTACTCCTCAAACGGAGTATCTCCTGGAAGGCGTGCCTGAAATCGGGGCTGCGACAGTAGATGAGAGGGTTGAAGGCTGAGTTGGAATATCCAAGCCAATTGAGGAGTCTAAAGGGTACCTCAATGTTTTCCAGGCTGAGTATGTCTCTGAGGATGTTGAGGATGAAGAATGGTAGCCAACACAGTGTGAAAGTTCCCATGATGATACCCAGAGTTTTTACAGCTTTATGTTCTTTAAGAGAAAACTTAAGACGCTTTGTGGCGGAATGTTTTCCGTCCCCTTTGTCTGTCCTCAATCTGCTCTCTTTCCCCTTTCCTTCTTTACCAGTGTCTATACTTGGGTTTTGCATATTTAGACTATCGTCTCCTGCTTCTTCTCCCACCTCAGTTCCTGTCCTGCTTTGATTTAATGCAGGGCTATCATCAGGATAAGCAAACTGTGAAGCGCAATGCAAGTTATACATATGTCTTTCCCTTCCTCGGATCTTCTCCAGCTGTTTCTGAGCCTCCTGGAACACGCGGGTGTACAGGAAAATCATCACCACCAGTGGCAGGTAGAATGATACAATTGAAGAAGTCACTGCGTATGCCGTATTCGTGTTGAACTCACAGCAGTTTTCATCTTCCAGACATTGGAGAGCTCTGGGATCACGTGACACCGACATCTTCAGATGTATGGGTAGGAAGGAGATGAGGGAGGCCACCACCCAAACTGCAAGCACCACTGCTACAGCTCGACCCCTGGTTATCAGCAGGAGACAAAAGAGTGCGCAGAGAAGTGAAGAACGTTGCAAACAGTAGACGTGAGTGACAACACAGAGATAATTTCTTAGTTAAATATTATGCTGGTTGTCCAAAAATGTAAAAGAGCTCTAAAAGCAACATAATAGCCACGACTACATTCTAAATTAACTACAGCTAAGCCCAGGATCTAGCTCAGGCAGGTAACATGAGCTGCACTGCGTCATGCAGAGATAACATGCTTCATTCTTCTCATTCTCCCCATGTCATATGCCAAATACACGCTTTTTCAGTTTGGTGGTCTACTTAAGCTTCCGTTTAAATTTTATATGTAACGTATTTGTGGGTAATTATAAGTTTGGGGTCTGGTTAACTATATTCTGCTAAATATGTCCTTCTGATTCATTCAGATTTAAAATGGCTAATCGCTAAGATAATGGCTTTTCTTCTTTACTGTTACCTACATTATACATGTATTAATTTGATGAATTTGAGTCAGATATAATAATGGTAAAAAAAAGAAAAAAGAAGTACGGCATCTATAATTTCTAAGGTTTTACATATCAGGATTAATTTTTGTAAACATTGTCTAGTCTTTATCATCATGTCTTAAAATGAGGTTACTATAACTTGAGATGAACAACATGTGTCATTATTTCTGCAATAAAAACAAAGCTAATATGTGGAAGCAGTGTGTAAAAAAAACCCCATGAATTATTTGCTTGCAGAACAACCTTGAGCAGCAATAACTTGAAATAGTCTTTCTCTGTGTGTCTTTATCAGTCTCTCACATCATTGTGGGGGAATTATGATTTATTCTTCTTTACAGAGGTGTTTCCGTTCATCAGTGTGAGCAGGTTTTCATTTACTCAAAGCTCTCTTAAGGTCTTAAGCTCTCTTACACACAGAATTTCAATCAGCTAGAAGTCTGGACAGTGTAGAAATGTTTAGCTTATTTTAGAGTTTAGAAATGTGTTAACATAGAATGTAGAATTATTGTAGAGACACTGACACTGCCCTCAATGTAATAAAGGCCTGACTGTCATGAACTTAGGAGTAGATTGTAGGAGACCCCTCCCCCAGTTGAACTGTGAAAGTAAAACAGAGAGGAGTTAATCCTGAGAGGAAATTCCCCAGAGAATGTTTGGGTGGGGGTCTCAACATTTGACCTGGATAACTGTGGTCTGGAAGGGAGATGGGTTTTATGACCTCTAGGGAGTCACCTACACCCACAGTGTTTTAACTGTCACGCACACTCACTTACGCGCATACACATACATACAGGTATGCGTACACAGTCACACACGAGCACTCACAAAGACAGACACAGAGTTTGCAGCACACCGTAGGGGGGTTTTATGATGGGGACACCTCTATAAAGCTGGCTGTAACTAACAAAGGGGTGAAGATTTTGCAGAGGGACACACCGGCCTCGTCTTCCCTTCTAGAAGTGCATGCTTAAATGAAGATGAATAAAGATGAATAAAAGTTTTGTGAAAATGACTACTGAGTTCCGGTGCCGTCTCTGGAAGTTTCGACGAATAAAAGAACAGGGGTAAAACTGATTTCGCAACAACAGTAACTGGGTCTGACTGAGTTAGAACATCTTTTGTTTTTGAGTCATTGAAGATTGCCTGCTGTGCTTGTGATCATTGTCGTGTTGCATGATCAAATTTGACCTAAAATACTTTGGTACACAGAGTTCATGATCGACTCACTGACTGCAAGGTGCAAAAAGTGGGCTTGAGATTTTGAATGAGGTGCTTGTGTTAATATGCTGTGTTTGGCTTTCACCAAATGTGGCGCTGCACAATACAGCCAAAGAATCCACAAAGGACTTTGTTCCAGAAGTCTTGTGGTTTGTTCCAAAGCAACTTTGCAAACCGAAGCTGTGCTGCTATGCTCTTTTTCAAGAGAAGAGGCTTTCTCCTGGCAACTCAGCCAAAACAAGCCATGCTTGTTCAGTCTTTTTTTAATTGTACCATCACGAACTTCAACATTTAACATGCTAAGTGAGGCCTGCAGAGTCTGAGATGTAGCTCTTGGGTATTTTGCAGTTTCTTTGAGCACTGCACGGTCCGACAGGAGGAATTTGCTGAGGAGTCGACTCATTGGAAGATTAGCAGCTGTCTCGAATGTTTTTCACTCGTGAATACTTTTTCTCAGTTTAGAATGATGGATTTCAAATTGTTTAAAAATGGCCTTGTAACCCCGTCCATAAAATCACTGCTGATGTTTTTTCTTCTTCGCATTGTGTTAACACACACCTGAATGTTCCAGGTGTGTGTTCCAGAACAACAAACTGTTCCAGAACAGCAAACTGCCAACAGCAAACTGCCAAAACATCTTTTATTGAGGCACTTACACATTTAATAAAGTGCATTTGATTAGCAGCACCTGGCTGCTACCTACCCTGTTTTTTCCAACGGAAGCAGTAAGGAAGTATTCAGTTTTTCACACACTGCTTCTGCGATCAGGCATTAATTTTGTATAATAAATAGTCACACAGTGTAATATGTCCAATGTATTGTTGTTCATTTAAAGTTTTATTTAACTAATTTTAAGACCTGCTAACGATTATTTTAAATGTTACTATATCTATATTTTACCACGACTGTATTTGAGAATCAGAATATCTTCATTGTCATTGTAACAAATACAATAAAATCAAGTGCTGTGCCTGCGGCACTGAAGAGAACAAAAATAAATATTAGCAAGAATAAATATGACTTTGAAGGTTGTAACCCCAAATGTCCAGCCTCAAACGAAAAGTCAGAGGTACAGAAAGCTCACGTCTTTGAAACTCTACACCTCTAGATTTATTTTCAACCTTAAATGCAATCTGCACTCCCTAGCTGACTCTAACCCAAGCTGTATCAGACTTTGCACAGGGGTACAAAAGGGAACATCAATATTTTCACGTGTTTAGCTGCAATCCTGAACAGACTTTGATGTGAGCAAAAAGTAGAGTTTCCTTTTTTAAGTGGTTTAAAGTTAGATTATTTAACCTTAATTAAAGTCTTATAGAAACAACTCTTCAGAGAGGAGGCTATAGCCACACTACAAGGAAAACTGTCACTAATGCCCTAAATAAAGGACTCATATTTTCCAGTATGTTGCACCTCTGGTTGTACCGCAGCAAGTGTCAACAGTGTTTGCCTTTAACAGGAGACAGAAAGCACCTGATGTGACATCACTGGTTGGGTTTAACTAAGTGTGCAACATCTTGGAAAGTTTGAAAATGTAGAGATATTTGCAGTAGCAGCTTGATCTAACCTCATACTACATACTAGCCAAGCTACATCTCTTTTGTACCTGGTGAGCAGTGTTGGGTAGCGGAGCGGTGAGGTGATGGCAAGGTAGCGGTCCAGTGCGATCACACAAAGCGTTTCAATGCTGGCAGTCACGCATAGCACATCGGTCGCTGTCCAGAAATCACACATGAAATTTCCGAACTGCCAGACTCCCCGCAGGATGGAGATAGAGCCAAAGGGGACCACAACCACACCCATGATGAGGTCAGCAACAGCCAGTGAGGCAATGAAAAGATTGGTGACAGTCTGGAGCCGCTGAAACCGCAGGATGGCGGTAATCACCAACACGTTTCCTGTGTAGAAGAAAGCAAACTGTATTCGAAACTATAAACTGGATCAATTGTAAAAGCGCTTGATTGAACCGAAAGAGTCACAGCTTACCAAAAACTATAGCCAGGACCAGAATGGCCATAGCAACACCAAGCAGCACGAGTTCTGCATCGCTGTACTCTGGTCTAGAAGAATTGAAGACCTGGGTGAAGTTACTGTGCTGTGAATGGTTAGTCTGTGCTAACACAGTACTCACACTTCCCATGATCTACAGCGAAAACACACAAAAACACAGCTTTGGTCACGAAAGATAAAGACACATAAACTGATTGTTTTGCATGCATGATCAATTTAGTAGGGAAGACGTTTAAAAAGGTATACAAGAGATTGGACAGCTTGTATTTGTTCCTTGGTATGCCTCTGTGTTTGTCATGCTTTTAGCAGTTTGTGCAGCAGCTTATGGGATTTGTATGTTTTTTTTTGGTGTAGCCTCAGTCCACAGGATCAGCATTTGGCTGCAACGAGTCCACACACACTAGTGGGGTGTTATCTACTCGGGCTCCGATGCTTTTTGAATAAGATTACATGTGACCCTTTGATCTGTTTGGCCTTCTTTAACAAATAAGGGTATTCCTTTTTTTTTACACCATTAATGCCATTAAAACAAAAAAGCAAATGCCAGTGCTGGTAAAAGCAAGAGGATGGCTCCTGCAACATGTGTAAATGAAGACACTAAATGCCCTTGTTATGTAATAGTGCTTACATAAGTAAATGCACAGAAAGATGATTGTGCTCCTAAAGTGCCATTAACACACACAGGAGTATATGTAAGCTGTTTGTATTCCAACAGATCATTCTTTCTGCCAGAATGATCAAAGAATGAAAAGATATCAAACTTTGAGCAGTATTTGATGAAAAATAGCTTTCACAGAAGTCTGTGCATGAGAGATAGCCTGCTTTTTATCTTATCGAAACATGCATACTGTGTATATGTGTTCACAGAGGAAGTTATATGTTCCTCTATATTGTCATGATTTAAACGTATCCTCCCCAGTGACAACATACGTCCTGTGATATAATGTCATGTATCAGCATCCAACTTCATGTTTTTCTTGCCTTGTGTTGCTATAAACTCCCTTTTTCTGTGTTGACAGAAAAAGGGAGTTTATAGCAACACAAGATTTTTAGTTTTCATTTTTTTTTAAAACTGATACTGAATACTGCAGTGACAGAAAACAGGAGAAAAGTGAGCAGCAAACTTTAACAGGAAGTAAAAGTCCTTGTCCAAACCACTAGGCCATCAGGACTTCCTCTACACACTAATCTTAGTGCCATGGTACAGAGTGTACACTTTCGATTCAGGGTGTTACTAAGCACAAATAACTGATGCTGAGGAAGAGCAAGGCTTGTGAAATACTATATAGGCTCCAGGAGCCCGTATACTGGTGTTTGCAAAGGAGCAGTGCACGGCAGAGCAACAACAGGCAGCTTAAATAAATAATCCCCACATTGCTCTGATGCTTTATAGATATATTCCAGTGATACATTAAAAAATACATAACAATAAAGTTTTGGCATCAGTTGCATTTATTCCTCAATGCTATTTCTAGTCATGTTCCAGCATAAATAGTAATAATAAAAACAAGACGTCTGTTTTTTGGGGGGCTGAACATAAATGCTCTTCCACAGCAGGCATCTAACTGACAGCAGACACATGGCGATCCTTGTTTGCGCTTCTGATGTAGATCCCTGTCGGGGGATGGTACGTTGTACAGATACTAAATGTCTACTACTTATGGACTGTTTGCCCTTCACAGGTGGCATTTTTCTTATTTTTGCTTTTCTCCAATATGTGCAATTAAGAGAAGAACACATCTATGTCTTAATGCTAATCGTAAGGCTGTTTGGCCAACTGGATCTTCTGTGTGCATTTGCACTTAGATGCATGTGAATGTTGGCTTTATTCCAATGCAGTCCAAACACTCTCAACATATGTTAATTGGCAGCAGTAAAGAGGTGCATTGATTCACGAGTGTTTACCCAGTTCTCCCATGGTCAATGAGCAAAGTGTTGAATTTTGGGATGCTTTTTAAATGTCGGGCGATTGTTGTTTTTATGACAGTCATCCCGTAAGTGGCATAATCGTCTAAACATGAAAGTTAAACGGTGTCATTACTTTGCAAGTGCGAGGCACCGCACGTTAATTTGGAGAGCAGGTATGCTGTCAATCATGCCGTCTGCGTCCACAGCAGCATGTTTGTGCGAACATTCGTCATCGCTTGGAAAACGTCCCTAAGTCAGCACATTAACATTTTAGTAAATACAAACTAAAAGTGCAGAGAAAATGATGGATCTGCTGGAAAGGTAAGTGCAGACTCCTTTTAAAAATAGCATTTTCATTAATTGTGCTTTGAAATGAGTTCTGTTATACAATAATGCGTGTGATTGTGCACTACACACACAAAAATCTGACTTTCATGTACTTGTTAATTCATTTATGTTTTGTGATGTCGCTGTCGCTGTTGTTTTTCTCACAACACCAGTCACTTACACTGTTACTCTTTGCCCTAATGACCCCTGTACTACCCCTGCAGAGGGGATCAGTACTCCAGGAGGTGGTTGCACACATTAATACCAAGTCAAACTTGGAAAACTGACTCCAATCGCCTCCCTAACCAAAACTGTTTAAACACCCGAGACCGAATCAAACACAAAAGATTTACTGAAATGTAAAAGTCCCAATATTTGGGCTGAGGGAGCATGGCGATAGTAAGTACACTGAGCACTTAACACACAAAAGCGCTTGCACAAATATAAGCATGAAGCTGCAAGTGTGTGGAAAATACACAGAGAGAGAGAACACCCAGCTTTTGTTGTCATCGGTAAAATAAAGAGATGGCGGTAGAGCAAACTGTGAAAATGACACATGCTTTACTAGGAAAAGGTAAACAAGTTTCTGTCCTGATACCATAATAACAGGAAGAAAAGGAAGAAAATCAATGATATCTGTAGGTTTTGTCAGACAATTTAAACGATTATATGATAGGTAATCTTCAAATCTCCCGTGATGTCAGAGTTAGGTGCACATGTTTTAAACAATGTCATCATCAAATAGTCTTGTAAAACTAGAAAAACTTAAGAAAAACCCTTAGCATTTACTTTAAATATATATTAATTTCACTGCTTTGAAAAGTCCAAATAAATCACAGAGAGTGGTGCTTCCACCCGTGACAAATAGGTTGCCTGCAAGATTTGCACTTTGTAAAACAGATTTTAATTTTCAGGTGTTCTTTAATTGTTACCTCCAGACTTTGTCCTCTTCTTCAGTCCAGTGATTTCATACTCCAGAAGCTTTTAAATCCACCACACAAAGATTCATAATAAAGTGTCTGCCAGCAGCTTTTTCTTCATTTTTTGCTGAGTTGTTAATTTCAGGAGTTAGTGTGCGACTGACATGCACAGACAAACACACACACGCGCGTGCTCTGTCTCGCTCCCTGTTTCTGTTCCCACACATGTATAAACACTTTCAGGTCTCAAGCACACTTGCCCCTTTGAAGCAGCTGAGTCTGTCAGCCTTTTTTATAAGCAAGCCACGATGACATCACAGCAGGATAGTAGCCTATCAGAGGACAAGGAATGGCTTTTGCTATATATCATATGTCTGCAGTGCACTGACAGCCGGACAGCACCCAGTGCTCTCTGGGAAACCTTAGGGTTTTAACATTTATTTATTCAGGGCAGCTTTTCTGAGCTTCTTTTCAGCACCGCCCTCCTCACATTCTCACATAGGAGGTGCCAAACAAAACCACAGACTTCTGTATTTGGCTGCTGTTTAGCTGTACTTCTGCACCACAGCAGTGCAAAACATAACAGCAACACTATTCAAACTGAATATGGCGTTATACTGTATTCCCATAACCTGCGCATTCAGTATCAGTATGAGGATATAATAAGAATCACTTTGCATGCTCAGACAGAAAGTCAAGGCTAAACATCCATTCACCAGTCTCTTGTTGCATTAAACCTTAAATTAGATTGTTTCTTTGTTCCAAACTGCAGGGCTGATTTTAATATTTATAATTTTATATTAAAATGTTTAATACAATGTGGACTACATGAAGTCTCATTAAAACAAACTTAGAGGCAGTGGATGTGGGAAACAAAGTGTTTTATTATGTAATTTTGAATTTTCTAAAAGACATCAATTCACGAAGTATTTCCTTGATTTCTCTACCGCTACACAGTCCTGTGAAAAACTAAGTGCACACCTTGATTCAGTAGCTTGTAGAATGACTTTATCCGTCTTTCATATGCTTGTGGGGGACTTTTGGCACACTCTTCATTGCAGTGTTGGTTCAGTTCATTGAGCTTTCGTTTACACAAGGTCCCCAGATGATGTGGCTGCAAAATATCATTATCATTATTATTGGGTTTGGTTTTGCCAAACGGGGTGCTGTGAAATATAGCCGAAGATCTTCGCTTTGGTATGAGCTAAGGACACTTTAACCATGCTGCTATGTTCTTTTTAGAGACAGGAGGCTTTCTCCTGGCTGCCCTTCTAATGAATCCAGGTTTGTTGCGCTCCAGACCATCAAACTGCCAAAATCTCAGTGTTTATAGAGGTGCTCACACTTGTTGATGATCAGTGAATCAGATTTCATTAGCAGCACTTGGCTGCCACTTACCAACTTAATTGATAAGTAAGCACTGAGGGTGTACTTACTTTTTCACTGGGCTGCATACAGTTGAACTGTATTCATAATGAAAACGACCCACAATAGAACATGAACTTTGCTGCTTCATATTTGTGCATCAGTGTTTCTCATTTCACTGATCCATCACAGCACAGACAAGTCACCACTGGTCACATATAAACAAAACACTGCGAAAGCGTTTAAAGCATTCAAGGTAAGTCTCCATAAGTGTGCAAAGCTGTTAACGTGATCTGTGATCTCTAGTAATCATAAATACAGTGTACATACAAAATAAAAAACCAACCCAGTGCTCAAGATCGTGAATGCCTCTGATGCAACCAGTGGTAGTGTCAGTAATCATACCCAACCAAATATAAGGCCACTGAAATGTTTTGGAAAGAGGCTACCTCGTAGAGAGCCACCCAACTGAGTTATGACATTAAGTCAAATCCTGCACCTTCCATCATGCCACCTTGTGTGCTTACTACGTTAAGACTCTTAATGTGTTCCAGTTGAAGTTGGAAGTCAGAACTGATCATTCAAAATTTTCCTCTACCTTGCCGAGAAGCAATCAAAATCTAATTTTTTCTTGCTTACCTGACTTTACCACTGGAACACCCTCAACGTCACTGCCAAGTTCCGACATCTGACTTCCGAGGTAAACGGATCTGGTGGCATCTGGCATTAACCAAAACGGGTAGAATGAACTCCACTGAAGCTGCAAATGAAGGTCTTCTGTCTTCCCTGAACCTTACATGTCAAGGAGGTGATGTGTGCAACAGGAAGCAGCTAAAGGTTCCCACACACCACAGAATGTACCCAGCAAGGCTTTCATGTAGAGAATTTCTCATACTTGATCACCACAAGCCGTCATTTTATATGCTCATGATGACCTACATGTCGTGAACAATAGACTCCCACATGTGCGGCGCATTGAAACCACTCAGATGTGAACCAGTTAGATAAAAGATGCTTCAGCAGGCTGATTGAGCAACAGCGTCTCAAAATTGCAAAGTGGCTTATCTCTGTCTGATAATATATATACATATTGCTTCTCCAAAGCAATTATATCATCTAAAAATATACACCACTGATGGGTTATGTTTTGTTCTGTTTTTAGGGCAGTACTTTTTTTTGTCAGCCCATTCAGACTTTTAGCTGTATATGAAAAGCAAGAAACACACTGCAGTGAGAGCATCACACGAGCACTCGCTTCTTCCCTTTTTTATGCCCTCTTTTGAAGCATGTCTGTCAGAGAGCCCAGAGCAACATCCTCTTGTCCAAACGTACTGGTAGAAGATAAAGCTGAACATTTGAGCAGCATGATTGAAATTCAGGATCTTAGTCAGTTATGCTCCGACCACCCTACGGTCTGTACTGCAGAAGACAACAATCACCCCGAGCGTGCAGATGAAAGCTCCCATAAAGCTGAGCCTGCACTCAGTTCATTGAGGAAACCACAGCTGGTACCAGTGTTTGTCTGACATACACATAAAAACTCTAATATTTCTATTGTTATGTTTGTGTTTTCTGCTCTTTAATGTTTCCTCCTGTGGGAAAAGAGACAGAACAGACAGTATGGCCACTTCCTCTTGTCACATTCCTCTTGGCGCCTCTTCCGTCTGCGCCCTATCTTTTCCTCTATCTCTTCACACGTTCGCTCCCCGTCACACTTTCAAAAAGTATCCATCCAGAGCTGCTCCCTCATTCACGTCACTCTTTTGTTGTTACTTTTTGTCAGTTTCTTCTTTCATCTGTCCTCAGCAATACATCAAGTTTGGACACTTGAGCTCACCAGTTCTTTCAACCAAAGTCCCATTTAATGAAAGAACGCTAGGACACAGTACATTGACATTTTTTTTTTAAAAAGTCTAATGTTTAAATTAATGCGGTAATCATGTGCCATCACTCTAATGATATTTTTAGCTGCAATGTTTTTATTTCTTGTCAAATACTTCCAGCATTTCCTCATTGTGTTAATATAAAATATGATACAGTGATATCTGGTTATGTGTTCTTACGTTACTTTCTGTTATCTGTGCAGTTATCCGTTTGGTAATATATAGAGTTCACACTGCCTTTCCAACATTTCACACCATTGAAAACACACGAGTCCTTTTGGAGGGGTTTCTAAAATGTCGCTGCACCAGTTGATTCTTTGTCTGTTTGTCAAAGTGACTGAAATTCTGTCCTCACAAGCACTTAAATTAGATTTTATTTGAACAAATTATAACAGCAATCGACTGATGAAGAGCAAATCTTTGTAAGGAAACAGTGGAGAAAATGTTTTCGTAGCTGTGGGCAGTGGGGTTAACGCTGCTTGTAGGTTTTAGAAGCAGCTTCTTGGTACGGTCTTTTTTTCTGTGGGGTTTGCTTGTTCTGCCTGTGGTTACATGGGTTTCGTATCAAGGCTAATAGGTTAACCGTTAATGATAAATTGACTGCAGTTGTGAATTTGGGAGTATGCTGTTGTCTGTCTCTCTATTCCCCCTGGCAACCTGTGCAGCTGTGATCTGTATGCTCGCCGGCTATCAGATGTTGGATAAACAGTTAAGAAAATGGATGTCTGCTGTTGTGATTTGATAAATAAACATGTATAACACATCCGTCTCTTTTATTGATTTTCTTCTTCTAATGTTTTCTATTACTTTCTGCCGAAACAAATATCCATCATCACTGAGAAGTTTCATCAGAAATTTACATGAAGTCAACCTCTGTACTGAGTTCACTCCCCAAGTTCTGGGAACAATTATATTGTCAATGACGACTGTCCTTAAAGTTTCACACAAAAGAGCAGTCGCTGAATCTGATCTGCAGACGGTTGTTTTCTGAATTACAGCAAATATTTTCCAGAACCTCAGAGACCAGATACACGATCTCAAAAGTTGATCTTTAGTAGCTTGAACTACAGTTACTGCAGGAAAATATCTCACACATACTGTGCGCAAATATGCATGTGTTTCGGTCTATTACAACAGTAATTAAATCAAGTTGAAGCGACTGAGTGTCTATAAGGAAACACATTTTCAACCTCTTCTGGATTCTGGTATGGCCCCTTTGTTTTTCTAAGAAATACTCGCTCTGAACAGTATATCCTGTACATAATGTTCACTGGTATTACTGAAACCATGCTGCTACCACATGTATTTTCCTGTATCAGTATTTGACATAAACTGCAATAATGGCAGTGGTTTCCTTTTTTCTTCATTAAAACTGGACAATAGATGATTTGAAAATGCTGAAGATTATTCTATTTCTGCTTCAGATGGTAGAGCCAGAATTTGATGTAAGCAACATGAAAGTATGGCCCCATCCTGCATCGTCTCAACAGTTCAATCTGCGGCTGCTGGTGCAGTGGTGTGGGGGATTTTTTCTTGTCACACTTTGAGCTGCTTAGTATCAAATGAGCATCATTTAAATACCGCAGCCTGCCTGAGTACTGTTGCTGACTATGCCCAACCCTTCTTTGACCGCAGCGTGCCCATGTTCTAATGGCTACAGAATAAAGCATCACGTCACAAAGTTTTGTTTATTTCAAACCTGTTTCGTGAACATGGCAGAAAGTTCACTGCACTCAAATGGCTTCAACAGCCACCAGATCTCAATCCAATAGCATGTGAGATTTGCATCAAGGAAGTGCAGCCAATAAATCTGCAGCAACTGTGTGACACTGTCATGTCAATATAGACATTGCTTAAAGTGACAGCTCATTGCTAAATTTCATTTTAGTATTTTTCCTCTGGCCCGTTGCTGCTCTTTATCCATCTAGATTTCCAATTACTTTCCCAGATTTTGAGATATTAGCTGTAGTGTACCCAATCTTTCTCACTACAGTGGAACAGGATAGCACTCTGTTGCTCAACCACCAAAAATTGCTGAAAAAGTCTGAAGCAATCTCTCTTTCCAGAAAAAGACCCGAGGCTTTTCTCATTTCTCTTTTTTATTCTTTCTTGTGTGTTCTCTCTCCTCCTGCTAGTGACCCAGAAATCTATCACAGTACTCCATGGCTTCAGTGTATTAAAGAAGGATGGCACACAGCTGTAATATGCAAAATAAAGTGTAAAGAGGACCTTCAAAGGACTCAAGGACTCAAGGTCCTTTTATTCATTTGTTGCTTCAGTTGTTCAGTTGCCCTTCATTGTTTGAGTGCCTGTGTACATTTAAAAACAGTGATAATCGCATTGTATTATGTTGTGAATTGAATGTAAAGTAGCCCTAATTATATAACATCTTCTGATCTCTATATATACCTGAGATCTATGGCTGCAGCTGTACCTTTTAAAAAAAGGTACAGCTGGCCAAAAGTCATGTTTTATTCACAATGCTTCAAAATGAGGCTCCAAACTGAGAATTATTTGTTTTTTTTAATGACTCCACCCTTCTCCTATCTCTTCCTCACCAACTCTGCCGTGGTGGAAGGAATTAGGATGTGAGGAGAGGAGTCAAGGACAGGAACTGCATGTGTGCAATCCAGGAAAAAGCGAAAGAGTGCCGATGAATGGAAAAACCCACAGAGACTTGTTGTGAGAAATGTCATGAAAGCTCTATTTTCTTTTTTACAGAACTACACCCAGAAACCACAACACACTGAAGACAGAGCTGCTCTAACTGCCACATGGGACTTCAGTTAGCCTACATTTCAATACCTCGGCCAGGCTGATATGAGCATTGAAACACATAAAAACAAACATCCCCTCTACTTTGTTGGACCTGCTGTGCTGACAGATGATTGACGTAATCCCTGAAGCTAGGTTAGAGTTAAACAAGTTGGTAAGAAAAACACAGGGTCACAAACACAGAATCCATTTAAATGAGAAAATGGCCAGCTCTTCATTTGCTTCTTGAGCTATCACACAAGTTTCATACATACACATATATGCAGGGGTCCATGTACAGTACCACCTGTATGTGTGTTCAAAAAAGGTGGCTCTTTCTGTGCTGACAGGTATCCAGAACAGGAACGAAGCACACGAGCAGAAAGAAAAACAATCTTTCTGCCCGTCAGCACTTTTCTTTTCCTCCCCTCATCCATCCTCTCATCAGGTTGCTGTTGTCCTTTCTCTTCCTTTCTTTTTTCCATCACTCACCTTCTCTCATTTTGTCTGCTCTTTCACTCTTTCTGCCCGGCCTCATCACTCTCTCCATTTTTCCTAGCCTCCTCTGCCTTTTCACTCATAACTCTTTAGTGTCTTCTTTTCTCCCCTGTGTGTATCTCTGCCATTCATCTTTTATCTCTCCTCAATTTCACCCCCTCCGGGTACTTTCTTCCCACTTGTGTCATTTGTCTTCCATTTTCAAGCACCATTTGCAAACAGTTGTCAGCAGTTTTATCTCTTCGGGACGGCCAGATGCATCAAGTGTTTCCACATTTCAACAGATTTGTAAGCGAAGGCCTCACATGCGGTTTACTTGATACTGTGGACTTTTTTTGGTGAATTTAAAAAACACCTTAACCTATAGACAGTTTAGCCATGCTTATTTCCATTTCATTTCTAAATCATTTATCATGTTCGTTTTCTGTGGAAAGTGCAAAAATAGGTGCAGCAATTAACGAAACATGTGCAACAATTCTAATGAGACAGAAAGTCAATATTTGGTATGACCACCTTAATTCCAACTATTCTTGGCATTCCTGGCACTCTTCGGGAATTGTTTACCGGGCTCCTTGAAGCACACTCAAAGCTCTTCTTTGGACGCTGGCTGCCTTTCGTTTTGTTCTCTGTCAAGATGATCCCTCACTGCTTCAATAATGTTGAGATCTGGGCTCTGATTAGGCCAATCCATGAGTAATGGTGTTCCACTGTGTTGTTGTTTTTTGTCCAGGTATGCTTTTACTTCACTGGCAGTATGTTTGGAATCATTGTCATGATGAAAAATTGCCAGCCAGACACTTTCCAGATGGTATTCCATGTTGGATAAAAGTCTGATCATACTTTTCTATGTTAATAATTCCATTCATTTTGACAAGAACCCCAACAACACTCGCTTAAATGCATTGCCAAACCATAACAGAGTCTCCAGCATGTTTTACAAATGGCTGTAGACACTCACCGTTGTATCTCTATCCTAACCAGCCATCTTTCTTTTCCCTATTTCCTGAAGACATGGATTTCAGATACTGTAGATATCTGCTTGCAGATAGCTTGTAGGCCTGCCACTTCTTTTGTCTTTGCACATCATACGGAGATATGCAAAGGTTTTGGCTAATAGCTTTTTGAGAATCAACTTGTTGGTATATAAATCCTATTTTGTGTTATCTGTAACTGTTATCTTTGGCATTTTTCTTAGCTGTTTTTCACCTAAAGAATTGGTCAGAAATGTTGTGTTGTTGTGACAGGCTAAATATAGAGACTAAATATACAATTTAAAATTGGTTCTTTGCCAAGTGTTATCTTATATATGACACAACAAAAAATGAGTTAAAAACAACCCTTAATGAAACATTTTGAAAGCCCTTCAGAAAACCTTTAATTTCCAGAAAGTCTGACTCTTTGGAAGCAAAAGGTGAAGAAATGATGGCTGACTCAAGACTTTTGCACATGCTTTAGTTAAGAATAAAATGCAAGCATGCAACAGTTTTTTTCTTTTCTACTCAGACTACTTGTCATAGTGCATGTTAGTGTTTTACATGTCATCTACAACAACGAAAGGAATCGTTTACAACAAATCCCCACATTGGAGAAGCTGGGTGTGAGGAATGTTTGGTATTTTTGCTCATCAGAGGAAATCTTCATCGGTTTTCATGTTTCAGCGTGATTTAAAACTGGTTGTATCTCTAAGCTCCACGGGTTCTGTGTGAATGAACACATTTTAACTGCTGTTTGTCACTTCCCGAGTTTCACCTTCCTCTTTGGCGCACAGCAGGCAAAGGCACATTACTTCCTGCACTTGGCTGCTATGCCTCCGTAGACCAAAGGCTGAGAGAATTCCTATCTGTCCAAACACAGCTGCTAGAACGACTAAGGATAAAAACCAAAGCTGTGAAAAACTGGCTCGGCATCCACGTTTGAACAATGTGTGAAAAGAAAGTGGCAGCCAGCCAAGGGCGATGGTTCTACTCCACTACCAGAGAAAATTTCAGTACCACAAGCTTTTCAAGAAGCTGTGAGAAATACAGCTGTTTCTGAGCCAAATTATTCACTGCATTTTAATCTGCACATTGTAGACTAGCATAACACAAACAAGCAGTTATGATGGAACTCATGAAAAAGACACTCTCATTGAAAGCCCCGAGGTAAGACAAAAGACAACTGCAGGGGATGTCTCCATGATATATAATTAGCATCACCTTTTGATTTTTCAGGCATATTTTAATCCCGTATATCTATAAATCTGAAGTTTTTAGGGCGTATGTTGTAACTCTTGATCTCTGGATTATGATTTATGTAATAAATCCTTCAATAAAGAACAGAATCCTGACCCACAGAGTCCTCTTACGACCCTTTAATGAAGGAAGCAGAGGCGGATCACTTATTATACTGAAACACACAATAGCCTTGGCCTCACCTTCAACTTGTTTCATTTCCTGACTGATGAACTCACAAGTAAACACATATGTACCAAGGCCTTGTTCCTTTAAGTCAAGATCATAATTTTTGTCTTCAGATGGGAAGAAAGTCTCCACAGTGTGACTTTATGTACAGACTTGTGTCTCCTTTCTGCTATAAATAGACACACAGAATACCCAGTCTTTGTGAAGACAACTTTATGGGTTAAAGGTTAAAGTAGTTGCAAAACCAAAAAGTGCAAAGAGTGCATAGTCTCACTTTTCTGTGTGTGTTTCTGTAAATAAAGGTTTTGAAGCAATTGCACAGAATTATTCTCAAACAGTTTTAGGGTTTTTTTACACAGCAAACCTTGTTAAGGCTGCAAGCCTGCAATTCTGACTTCAAAGAGGCCTGTTGCTCAACCATCATCCACCCGTGTGTTCGCTTATCCATTACACGGGTGATTTGGCTGATTTCGTCTATGTCAGTGGGTTAAACGTTTTATTTCATCCTCGCTGATCTCATCGGGAAGCTATTTTGAGCAAGAACGCTCGAAACACCCACTGTATGCTATACGTTGAACAGAAATAGCACAAGGTCACATCTAAACACAGCAAAGCATTCAGCAGATAAAGACCTTCACAATTCCTTCTGTTGGCAGAGACCAAAAACAGAGCAAAAAGAATTTACTGTCATAAATTATTTATAACTGACAGATGAGGTCATAAGCAATTTTACAATGAATACAATATCAATATTGTGTTTGCAGTTTGTTTCTTTACTATTATTATTTAATGAAGTTACCATTATTATTTACTAATAGTATTGGCATTATCATGTTTAGAACTGTGCAAGTAAATGAAACAGTAGTAAGGGTAAATGTTACTGTTACTGCAGAGCTGTTTATAGGTAGGTGTTATGTCATATTTCCTTCAAAGCCAGTTACTTCCTGTCCAGGAGGATGTGGTGACTTGTTGCTAAGGCACAACACAATCTTTGTATTTCTGCCTGTCTCTTATTTGCTCCATCCCGTAAGCTTCTGTACTGTGCAGGGGAAGTGTTGGAACTGCTTGCAATAAAACAGCAGCGCCCTCTTTACGACACTGTCAATCCTGCTGATTTTCTGTTGTTTAACTGTGTGTAACACAAAATGTGGCGCAGAAACAACACGAATGATATCACTCAGAGATGTGAATCTGAAAACCCATTTCCAAAAAAGTGTCAAATGTAAATGAAAACAATGCAACAGAATCCAAATCTCACCCACATTTATTCAGAGTAGAAAATAGAAAACATATCAAATGTTTAAGCCAAGAAAATGCACCAAAAAATAAGCACATGGTTTGATGGCACCAACACGTTAGGACAGTGGTCCCCAACCCCTGGGCCTCGGACCGGTACCAGTCCGTGAGTCGTTTGGTACCAGGCCGCGAGAGTTGAAGCTCAGGTGTGAAATGTATAGTTTTCAGGGTTTTTATCGGTTTTCAGTGTTATTTTGCTATCGTTTTTATCGTTTACTCGGTTTTCCTGGGTCTTTTCACGTGTGTTATGAATAAATTTTCTTTTTTTCGGTACCGGTACTAGTTTTATTTTTGTTGTATTTATCCGCGACACCTTAAAGGCCGGTCCATGAAAATATTGTCGGGCATAAACCGGTCCGTGGCGCAAAATAGGTTGGGGACCGCTGTGTTAGGACATTGCCCTACTATGAAGACCTGCTGCTGTATATGCAGTATACTGTCTAGCATTGTCATGCTGAAATACAGAAAGCTTCACTGAAAAAGAGGTAAGCCTGTGATCCTTCTGCTGGTAGATGGGAGCATATGTTGTACTAAAACCAATGGTGCCTTTCCAGATGCACAAATTGGCAATTACATAGGCACTAATGCACCCCATACCATCAGAGATGCAATTTTTCAACTGAGCGCTGATAACAGCACTTGTCCATTTCTGCTTTAGTCCAGAGGATAGAGTGAAATTTCAATTTATCTGACCACAGCCTGTCCGAGGTACCACAAGGAGAAAAGTGGGGTACACACTGGACAGGTCTGCAGCCTGATGCAGGAAAAGACATAGAGACAAACTCACATTCACATATATGGGCAACTTTGAATCACATACCCCCAATAATTGTATGTCTGTGGGAGGTATTGGGAGGCATGGCTGTGGGAGCACACGCAGAGAACTAAACAAACTCAGAAAGGCCTCTGACCAGAGGTGGAGTCGAACTCCGGACTTGCTTACTTTAAAACAACAGTACTAACATGTATGTAACGATCTATATTTACACATATAATGGTCAGTATGCTGTTTCTTCTTTCTTGATATACAATATTCCTATGCATGTACACAAAACCCGTTGTTCAGATGATCTTACTGTTTTAGCTTCCTCTCAGCGTGTCTGCTCTGACCAAAAACAGTGTAACTTCATCTTTTACAAACAACAGATGCGTCTTCTTTTGGAACATAATACATCAGCAAACTGCAGAAAATCAATGAACTAGACAAACACGCACGGTGGACTTGCCTAACTGTGTTCTTCAGTTCTTCCCAACTGCTTTTAAACTGACAGACTGACTTAACAATGGGTCATTAATCACATCTGAGAGTCGCTGGAGACACACAAACTGCATGCATGACTTATTGTGTTTTTGACCTTGGCGGACTCACGATTGAAGGCATGAGCAGACACTCAAAGCTTTGACCTTTTGATTCTGAGTGCAGCCGCTGCAGACATGGCAGCGATCTCCCAGGAGGATTCAAACCTCTGCTGCTGCTAATGTCTTAAAACTGATCAAAAGCTAAACACACACCTCAGCCAGGTTTAATATACTGAGGATTGCTAGATTTTGAGCTTAGGCGTTCCCCGACTTTATTTTTACTTCATCTTTGCAGTAGAGGTTAGATGAGTTTCAGCATTTGCAGGAAATATCCTGTGCATTGTTTCTCAATTACAGGGAAGTGAGCCAGGACAGACTGAAAGTTAACTGTATAAACATGTTTTGGTTGGAGGGCTGCTGCCTGCAGAAGAGAACAATCACATGCCAAAGTCTTCAAAAGAAATATATATATAGAACACCTGTTTGGCAATTCAAAGAGTAGTAGAATATACCAAATAAATCCAAATATTTCTGTGATTTTGTTCAGCGGCATCAAAAATATTCCCAGTTCTTCTTCTATAGACAATAATAAATGCATTCCAGCTATGTTCACTTTTTCTTCTCTCTTTTTGTCACATCTTACTTTAATATTATCCAAACTTATAGACTTTACTGATAGTGCAGTGCTTTTTTTTTCTAGACATACACCGCCACCTCTTGGTGTTTCTCTATATCTACAGATAATATTTTCTTTGGTCTGTCCTGTCATTTTTTTAGCTATTTATTTAGCTATACATTGATAGAATTATCTATTCGTGGAATAATTCAATTCAATTTAATTCTGTTTTATTAATATTGCATCAATTTACAACAACAGTTGCCTCAAGGCACTTTATACTGCAAGGTAAAGACGCTACAATATTATAAAAAATCTCCCAACAATCATACAGCCCGCTTATGACTAAGCACTTGGTGACAGTAGGAAGGAAAAGCTCCCTTTTAACACAGGAAGAAATATCTTATAGAACCAGGCTCAGAACTGTACTTGAACACAAGTAAGAAAAATATAGGCAGCCCAGTGCCACCCCCAGCCTCCTCATAGCTGTACTTATCAAATAGGTGCATGAACTAGTAGACAGTTGCATCTGTGGTATAAATGTGAAAATCCTAGGTGATTTTCAGAAAAGTTGACCTCTGACCTTGACCTTGAGGTCGAGATTCCTCTCCTCTGGGATTTTTAGTAAATGCACTTATGGTGTACATTTAAAAATCCGACGTTGCCTCGTTCACAGGTAATGGCACTCACAAACTCGGGTGTCCAAATTTAGCTCATATACTCGACGTAAGCGACTGTAAACCAGTAACGACAGCTACGTAACTACGTGTGGGAATTTACACTTAATAGTTTGAATCAAAGTCATAAACTATTAATCGTTCATATTTTATTCGTTTTAATCCTTGGTACGCGGATTTTCAGAAATAATTTGTTCGCCAGAATCACCTATCCGCTACAAAATTAATCTAATTTAAATACGTATGACTAGAATGTCCACTCTTTACACCCCCTGTGGAGCTAAAAAAGAGGTAAAAACTTAAAATAAGTGTAAAAAAAAAAGATGCACATTTGTTGACTGGAATATTACAGAGCAAAGGCGAAGAAACACCAAAGCAAAGCTGATAGAAATTATCACAAAAATATAGGCACGACTATTGACTATCATGTGGGGAGTTATGGTTTCGGATATTTAGGCTTTTTATTTTTGACGCACTTTGGAATTCGGACGCTGTTCGGCGCTCTCTCACCGCGAGAAAAGCCCCCGCCTTGCCCGGCCAAAGATGCTCCGGCATCTCCAGAGTCTGCGAACACCCCCAGAAACTCAGCATCCAGCATTTCAGCCCTGACGCCGGAGCGCACCGGTTTACAGGCGACCTCAGAGGCGCTGCTGTGACAGAACAGTTTGCAATGGACACGTCTGCACCGGAACCGAGGACCACTGAGGTTTGTGAGGTGGAGGAGGCAGAAGAAGCTGTAAGCTTGAGGAGAAGTAGTAAATCGTCAGTTTCCATTTAATTCCTGCCTTTACGCAGGGTGGAGAGGCAGAGCGATCCGCCGCCTGACAGTAATCCTCTGCCCGGGAGGAGCAGGGAAAGCCCTTTCAAGGCTGAGGCAGAGTGAGGGAGGGAGAGTTTTAAGTCGGACGGGGAACGAGAGAGTTGTCATATTCGGAGCTTTTGCCCTGCCACTCGAGGTTTAACTGATCTGCTCCAGAGCCCGGGGCGACTCTCATTCAAGCTTCTGGGAATTAACTTCGCACCATGAGCAGACCGACCGACGGTAAGCAGTGTGCGCGAATCTGCCTGATCAATACCACAGTGTCCTGAGAGGGCTTAGCTTGAAGTAGACATAAACAGTCCCTCGCCAAGGTTATTGATCACTGGCTCACTTATTGACAGGCTGTTAACTAGCTTTTTTTTTTTTGGCAGTGGCATTTTGAAACAGAGCATGATATTGGTTATAGATCGGTGACGGGATTCATCAATGTTTTCCTCAATGTCATTGCGTGTTGCCAGTTCTGAAGACTGTCAGCAGTATGTACTGACTCATGAGGGACTCCAACAGTAGAGAAATTTCTAAAGTCATATAACCCAGCAGGCTGTTGCCTTTTATTGACCCAATATTTAAAACCACTACTCGAACATTTACTTTTTGAGGCAGATTTTATTGTTATTATTCTTATTCTATTATTCTTTGTGTGTGTGTGTGTGTGTGTGTGTGTGTGTGTGTGTGTGTGTGTGATGGCTTGTCAGATGTATTTTGGAGAGAAGAAGCCTGTTGTTCTTTGATAGCTGGAAGACAAAAGAGCTCATCTGTAGTTGACACTGTGCTGGGTGCACATATTAAAATGCATCAGTGACTCAACATAGCACCAAATAAAATCAGGTTTTTTATTAATGTGAAGCCACCTAATCCCAGAATTGTATCTCTGAAGGAACATAGAACAAAGTGGATCTGCTGCTTCTACACAGTGCTTTCCAGTAAGAGCTACCAAGCAGCTGCCTTCTCCTCCTAGCAGCCATTCAATTTTATACCTCCCACCACAGGGAATAGTTAACCTTATAAGGGCTTTGGTGGTGCTACACTTGTACAAGTAGTACCATGTCAGTATAGCTGAGGCCACCCCCAGCTGAGTGTCTGTAGCCCCCACAAACTCTTCCACAGAAAAAGAAGAGGATTATCTGTTTGGTTCAGAGCTTTATTGGTATATTCATGCTTTTTACCAATGAAGTCACAGGTCAGAGTAAACATGAGACGCTTTCAAACAGAGCAGAATAACTGGGGTGACTTATGAAGTCACAAGATAAATCCGATGGATCCCCAGACTGTTAAAAGATTCATGCTTTAGATGTTTTTTTTAATATATTTTTTGCATGCTTTGTGTGAATCACTGGATATCTCAACTCTACTGCAACTCAACTATTCAAATAATTTAACTTGGTCAATCAGTGGTTTCCAGTCGTTCGTTGGGACCCATCATGAGGTCTCAATTATACAAATGTAAAAATTTCAGTGGTTTTACTTATGAGTTACTGCATATTAGGCATCATTTGTGCCATTTTATTTTCAAGGGGTCACTAATACACTCCTCAAAAATAATAAAGGAAACTCTTGATCATCACAATATAACATGAAATCAGTTAAACTTCATAAATCTGACCAGCCAGAAAGCATTTCACCTGCTTTAGTGCAGCTGAATGCGACAACAGGTGCACTGTTGTGGTCTCTTTTTATCCTTCCTGACCTCCTTTCTGTACTTCGGCTTCTTGCTGGTGTCCTTGTCAATTCTTTTAGCACCAGATGATGTCTGCTGCTCATTGAGATTGCACATGTAGTCCAGCTCCAGCACGTATTCATACGTGGTTTTATGAGAAGGTTTGCTGTGTCTCTCAGCACACTCTCCAGAGTGACTGGGCGAAATGAGGAGTACTGAACGCAGCTGTGGTTTGAATAAGAACAGGAGGCCTGGCATTGCCAGAGCCCTACTAAATAACCTCTAGCGAGCAATTCATGTGCATGTTTCTGACTTAACTATTACAAACAGACTCCATAAGCATTGCATGAGATGCTGATGTTCTCTAATGGGATCTGTGCTCACAATCAAGCACAATGCAGCTCAGTTGGCATTCACCAAGGATATCCAGATGTCTGTGAAGAGAACAGCACCTCTGGTGGACCTGCCAGTTCTGGTCTTCTCTGGCAAATGCCAAGTGAGAGAGAGATTTGAAATTCTAGTTACTTTTAATAATTTATCAGCATTATACATCCGTGATAACAATAACACTCACCAGCCATTACACAAGGTACACCTGCCTTGCCTTCAGAACTGACTTACTTTTTCATGATATAGATTCAACAAGGTGCACGAAACAGACATTTTGGTCCATGTGGATTTCATGGCATCACACAGTTGTTGCAGATTTTTTGGCTGCACATCCACAATGTAAATCTCCTGTCTTACTACATCTAAAAGTCACTCTGTTGGATTTTGATCTGGGACTTGCGGAGGCCATTTAGACTCATTGTGACATTCCAGAAACCTGTTTGAGATGATTTGAGTTTTGAAGATGAGCACACTGAGGTCACAAAAAACATTCACATGGTCAGCAGCAATATTCAGGTTGGCTGTGGCGTTTAAATGATGCTGAGGTGGTACTAAGGGGTCACACACACCATTACGCCACCACCACCTGAATTGTGATGTAAAGATGTTGTTTACATCACATTCTGACCCTGCCATCCAAATGCTGCAGCAGAAATTGGGCTCATTACCAGGAAAACATTTTCCAGTTTTATTATTGTCAATTTTGGTGTGAACTGTAGCCTTAGTTTCCTTTTCTTAGCTTACAGGAGCTGCACCTGGTGTGGTCTTCTGCTGCTGTAGCCCATCAGCTTCAAGGTTTGAGGTGCTGTGCGTTTTAAGACTATCCTCTGCATACTTTAGCTGTAACAAAAGGTTATTTCATCTACTGTTGCTTTTCTATCAGCTTGAAGGAATGTGGCAATTCTCCTCTGACCTCTGACATCAATAAGGCATTTTCTCCCAGAGAGCTGCCACTCACTGGATATTTTATCTTTAAAATGCCAGTATATCAGCAGTTTGTGAAAAACTCAGACCAGACTGGCACAACAACCATGTTGAATTCAGAGTCACTTAAATCACCTTTTTCTTCTTTCTGAGGCTCAGTTTGAGCTTCAGCAGGTTGCATTAAGGGGTACACAGGGTACCTAATGAGGTGGCTCTGACTGTATATATAAATGACACAGCGATTCTCTCATCTGTAACTGGAAAAAAAATGTATTTTTCCACTGCACTCTGGTGTTAGTGTCAGTATTATCATTATTATTAAATAATAATAATATCATGTGATGTTAATTTCCTTTAACTAGCTCCATCATTTCCTTTCCTCCAATGGGAGCCTCTTATTTTTCATCACAAATCTGCAAATTCCTAAAAGTTTTAGTCAGGGTAATATGTTAGGAAGACCGCCCTTTTTGAATAAAAACAGATATTTTTGATTATTGTGTTAGTCAAGTATTGCTTAAAGAAGCAAATGTTATACAGAGCAGTTATTTGTTGTGTGGACAGAACTTTTCCTAGCTCCATTATCAAGAAAGCAGTACCCATGCTACACACACACACACACACACACACACACACACACACACACACACACACACTGCATATACAGTACACGCACACAGCACGAGTTCAAATTCCAAAATTTAGATCACTTAAACCTGCTAATAACACACACACACACACACACACACACACACACACACACACACACACACACACACACACACACACGCACACAGTAACACATTTAATTTCTCAGCCACACACAGGTGGCTCAAATCTTTCTATGTCTGCTGTTCCAGTTCTTGTGCTGCCATCTGGCTACAAAACCAATGCCAGCTTCTGTGATACACACACACACACACACACACACACACACACACACACACACACACACACACACACACACACACACACACACACACACACACGTGTGTACTTGATGATACAATTTGTTAGGAAACATTTTTGTCCCAGTTTTACCTTTTCTTTATCATGAAAACATTTTTAGATTCACAACCCTCTCTTTCCATGTCTCTCCTGCTGTCACCAGCTTAACCTGCCAGCGTGGTGTTTGCTGTGATTGCATAATACTCTGGGATGCAGCAGCATTAACTGTAATGTAATTGAATTGAGCAGAATACAGTAGAATTGTTGCTCAGAGTGCTGTACGGTCTGTTGAGCGCAATTTACTTTTATGGCAAAACAAAATTTAATGAGTCAGGCAGTGAATTTTAATCCTCCCACTGCTCTTTTCCTGTGCTGTCCTTTCATCACACAGATGTGGTACATGGACATGTGTGTCTGGGACAAGTTAAAGAAAGGCCTTTTTCATTAAAATGGATTTGACTAGTTTCATAAGGATGACAGAGGTGTAATCTCACAAAGACCCCAGAGTGCACTGTTCTCTCACCAGCAGTGTGTGTATCTTTGCTATTCTGCATGTATGTTGAGATTTGACATCATTCAGAGCTTTATTGACATATGCAAAAAGATTAAGTCAGAAAATGTAATGCAATGGTTTGCTGCCATCCAGGATTAGAAATGGAAAAAGTAAATATATAGGAAAGGGAAGGTAGTCAGGACTGAGGGAGATTGCACTACCTGAAGGCAACATTGTAGACATAGAGGACAGAACTTGGAATCCCACAGGCAAACGGGAAACATGAAGAGCTTGCTAGAAAAGCTGCAACCACCAAATACCTGCAGAGACTAAGGCAAATCCTGTGGAGTCAGTCGAATGGGAAGAACAACCATCAACACCTACGCCTTGCTGGCCGTTAGATATCCTGTTGGGATTATCAGCTGATCAAAGGAGGAGATAGAAGCCACTGATATCAAGGCAAGAAAGCTGCTTTCCATGCATGGAAGCCCAGCACCCTGAGACTGTATGCTAAATGGAAGGAAGTAGGTGGAGGACTAGTAATTGTCAGAACCACTATTATCAGGAAGATGACCACGACTGATTACTTGCTTAGTCAACACCACAGGCAGCAGAAATCTGAGAAAGAAGAGGAGCAAGAAGAAGAACCATCATGGAAGGACACGTCCTTGCATGACATGAACCACCTTTACATAGAAGAAGTGGCTGATATTGGGAAATCCTACCAGTAGCTAGATTGAAAGACAGCACAGAGGCATTAATCATAGCAGCAGAGGAACAAGCTCTGAGCACACGATCCATAGAGGCTGCAGTCTACTACACCAGACAAGACTCCGGGTGCAGGCTGTGTAAAGATGCCCCTGAGACAATCCAGCACATAACAGCGGGGTGCTAGATGCTAGCAGGCAGGGCATACATGGAACGCCATAACCATGGAACGCCATAACCATGGAACACCATAACCATGGAACGCCATAACCATGGAACGCATAGTATAGAGGAACATCTGTGCTGTGCTGGGCCTGGAAGTCCCGAGGTCAAAATGGGGACCCCCCTCCAGGATGATTGAGAATGACTGAGCTAAGATGCTGTGGGACTTCCAGATAAACTGGTGATGGCTAACCATTGATAATGGAGATGGACATAGTAATGTTGGACAGACAGAAGAAGACAGCTGTAGTGATAGATGTTGTCTATGTGCCTTGCAATAATAATGGTTGTAAGTCAGGCTGATCTCCCTTGCAGACTAAGAGGCTTCTAAAGAAATTGGGTACAAAGTCAATCTCTTCATGTTTTGTTAACATTCAATCAAGTGTGTATACTGGTGTGACTGTTCTATTACTGTAAATGTTTTTATTCATGTTTTCTGACTTACTGATCCAACAGGATTGGTTGCCATAGTGTTTGTGCACCATTTAACAAGAGTGTCATCTGAAGGCCACACCGACGTTTTTTTTTTTTTTTGAGCGGTTGATGTTGGAAAGTAATTGTTGCCTTGTAGAACTGATTGCTTTCATCTTAACTCATGAGGCAAAATTGAGAAACTGTTTTCAAATTCATTAAGATTCATTGTTTTGCCATCCCTGTAACAACATGCTTGGCTGAAAAAGGCGTTTAAAACCTTGTCATTTTGAGGCTGTGGAGCAACTGGCTCAAAAAGATAACAAGTAACATGCTTTTTCATCCTTGCCTCTCTTCTTTCTTCTGCCAGCAGTTCAGTACCAGTCGAGCCTCTATGGAGGAAACAGCAGCAGCAGCTCTCCCGTCTCCAGCCGTGGAAATTCACCCATCGTGTGTGAGCGCTGTGGGGAGGTTTGTCGTGGGGAGGTGGTGCGTGTGAAGAACACACACTTTCATGTTAGCTGCTTCACTTGCAAAGGTAAAAGAAAAAAAAAAATCCAAATAAACCCACACACAAACATGCTTTATGTATGTATTTATTTATTTATTTGTTTTTTACATTACACACACATAAAAAACTCATTAAGTTTGCACCACAGTTATATCTGCTTCCGTACTCCACTCTTACCCTTACATACAAGGGTTTAAATTCATTTGTTTTTCAATCTTGGTCTAATGCATTTCATCCGCATCAATTTACATAGTTAAATATTAAATAATTACTCAGACAAGAAGGAACCAAGGTAATTGAATAATTGCTAGCTTCTTCTTGCTCACTGAAATGGAGGCTGAACTACAACTTCACCAGGAACAGCCAGAAAAAATTAGAGACACCGATTTGGAAAACAGTTCTGTCATTAGTGACAAAAATTATGTTGATGTAGGAAATATCGTTTAGCACAGTGGAAAGATCGTTGGTCATTTAAACATATAAGGCATTGTACTTCTGTCCAGATTTTCTGGCCACATAACATGCATAATATCATATTTTAAATCACCCAGATGCACATGTAAAGAAAACTGCTATACATAATTGTTCAAGGTCTGTTAAATAACTTTCCTCCTTTTTTCATGTTGTTCCAATTCTGGATACTCACAAAAAACCTGGTTAATTGGCCTGAAAATGAGGTTGAAATATGTACAACTGTGTTTTTAGACAGACTGAGGTCCTGTGTAGAAAGTTATTTAAAAGACTGCAATGTTTTGAAGTCATTTAACATATATTATAAATAGAAAATGCCCCCAGTAAAAAAAAAAAACAACAACTAAAAAAAACAATAGGTGACTTGATACTAAGAAATGTGTTTTTGTTTTTTTATTTTATTGTCCTCTTATAGAATTTGATTCTTGCAAAATGTTTCAGAAAAAAATGGTCTAATGATAACGTCTACAAATGAACAAGGTTAATTAGTCATCTGATTGAGCATTCCTGAGAGTTCAGGCTCTCGGGGATGCTCGAAAAAGCACCAAAGTAAGAAGAAAAAAGACAGAATGACTGATTGAAAGACTGTGATCTTCAGGCCCTCAGGAGACACTGAAATAAACAGATTATAGCTGCAGCCATTAATGGAAAACTCCACCATGCAAAGAATCACGTATCAACAAGTTCCAGAAGTGCCGATTTAAGGAGGATTGAAGTGTAGTGGAAAACTGGGACCATGTGGCTTGTTGCCAACACAGTTCAATCTCAAGCAGGAATGGGGGACACTGTTGTTTGAAAACCACTACATTTGGTCTCTTCGGTTCTCAAACACCCATTAAAACTCAAAGTCAAAATTTTCAGCTGAAGAGCTTTCAGCTTTAAAGACTAGCTCGTGTGAACCAAATGCATATGCCTGAGACTGCTCTGAAATCTTGGAATCCAGCTGTTTTTTCTATGCTTGTGATGAGCCACGGTTTTCCTTATATGGCGACAGGGCTTATAAGCTCTGGGTTCTGTACATAAAAGCAGGCGAGGGGCAGCCAATGGAAAAAAAGAGGCTTTCAGGGATGCAAGTCTTAAAGAAACAGGAGCTACAAGTGGCTTATTTGACACTGAAAATGAGCAGCAGCGCTGCATCAATGCCATGCATAAAGTAAAATAAATAAAGGATTTCTAATTTACCCTAGCAGAAAATTAAATTATATCGATGTTAAGGAAGCGGCTTTTTTGGAAAATACGCTTACCACGCTTGCTTGTAGAGATAAAGCTTAGCTTTGCCTATTAGTTTCGCATTGCACAAAGACACAGTCTGGGTGAAACAGGTAGCATGGGTATGAATATTGCTGTTCTCCAAAAGAAAAACCATGACTTGCAACTAAGGTTAGCAGTAAGGTAGTAACACATAGGCAAAAAATTGTATAAAGTGAGCAAATTTCCAAAAATAAATCCTAGCTGTAAGCAGTGGATGCAGGTGTAAAGAAGCAGAGGAAAGATTTAATCATTTAGATTTAGTGTGAGGCGCTGTTTTTAGTAACACAACTATACGCTTTTTTAAAAACATGTTTATGCATGACAGTGTGCATTTGTGCATGTAGTTGTGCGTGCAAACCCGGAACTATATATGTCACTTGATGTCTCTGCATGGTTGAGCTCCACCAGCGAGCAGGTGGGACAGAAGGCACTAACACAGCTTTGCAGTCAGCAGCTAGCTTAGCAGTGCAGTCAGCAGGTTTTCAGCCCCTAGTCAGACTCCAACCAGCTAACCTCCTTTCACGGGCCGGGACCTACACAGTCCCAAAGCATACTGCAAGACAACACAGTTTTCTCTGTTTGATCTAACAGAAGCATCGCATCAATGCACTCAGTCACAAAGCACAGAAGAAGAGGATTTTCTTTTTTTTTTTTCTTTTCTTTTATGGAACGCCATGTTTTATCTCACGCACCATTACTTACAGATGCAGATCTTAAAATAGCCTGAGGTGAAATGACTCTTTTGGTTGTTTGAATGAATAATTGATTATCTGCTCGATTGAAGCACTCACTCCTCCTGACGGGACATAAGCCAGATGTACTGACAGAAGTGTCCCGTTTGATATTAAAGTTCATATTATTATGGACAATTGATCTTGCAGAGTAAGCTTAATGACTTTAAGCTAATGGCACAGTCCATTAGTACTTCATCAGCAGAGGAGACGTCAGCTGATGGAGCAGACAAGAATCAAAACGTCAGCTTTTAGTACACAGATGTCTGGTTTTTCCACTCTTCTGCTTGTTATCTTCTTGATTCTGCTCTCCTGTGCTGTCGCTCTCTCGTCCCACATTCTTTGTTTTTTAGATGTGAATGTCAGTGAGTTACAATGCATCTTTGGTAAACAGCTTGCCTGTTAACGTGACTATTCAGGAAAGAACAGGGGTATTTTTAGGGAACAAAGACATTAGAGTGAGACGGATGAGGCAGCTACACTCTATTTTAGAGTGACTCAAATTGTTTTTTAATGTGTTGCGAAGTGACTAGTGGTGATGGTGGTATGCAATGAAATCAAGATCTTGGGCCTTTTTAATGGCATATAAATTAAACGTATTGAAAACCTGGAACTATTTAATGACAGTTAATTATAAGTTTTCATTGAGTCAGAGAATAGAAATCGAGATCAGACTGGCAGTATAAGAAGTCTGTGATGTGATGCATGAAGAAAAGACTGCACGTTTTTTCTGACACTTTTAGTCATGAAAATATTAACCAGTTTGTTTTATTGAAATGTCTCAACAAGTATTCAGTAAATTTTTGTCTAATTTGGTGACTTAGCAGCAATAACATCAAGGTATATTTTTTCTAGGACTTTATCAGTCTCTTACATGGTTGTGGAGGAATTTTGGACCACTTTTTCTACAAAGTCATTTTAGTTCATTGAGGCTTATGGGCATTCATTTATGTACAGCTCTCTTAAAGTCCCACCACAGGATCTCATTTACCAACACCCAATTATTTTCTTTTTCTGAGATTCTGTTGTAGATTTGCTACTGTGCTTGAGATCATTCTCATTTTGTATGACCCAGTTTGGACCAAGCTTTAGCTGTTGGACAGATGTCCTTATATCTGACTCTAGAATACTTTGGTACATGGTCGACTCAGTGACGGCAGGGTATCCAGGTATGGTGGCTGTAAAACAAGCCCTACGTCCTTATTCATCCACCGCCATGCTTAACAATTAGTATGAGGTGTTTGTGCTGATATAATGTGTTCTCTGTGCATTATGGCCAAACATCTCCACTTTGGTCTCATTTGTCCAGTGGTCACTATTAGATGCAACTTTGCAAACCTAAGCTGTGCTGCCATGTTCTTTTTAGAGAGAAGGGGCTTCCTTCTGGTAACCTTTCCAAAAAAGACATAATTTCTGATTGTACTATCATAAAATTTAACATTTGGTATGCTAACTGAGACCTGTAGAGTCTGTAGCTCTTGGCTTTTTTCAGTTTTTCTAGCCATTGCACGGTCTGATCTTGGCATACATTTGATGGAAACTCCTGGGAACACCAGGGCACTGTGTTAACACACCTGAATGCTACAGAACAGCAAACATCTGCTGTTATAGAGAGAGTCACACCTGCTATGATCAGTTAATGAAGTGCATCTCATTAGCCGCACCTTCTGCTACTTACCCTCTTAATTCCTATGGAAGCAGTAAAGATGCACTTTACAGCGCTGTATTTAACACTCTGTCCAGTATATAACGTATTTTTTAAAAATAAAGCTCACTACCGTGCAGAAGTAACTTCATCCCATGTGCAATTTAGAGCTGAAAGTTGTACCAAAAAAAAGGCCTTGCATACATTCTAATATACTCTTCATCAATGTGAATTTTCATAAAACAGATAAAAAAAAATGTGGCTGCACATAATGATTTCTCTGAAAATCTCTCATACAGCATCTCGTTTAAAATCTGACTGACAAATGTTAACAATTCACAACCTCAGCGTCAAACAATACTGCCAAAATCCATGCTGTAGCACATAATTCTGCCTTTGTACAGTTAGACCACAGACTGATTAGACTCGTGCTTTTCCCTTTCCCCCTCATCAGTTTCTGTTTGATCCTTCTGTCCCGATCACACACTCATGCAAATCCAGACGCGCTACAGAAAAGGAAATCCATCTTAAATTGATGATGCTAATAGATGAGGGAAGACAGTGACGGGATGGCAGATGTGTGCTGGATGGACAGATCAATAGCCTCATTGATACCTCCCTAGAGTCCCCCCGCATCTTTCTCTACGTCCTCATCCCTTCACTTTGCTGTCTGCTTTCCTTTCTCCTCACATATGATGCTCTTTCTCTATTCAGCTTCCTCTAATCTCTCCCTCGACTCCCATCTTGCCCTTCTTCGTCTTCCTCTGTCTTGTCTGAGCCTTGTGTCTGAAATAATCCTCTCTCCTCGACATCTCTGCTTTTTCAGGCAAGAAAACTTCCCCATCTACATCATCTAAAACCTTCCAGCATCTCTTTTCTGGTAAATCTATTCGAACACTGGCAATAAGGATATTGGTGCTCGGAATTTTCCTTTGTATTGAAACAAGACAAGACAAGGCTTGTAATGTCTTCCCTCAAAGGTGGTGAAATATCAGCACGCACTAATTTATTTTGATAGATCATCCAGCTGCAGGTGCTTTGCCTTCTCAAATGAATTTAAAACAGACTCCTATGATTCTAGTGAAGCTTGCTGCCAAGGCTGACCCACTTTAAGATAAAACAAGTTTGTGTTTCACAAGTGAAACATACCAGGAGCAAGAGTCTGTGTATTTTATCACCATTAGTGTGTGCTCAGCCATACACAGTCATGGATGGCCTGGCTCTTTCTTCAGAACAGACTTCAAGGGCAAACTGTAAAGCATTAATCGCTGTATCAGCTTTGCTTTGCAGCACTTTTTTGTGGTTTTGAATGAACATTTGCTGATGTCCTTGTGTGTTTCCATACATGCTTGTATTCTGTGTTTTTACGTGTGACTGAAGGCCAAATCACAAAGATGAGACAGTCAACACCGCACCTCCAGGAGTTCCTTTCTTTTTGCATCTTCGTTATATCTATTATTATTAAATCTTATTCATTTTTCTTCTTTGAATCTTTCCTTCATTCACTCAATGCTTTGCTTCAGGCATCAAATAAAGAAATCATTACTTGCAGTCTTTCTGCCAATATCGTGTGTTTGTGGATAAATGCATTCACACCTGAAGCCCTTCCGTCTAATAGGCTTTAAATCACTATTAACAGCTGTAAAAAGAAAAAGTACTTGGATACTTGAGTGCCTCTGACAAAGTGCAGCTGAACCTGTCCCTTAAAGGGAGAATAAGGCTGGGAAGCAATTAAATCAATGAAGCAGGGCGTGAAAAAAGGGAATACAGTTTACGAAGCAAATTTATTTAATGGTTGATATTTAATTTATTTATCTGTGCTTTGGGAATAGTTTTTATTGTTTTCTTGAATAGCCCAGTCTCACAGCAGTTTGTGAAAAAATCATAAAAATAAATTTTTTCATGTTTATGGGCACAAAGCAGGTAGGTGTGATCAGGAAAACACGTTTTGAAAGACGTGTCGTATTTTAACCCAAGCCGTTAAAACTTTTTAAGCCTAAACACTTTTAACTGACAGTACTTTTAATGCCTAACCTTAACCAAGATACATATTGATAATGAAAAAACTGTGATATGTATGTAAGGTTAAGATGACTTACACCTCCAGCACCCCTCCTCCAACCTCCAAATTATTTCCCTCAACTTTCCATAAGTACATATCAGAGTGGACTCATGGAAAATCATGTTCTGGGCCTTAGGAGTTGTGATGAAGATAAATAGATTACTTCTTGATATTTATAGACTGTTCTGCAGGCCTTGTGATTACAGCACAATTTTATAACCTCAATGGTGCCTTAATTTCATTGCTTTGCAAATCACAAATTGGGGTTATTAGTGAGACTTTGTTAGAGAAATTAGATTTCTATTGATTGTTATTTATGTCAAGTGAGAAGTCATGCAAGTTAAAGTGGTTTCAAAAACTGCTCTCTACACATGGATTGAACTGCAGATGAATGAGCTAATTAAATTTATTCAAACCCCTCTCACTTCACTTGCTTTTCTTATTAAGAAACCAAAGTAATTAGTTAATGTGAAATATATTCATCTGTCCCCATTTAAGCTTCTTGTTATTAAACTACTTGATTTCCTGTTTAATTAAAGGGATAAAAGACAAATGTGAGGCAACTTTGAAAAAGCAGGCATGATGCATACTGAGATCCCCAGTTTTGCACAAAATATAATATAAAAGCAACTTTTCAATATTACCAGTGTTTGTTATCTTAACTTCACTGCATATATCTCTTAAAACTAATTGTATGTGGAGCCACACATAACTGGGGGTGTGCGACCTAGACGTGTGACCTCAGCCAGCGAATGCACTACATAGAACAGAATGCACTACATAGAACAGAATGCACTACATAGAACAGAATGCACTACATAGAACAGATTGCACTACAACTGAGTATTTACCTGTTAGCTACATTACTAAGTGCAATAATCGAAAGGACGGACAAAGTTTGAAGTTTTCAAACCAGAGAAAATAAACAGCTAAATGAAGTCTACTTTTTGCGTGTTAATGTAAATGTTAGGGAAACATAAAAGTTAACATAAGAAGGAAAAAAATTAAAATTATGGACTTTTGCATACTTTGTCATAAATGTCTTAATTTCATGTAATTCCTAACAGCTATTTCACTGGGGGCTGGTAAAAACACGGACTCTGTGTAAAGGTGAAGGTAGCTTCCTGAAAAAGCGAAGCTAATGAAGAAGTGCCTTAAACTTGGTGTGTAGTGGCCTGGTTGTTACAAACTTATGGGAAAGCTGCATTCAGCTTCGTTACTCTGTGACCTCAGTACACACTTTCCTAATTATTGGTGTCAGTGATTTCCTTCAGGTCTTACCGAATGTGTTTATGACAACTCGCTAGCCCATAAACCTTTAGCAGCGCTATTTTTCGCTGTTCAAACAAGAGATACAACAAAAGTTTCAAAACACCAAGATTGCGGTGAGGTGAAAGCGCTCAAATTATGGCTGCATGAATGGCTTTGATAACTACGTGTTTGTCAGTGCGTACGGGTATATACATGCTCTGTTTATACACTGAACAGTGTGACAAAGTGCCACTATGACTGGATGATCCTCCAGATGGTTGTAGGCAGTTGAAATGTGTTAGTGTCTCTGTTAGTGGATCCAATGTATAATCCAATGTTCACTTAAATCTATAATGTCAATTATCCATCACTAATCATAAGAGTGATCTTAAGAGTTTTAACCACTAAGCAGTCTCAGTCATTTTCCACTGTGCACACTATGTCACTGCATTAGGGCTGCCACGATTAGTCCACTAGTCACGATTACGTCGACTATCAAAATCGTCGACGACTAATTTAATAGTCGACGCGTCGTTTGAAGCTTTGTAAGATCCCAAAAGACGCAGGAATAAGTAGTAGTATTTAAGAGTGTAATAACAGACTGAAACAGAAGATGGCAGCACTGCATGTACAAGGATTCAGCTGCCGTTAAACCCCGAAGAAGAAGAAGTAGCTCTATCCCAGAATTCATAGCGCGGCCCTGCTCAGTTTCCAACAATGGCGGCAGCTAGTTAGTTTTAATATTACTCTTATTATTCTTTCTGGGTCACAAAATAAACGTTTAACATATTTTCAGGCAAGATTGTAGCTGTGTTAACTTCAAATATCTGCTCAGTGTATCAAGACACCACATATTTTCAAAAGCGCGCTAACGTTTTGGGAGACGCCTGTTACCCACTAGCTCGATAGCTAGCCGAGGTCGAGGCTCACTAGAGCCGGTGAGAACACCGGACTCCCGGCAAATCGTTTTCAAACCCACCGCCGTCTTTCGCTACTCAGGTTAAACATATATAAGTCACTTAGATAACTTAAAAATGTTATTGTTTGGCTTTTTTTAGTATTTTATTTGTTCCTGAGTGAATCAGTTTGGCTGAGATTAAAGTTATAGTTTTTACACAGCTGAATAAATGTCAAGCAGACAACTGATTATCAGAAGTGTGAGACGCTGGAGAATATACTCCGGTGTCCCGTTATATTTTAGATAGCAAGGAGTTTATTAAACTTCACCGAAACAATCTGCAAATTTCATTAAAATTTAATAAACTATCATCTTGTCTTTATTTTTAGTTAGCACATACCTTAAACACTTAAAGCTGTAAGCTAATGATAGTTATATAAGAGCAGATGCATGCTGGTGCAATAAGCTGTACGTTTTACGTTCAATGGATACATGATCTGATTAGTCGACTAATCGCAAAAATAATCGGTGTCTAGTCGACTATCAAAATAATCGTTTGTGGCCTACACTGCATATAGGACTCTCTGATATGTCAAGCTTTATTTAGCTCCTGGAGGAACTGGTTAATGCTGATTCATCACACAGAGCAGTCTAAATATTAAAAAAACAAAACAAAAAAACCCTCCTTCAGTTTGGGACAGCAGGTGAGGGTCACGGAGTGTCAGGGGTAAGGTCACATTGTCCTAAGGTCTTGTTTGACAGGGTATGGATAGAAGTGCCTGACAAGTCTCTGACCTATATGAACATTAAGGCTCAGTCAGCAAGTTCAAGTAGCAGTGGGAAGATTTGCTCCGACTGTCCATGAAAGAGTAAAATGTCATGTGACAGAGGGAGAATAATGGATGGTAGCAGGCCAACACATGCTCATTTATATTCTGGGAGTTCACTGCTGTGACATTTTCGTCTTCTATTATAATTACACTGTAAATGTGTCAAATGAAATTTTTAGTTCAATGGAATTATTTGTGGTCAGGCATGCCCTTGTATTTTAAAAGACTACATATAGGGATGGGCCTTTTGTGGCAGTATCTGCGTACATTTTAAAGAAATGACTGCAAAGAAAAAAAAAGTTTTTATAAGATATGGTGAGCTACTTGATGATGTATCAGCCCTCCTTCCAGGTCTTGGGTCCTACTGTGTTCATTAAAGCCGTTGTCTTTTTAACTTACTTTAATGCTTTGTATCTTATTTTATGTGATGTAAACAAGCCCCTAAAAATAATCAGTGGTCAATGTCAGGCTCTCTGGCTTTTTAATAGCACTAGCATGCTAATAAAATGTGCAGCACTATGTGCAGCAGGTCTTTTAGCCCAGTTTTTTAAAACTTTACAATGTAACTGTAGCCCAACGGCTTGTGGATTTGAATGGGCACATGAAGCCTAGTCTGTTAAAGTCCTCTTTACATGGATTGGACCATGTGGGTTTATATCAGTTTCACAAAAAAATAGCAAAGCATTGTGTAAAGATATGCCAGCAGCTGATATGTGCATAACATGCAAATATTAAACTGGATAAGCGTATTTACTATCTTAGTTTAGTTTGTTACTAAGCTAACAATTGCTAGTTATCACTGAACACAAAGCTGACACTATAACGATAAGTTTGTGTTTTAGTCATAAACCAAAGCAGTGGCTGAATGTGAGTATCATCAAAGGAGAATTGGTTAAATACCAGGTTCAAATAGTTCGACTATAAATACCTGTACAATACTTAATGAGATTGTGGCGGGGCGTGGTTTGCGATGCTGTGGCAGGTGCAATGGACGCACCTGCGTGGCGTCTACAATCACACCTCGCTGGCTTAAAAGTCTGGATTTTGAGTTAAGGTTGTTGTTGTTGTTATGTTGAGCTGGCAGCGGGAGAGCTGCAGCTGTGCATGTCCAGCAACCGTCATTAGTGAAATACAAATGATCGAAATGCCATTAGGTCTGTCGTGGATATTATTGAAATGATATTTCAGTCTGGACCAGCAGTGGGATTAGACCTACAAACTGACTGCTTTTGCCATCCCTAGTAAGATAAAACTAATAAAAAGGCTTAAATATGTTTAAATTCACCAGTGAATATTAAAATGACATAAATATTTGTTGAATGCTCTCTGGTGATCTTGATTATTTGAAAAATAAATATGAAAGGATATCAGCATGTATAAAATTCTTGGATTGATTTTTGTCAGCGAGAACAGCTTTTGGAAACTGGCCTACGATTTGAAATCCAAAAATAACAGAGAGGCCTCTGGAGAGGCCAAGTCTTAACAGCTCCCACTCTTCCCTGTTTCCTCTATATCTTAATAGCTTTCCATTGAGACAGTGATGAATGTGTGAACGTTATCTACATGGGGAGAAATGATGGGATGTGTATTTGAGTCTGCTGGGGGGGTGGGGGTGGGGGGGGGGGAGACAGGGAAAGGTATCTATATGCGTCTACGTTTGTTTGGATCAGCTCTGGTAAATCCTCAATAACATCAACATTATATACAGTATGTGTCTTTTGAATCCTAGTGAATGATATCAAACTGATGGTTATGTCATGGCTGGCTGTGTGGCCGGCAGAGTTGGACCCAAACACAGGACTGGGAAACACAAAGGAGAAAACTAAAAAGTGGCTTTATTAACTATAACAAAGTACAAAACAACATGAGAAATAAACAAAGGAAACTCAAACTTTCAACTTAACTGGGAGAACGTGCTGCAGAAGACACAACCATCATGGATGATGTAAAAGAGAGCAAAGAGAGATTCAGACAATATAGATGCACCAGGTAATGAGGGAAATGGGAAACACCAGGGAACACAGCTGAACACAATCACACTAACGAGACAAGGGGTGCCAAAACCAAACACAACACACAGGAGATGAGGGACCATTAAAATTAAAAAAAAGAAGTAATAAACAAAAATAATGCCAGGACTAAGACGCCAACTTGACACAGTGACTGGAGATAAACAAACATGGCGACATGACTGACTGGGGAGACAGAAAAGGAACATAAAAGATGATAATTAAAGATTACATAACCTAATGAGGAACAGAGACTGGAAACAAAAGGAAACCAACATAAAAAAGAAACCTCGAACCACAATAATCGATATTAAAACTCAGAGGCACTAGGAATATAGAACATGAACAAAGGACTCAAACACAAAACTCATTTTAACCTAGAATGAACCTAAAGACCTACAGAAGCGCAGAACTATAGTACAAAAATAATCAAAAATGAGAAAAATCCCAAAACATCCTAAAAACTCAAAACCATGACAGGTTGACTTGCTTGCTTGACAATATTTATCTTTTATATGTCACGTAAAAATGGCCTTTTGTTTTGACATGCAGTATGTGAGTACAATGAGTGCGAGAATGAGTGCTTCAGTAACTGTAACTCTTCCTCTGTGAACTGCTTTAGTCTCAGCCCGACTGATAAAGGTCAGGCTGCCATTTCAAAGTTGTACAACAGCCGCTTTGCCAGAGGAGAAAAGAACCCCCCACCCCCACCCAAAGAACGCTTAATACAGTATTGTTATCTTTTTTCCTACACTACAAAAGTTTACTTGAGAATCTTCAGGCTAACTAAATAATAAATAACAAAATAAAGACTGTTAGCCTTCACTGTGAATAGTTACAAAAAAGTCTATCACAGTGTGAGCTTTGTGCTTTAATTCGAGTCAGAGAGAAATTAGAATGAACTGTTTTGGACAAATTATGAACCTTACTGTAAAAGTCATCAGTTTAAATGCAGCAGTCAGTGTGTTGTCTTTACTTGGGATCCTATTTGTCAGACACTTCATTTAAAATATTGTCATTTATTTCTAAAGCACTGAATGAATAAGGATTGAATAAACTTCTCATAGTTCTCTGTAGTGTTTACTATTATTCCACTCTTTTTTTATGGTCAGCAGTCCACAAATGATGACGGGCATTATTGTAATAAAATGTATATTGAACAGCAATACCATATAAATCTAACTTTTAAGGTGTTATAAAGTAATTGTAAAGCGAGTTGGATCCTTTTCAAAACCCTTTAAATATATTTAAATGAAAATTCCCGAGTTTGGCTGCAGACTCGTATTGTTACTTAATGTTGCTTTACCATATTTATGATGTCTTCAGCTTTCCTATACAGTTCTATACATCTCTCTCGCTCCTTCTCTCTATCTGTCTGAGCCTCTTAACACACTGGCTCAGATTAGATCCACTCACTCTGTTGGGTTTAGAGCCATTAGCTTAATTAGAGACTAGACGTTCAATTCACTGTCAGATATCTTGATCCGTTGGCTGCCTTTCAGTCGTCTAACCTAAAGTACGTAAAGGTTTCATCATACTGCCTCTGTGGATAATGCAGCGTATCCTGGGCAAGCCCGTTACAAATTATCTGTCAGTGACAGACGTGCAGAGGTGAAAGCATAGCAGTAATTTGATTCTTTTTAGATACTTTCATGGGAAAATATCATTACACTGGTTCCACTACATAAGAAGTTTTGGTTAATATAAGCCATTGGCTGACACATATTGTAATAAATACTATAAAGCACAACTGATGGCAGATGAGGGGCTCAGCTCCCTCCAGCTGGAGCAAATAGCTGTTCAGTTCCTTTTAAAACGCCTAATCAACCAGCTGAGCAGAGGCCGCCTAACCTTCACACACAGTCGGACTAGAAGCAGTCACTTGGCTGAAGGACTTTGTATTAGCTAAATGAAAGCCGTAGATCATACTGCCAGTATATCTCGCAAACACTGTGTCTATCTGTGTGCCTTTTTTTTTTTGCTGGATATGCACTTATCACACAGCTCTCCCTCCACATAAATGTATTTAAAGTTGTAATTTGTAATTGGACACATGCAGATAGAGACAAAATTCCATATGTAGTATATAAAACACAACACGTGCAAGTTAAAAGCAATATAAATTAGGATCAGGGTTCTGTAGATGCTGTACCATCTGCTGCAGGACTTCCTGTTCTTCTTGTTCCTGAAGATAGTTCTGTGTGTCTCCTACTCAGTGTTTGGAGTCGCTGTTCTCCATGCACAATGTGAGGCCAGTCAGAAGCCTCCATAATGGGTGAGACTCCAAACATTTGAAGTGGACAACCATAACATACTGTATGAGTTAAGATACGATGGTCGCTGGTCTAATCCCTAAAAGCAGATTAGAGTATTAACCCTTCTGAGCTCAGAAAGGACAACAGCTCGTACCGTACTAATCTACACCCACAAACAGTACACGCGCACACACACACACGCACGCACACACACAGAATATTAATTGTGACTTTAAATCAGCTGGTGAAACCTTTATGTGGATAAGTGGATTAATACTGTTGATTGTGTCAAAGAAGGCTGTCAATTAAAGTTTCTTAATTACTTCAGCAGCTTGTGGAACATCATACATACTGATCACATACATATTTGACCAACTCGACACCCTGTTCTTTTATTAGTCATGACAGTTTGCCCTCAGTAACATGACTATCATAAGCAACCTTGCCACATTGTAACTATACATCCTTTTTTTTGCTTCTGTTTATGATAAATGAAGTTCTGTGTCTCTGTTTAGTGTGCGGCTGTGACTTGGTGCATGCGGGTTTCTTCCACCACTCTGGTGAGTACATCTGTACAAAGGACTACCAGCGGCTCTACGGGACCCAGTGTGACAGCTGTAACCAGTACATCACCGGAGAGGTGGTGTCTGCCCTGGGGAGAACGTACCACCCAGACTGCTTTGTCTGCAGCATCTGCAAGTAAGGAATGAGTGTTTCTTCATGTAGACCTAAATGTTGGCAGGCAGATAGTCAAACAGATAGACTGACTGAGTAAGGCAGTCAAAGTAAAAAAAAGTTATTTGAACTCGCATTCATCTTGTAAATCTATACTTGGTAGTAGTCTGTCTGAGATCAGTAATAAATCCAGATGAAGGGATCAGACAAAAAAAAAAAAAAAAAGAATAAAATCCACAGTTTAATAATCACAGTGGGGATTGAAGACCGGTCAGGACAGGTTGTCTGATGACTTACTCGAGTGGCAAGGTTCAGTGTTCTGGTGCTCCTGGTGTCAGCAGATTTATGGATCATGACATAAAAGTATTATTTAACCGAGGGGATTATCTTACTCTAACCTTAAAGAAGTGCTGTGAGTCCATAAATACAACTTAACTAAAGTTGCTTAAACATGACGATCAACAAGTAGATATTGTGAGCAAAATGAACTATGTAGAAAATTAACAGACTTACTCTGTGTGAATGTTTTCTGTCATAACACAGAGATGCAAACCTTTCAAAAAAAAAATGATTGATTAAAAACATAATTGCAAGATGTTTGTGTTGAAATTCTGCTGCATATAAAAATGATCCCTGGCCTGAGTGTAGTGGTTTACATGTTTGCTTGCCAAGTGAAAAGATGCTGCTTCATTTCCAGCCGGAGGCACAGATCCCCTTTGGGGTTGTGTCATGAAGGGCATCTGGTGTAAAGCTCAGCCAAATTAAACCTGCAGAGCCGCCTGCTGTGGTGTAAGGAAGCGTAGAGCTGCCACCCAGGCAAAAGAAAAATACAAGTGTATCACGTTATAACGTGAAAAGTTTATTGTTCTAACAAGATACTTTTCCTGTTTGTACAATATACTATCATGTTTGTACAATATACTTTTCACGTTTGAACAACATAATATCACGTTATTACAATATACATAATTATCACGTTCGTACAATATATTTATATTGTATGAACGTGATAATTATATTGTACGAACGTGATAATTATATTGTACGAACGTGATAATTATATTGTACGAACGTGATAATTATGTATATTGTACGAACGTGATATTATGTTGTTCAAACGTGAAAAGTATATTGTACAAACATGATAGTATATTGTACAAACAGGAAAAGTATCTTGTTAGAACAATAAACTTTTCACGTTATAACGTGATACACTTGTATTTTTCTTTTGCCTGGGTGGCAGCTCTACGCTTCCGTAGTGGTGACCCCTTGTGGCAAGGCAGCATTTTTTTAAAAGTAAGACATCGTAGTTGTTTCTCACACGACTTTAGAAGAGGCCTGCTTACATTACTGTGTACAAGTAAGCTGTGTGTTAAAATGTTCTTGGTTTCTTAAGAACAGCTCCTGTGTCTGCCTCACGGGCTCTGTGCTCGCCTCTGCTTTTACCCTGAAATATTATCCCATACCTCACTGGGTATGAAGCGTTATTCATTTTAACTGTTACGCACTGAGAATCTGACAAAGATTTCCAGAGCTGAGAGCAACATTTAATCCTCGCAACTTTGACATCAGCCTGGAGATCTCGTTTTATTCTTTGCTACATTCAAACTGCAGAAATACTCCTCTGACACTGCTGATGGTAGTTTTTGACAGTATTTATGTTATTAAAAATGTCCCAGTGTAAAAAAAGAATTTGCTAAATGTTAGTTTTCAATGCTGGGAAAGACAAATTTTCATGTATAATGTAAGGGTATCAGAAATAATGGCAAATATTGTGTGAAACTTCTGCTAAAGAAACTTGGAATTACCTGCACCAATACTACTTACGTACATCGATACTGTTCAACTTGGGAGTACAAGCAAATTGGAATTTCGTGTGTTTTCTGATTGGGTAAACTGTGAATTTCTGTATTGCCCTCTCTGCATTCTGCATGGCATTACTGAAATGTTTTTTTTTTTATGCGTGCTTTCTCAGAAGCCCATTTCCAATTGGAGACAGAGTGACCTTCTGTGGGAAAAAGTGTGTGTGTCAGCAGTGTTCACTTTCTCTGAACAGCGACAAGCCCGTCAAGGTCCACGGACCAAGCTGTAAGAAACAAACAAACACGCACACACACACAAATGAAAATATACGCTCACTGACGTGTGCAACACCATACACAGCAACAACATATCTCACATTTTCTTCACTAGACATAAAGGATAAGCCAACACACATTATCCAGTTCTTCAAAAGCTGTGCAGGTATTACTTTGTAATAATTATTTTTCTATTAATATTTCAAGGAAATGCATGGTGTTTTAAATAGAATATACTCAACTCAAAGGTTCATTTACTAGCCTGTAGAATAAGCAAAATGTCGTGTTTTATACTCCAACAAATTAAAGAAATGGAAGAAATAAATATGTGTCCAGCTTTGAGTATTTAAGTTTGTGTGTGTAACTAAATCCCATCAAATCCCATTCATCAAACCTAACACAAGCAGAAGAAGATTCATTTTACAGCACTTTGCCAGATCATCTTTTTTTAAAAAAGCTTTTAGCTATGGTTTTTCCCTGCCTAATGATATTTAACTGACTCATATCTTTGTGATTCATCCAGCATGTAAGACTGTTTGTTCCCCTACAAATGAACACCTAGAGTTGCACAGTCCACCTGCTGAACGCTGCAAAAACACAGCATATTTGTAGGTGTGTAGCTGCAGGGAGATACTTCCAAACATACCCACAAACACAGAAGGTGGCCTGCTGCTTCAGGTAGTCCTGGTAGCTCCATCTGGCAGAGACAGTGTGACTGTCACGACAGGAGAGAGGGATGAGGAAGAGAGGAGGAGGAGGTAGAGAAGTGATGAGAGGTTGGCAGAGCAGAAAGGCAAGGACATAAAAGGGGAGTGCTAAATGCATAAATGCTCAAAGTGTTCCTGCCTGTTCCTATCGTACATGTGTGCGTTCTCATTACCGCGCTTCCTGCTTTTCCTCTCCCCTCTCCTCCCCTCCAGACTGTGCCGGCTGTGGTGAGGAGATCAAACAGGGTCAGTCTCTGCTGGCTTTGGAGAGACAGTGGCACGTCAGTTGTTTTAAATGCCGAACATGCGGCTGCGCCCTCACTGGAGAGTACATCAGCAAGTAGGTGGCTTGATCCTTCCTATCTCAAGTCAGTCATAGGTGTGTTTGGGCAAATATCAAACGTTTCTTCAAGCAATCCACATCAAAAGCCACTGCACAGAAACTGCCTCCTGTATCCAGACTTTTAATTCTGTACTTCTGTACTAGAAAATTGGACGTTTAAAACATTTGTCATCAAGTTGTGGAAAGGTTGCTGTTTTTTACTCATTTTTCTACTATTTACTATCAAAATTAAATTGAAAGGTGGCACTTGCTTTGTAAATCTTTACAGGATGAATAGTAGTGGAGTAAACTGTGAGCTTTTTGTCTTTCTCACTGTTTCTCACTGTTCAGAGATGGGATACCTTACTGTGAGACTGACTACCACAGTCAGTTTGGGATCAGGTGTGAGAGCTGTAACAGGTACATAAGTGGCAAAGTACTTGAGGTGAGTGCATTTTTCTGTTGTGTATGTGTGCTTTTGGGAATATGCGTGCATGCTTAAAGACAGCTGGGAATGCCAGTGGGAATGTGCGTGTTCTGTGCTTGTCAGTGTGAGCTGGTCTATAAAAAGCTGCAAAAAAATGCAGCTGTCCCTCTTTAAATGAAGTGCTGACTGATGACGAAGCAGCTTTGGAAACCCGACAAAGCAACACTTCCCCATCTCCTTCACACTATTCATCTTTTTTTCTTATCATGCCTCTCCTACTTCTTCACTCTGCATTGTTTTTCTGTTTCTTATCACCACTCTGTTCCTGTTTTCTCATCTGTATCATTTGGTTTTGCCATTTTGTGTCTGATTTTCCTTTCCTTTCCTGCAGGCTGGAGGAAAACATTACCACCCCAGCTGTGCGAGATGTGCCCGCTGTCACATGATGTTCCTAGAAGGAGAAGAAATGTACCTGACAGGTAATCAGGATATTGTGTGTGGTAACTAGCAAAATAAGTTTCCCTTGTATGAAGTGGAAGAAAATTCCACTATCAACCTGAACCTGGATAAAACAAAGCTTAACATTTAATAATAATTATAACTTCTGAATATAAAAGTCTGAATATATTTGTTAGGAAATCAATTTAGTCTGAATTTATGTCTCTATAATCACAAATGTGCTTCTGCATTTGTACAGTTAACAGGCATAAAAATAGACTTCTAGCTTCAATTGAATTAGTACCCTGCAAGTATCCAGATGGCCTCTGTGTGATTCTGCATCTGTGGAAGTGTGTGTGTGTGTGTGTGTGTGTGTGTTGGTATTACTAATGTTGTGGGGACATTAACATGTTTACTCATATTTTGAGGACAAGCTTCCCTTTTGGGGACAAAAGCAAATACTTATAATAATTTAATGACTTACATCTAGGTAAGTGTATATGTATGTGTATGTTTACACCTGTGGTGGACACAGACATAAGACTGAGATTTAGATCTTGGTACTTGGCTAAAATGTCCTCAGTTCCAACTAATGTACCATGCTTCATTTCCTGAAACCTCTGCAAAGAACTGCATGAGAAGGATTTGGGGGTTTATGTCTGAGTGTGTGTGTATGTGTATATAAGACCAGGAATGTCAGTGAACAATACCTTGACCTAATAAAAGATTGCGGTAACAGCCATTATATAGGTTATTGATCTCAAGTATAACACTTGTGGTAAATACACAGAAACCCACACATCCCCCTCTTCTGTCACACACAGAGGTTGGAGTCAATTACCTGTCAGCCTTCACCTCCTCCACTGTTTCCATTACTCTCAGCTGTCACTGACAGAATTATCCTAATTGATGTTACCATCACCAGGTTTTAAATTGAATCATCCAGGAAATGTTGTTTTATAAATCAGATAACAATGACTAAAGTTAATGAGTTCAATCATGGAGATACATGAAGATAAAGAAAAATCTTGTTGTGTATATATCTGATGAATTTAGTTTGAGTCCCACATATTCAAAGAGCATGCAACATTTATATCATGATAATACTGCTAAGTATGTATTAAAATTGTCAGATTTCTTATACCTGACAGGTGTGTTCACCTGTCACAGAACAAAGAGTTTTTATACAGTCTGACAGAGAACAGCAGGAAGATTTCCTGAAGCGTTATTTATGGTAATTGGGTTGAATCAGTCAGAGGGATAAGGAGCTCTGCTTCCTTAGTAGTGTGGAGTGGAGGGAGTTGTGATGGGTTGTCCATAATGGAGAGCAGTTTGTTCAGTGACCTCCTGTCCCTCACTGACTCAAACGGCTCCTAATTCTTGCCAGTGATGGTTCCAGCCTTGTGAATCAATTTGTTGATCCTACTGGCATCTCTGGTGCTGATGCTGCCCTGCCTAGAAGACAACAGCAAGGAAGAAATACAAATAACAAACAGGGAGTGAAACATTATAAAAAAAATCTAAAATACAGAAAATGTGTACAAAAACTTTACAAATAACAAACGTACTGGAAGGCATACTATGAAGAACATATGGGAAAAACATGGGTGCACTGCACACAGAAAGAACTGAGGTTAAACAGTGGCTAAATACACAAGTGGAACCTAATTGGTGAAAACAATTAGGAAAAAGCAGCAAATCACAGCAGTGAGTAAAGACAAGAAGCAAACCAACTGGACACATGAGAAAAGAGACTGCTGAATAAAACAGGAAGTAACCAAAGGAGCACACACAGACCCGGAGTGGGTGGCTGGAATACACACCAAGAAAATACAAGATGAAAACAGATATTATAAAATAGTGCAAGTGATAAAAAAAAAAAAAGTAGGACAGGACAAGAAAAAAAAATTGTGAACACTTGGCCTAATGGAGGGAAATTTAAATTTAATATTAAGTTGCTGTACCGTAACATGTGGCCGACAGACACAGTGTCAGAGTTGCCACACAGGGTGGCACCTCCTGTTTCAGCTCATTGTCATTCTGCTGCTCTACCTCTCAAAGCCACCAGTAAAACTAAGCATTTGCATATAGTACTTGAAGACCACATATGTGAGCTTTTTAATCTATACCTGTAAGCGTGTACATTGTATTCTTTATAGATGTGTTTGAGACTAATATGTGTGTCTGTGTGCTGAGCTCCTGTAAACTGCCTCAAGGTTACATTCACTCCTTTTGATTACTTTAGACATGTAGGAGGCCTGAGCAATCACCCACGTGAGGCACACTCAATTACGACACACACACACGTACACCCACTCGTACATGCACACACAAACTCGAAATCCATCTCATGACACATGTCTAGAATAAGAAGTGGTGTGTGCAAGTGCATACAAAAACTGGTTTGTGTGGTGGTAGGGATTAGGGATGGGAATTGATGAGAATTTAGAGATTCCAATTCCATTATTTGATCCCTTATCGATTCTCTTATCGATTCTCATGAGGTTCTCATTGGCTCAGTTTCGAGAGTCATCATCATTGCTAAGCAGCAGTAAAGAAAATACATTCATGCAAATTAATTGCATGTTGTAGGTCAAATATTTGCTGAGGTATTTGCCCTCTTTGTTGTGATCAGTGTTGGAGTCGTCACTCAAAAAAGTCATTATTACACATATTACACGGGACATTCTTCTTTAAAGTAATGCGGTACATTACTTGATTACTCCCAGAAAAAAGTAATTTGTCATCCTACTTGTTATATTAATTTCATAACAATATGTAAAAATATTTAAAATTCCCAATGAGGACACAGATCTCTAAGATCTTTCTCTTAGTAGAATCCAAAGCTAGCTGCAACAAAGCAAAGATGAAAACCAGAACAAAAAAGCAATCGCCTTCTGCTTTAGAAATGTGAACAGGTAGAAACGGAGGCTGCAGCCTGTTTGCTCCTCTACTTGTTACGTGTTGAAGTTCAGGGTCTGGCTGCTGAGGTCAGTGTTTACTCGGTTTTCACTCTGGGTTCTTGGCTAGTTTAGCATTAGCATGCTCTCTTGGTGGATGCTTGCAAAGAACCAAAATTATGTTAGCAGCATAAAGCAGTTGTTTCTGTCCTGGATGCCATTTTCCACTTTGCCATTTATCTCGTCCTTTTGTGCAATAAAAATAAAAGTCCATATCCGGGTTATGAACTAAAAATGGATGCTAGCATCTTCAAAACGGTTAAAGGATCGAATTGCTGTTATGCTTTGCTTTTTCCTTCATTCGCAACAACATTCTCAACAAAAACTTGGATTTAATGTTAGTTAATTTCCTTTCTTTAAAAATTAGCAGCAGACCATGGTGTTTTTGTGTTTTTTGTGTTTCGTTTAAATGACGTATTACATATTTCCTTCAGGTTTGGGGCCGCTGCTTAAAAGACGTCTTTTAATTCATTTTATCATCATTACATAAATATAATTGTGATAAAAGAAAGCACATCTTTTAGAAGCGGTATGATTGCTGCTGTCAGTTAGTTTTATTAAATTAAATTAAAATTAACAGAATAAACCACTGATTCAGGATACAGCCAATCAATGTAGCATTGTAGTGAAAAAGACTTTAATGGTGAAAAGAATTAATTTGATGCTCACACTAATTTTTGACTACACAAGAGTATTTGGATGCCTGTGGGTTGTATTTCTGACCACAGCTGAGTGATAAGCGATGCCAAAGAGAATCATTTTTGTTTGGCAGAATCAGTTTTTGTTTGAATGAAATGTTCCTTTCCAAGTAGAAACTGATGATTAACCACATATATTTACTCTTTACTCGGTGTAGTCTCAGTTTCAAAAGACATACAGTATGCATTTCATGTGCTCAGTGTGTACACACTTTGTATTGGCAGCATGGCTCAGCAATAAGGAAAATTTTCTGAATATTTAAATATCTTTTTATAGACTACACTTAGAATTTCAAATGGTAGAAATATATAAATGTTAATACTACTTCCTTGGGTTTCACACTGGTTGCCTTTGCCTCATATTTTTGAATAGAGTTAAGATCACATGGCCAGTTTGTTCCACTGATTACCCTTATTTTGCATAAAGTCTGTACAAAGACAGCAGAGCCTTCATTCCTACATCCTACATCTGCATGTAGGAAAAAATACCAAATATCTCAGGTTACTTTATAATGGCACTATTGTTAAAAGAAAAAATAAATAGGCATGCAGCTAGTTTTCTCAGAGTTTATTTTGCACTGTGTTTGAAACTAAATTCTTTTTCACTGCACAATTTAAATTCTCCTCATCCTGTAGAAAAAGGATTTCAAGTCCAAGGCCACACATCTGTTCGACAGCAGAGTTGAAGACCGTGGGTGGGACGGGGGTGCACTGAATCACCACGCATGGTTCCTGTCTACACTATTGATTTTGTGTGGGTGTTTGTGTGAGAGCGGTGTGTCTACTTATTGGGCGTGCATAGCCTCCTGCTTTGTGTGTGCGTGTGCGTGTGTGTATGTGTGTTGCAGATTTATGGTGTTGATAGTGGTTGTATATTAGAGTCATGATCAACTAACTGAGTTCTTTTTGCTGGCCTGCACCGCCCCAGGGCTCAAGAAAAATGATACATAGGCAGCGTGTGTGTACACATGCATTTATTTGTGTGTGTGTGTGTGTTTGTGTGCGTGCGTGCATGTGTGTGTGTGCGCACGTGTGCTCAGGGTGGATATATTACTGTCATTATCAGATCTACATGGATATAACATCCTGACATTGATTGTTATAAGAGCTACGAGATCTCATTCATTGCCTCTTTCCTCTCTTGCGCTGTAGTTCACCCTGCTCCTCTTTGTTTACTGTTGCTCATTTTTCTCTTTTCCCTTAATTACTTCACTTCTTTTTCATTCAGAAAATTATTTTGCCATAACTGTTAAAGCACAATTATGCCAACGCAGTCAAAAAAATATAAACAACAACACAATTATAATGTTGCATCCTGCAATATTTGATGTAACATTTTTGCGCTTTAACACTTGTTTTACTTTCTCTTTTTTGTTTAAAAAGGATGATGGTACAATCATGCTGGCTTCCTTAATGGAACAATTTTGAAACGTACTTAGTTTTTATTTTAGTCTACAATGTAATATAAGCAATGAGAAGTATTCACAGAAGCACAGCATGAAAACATGATAGCAAAACTAAAGTACTGAATGTATTTTTTATAATCAAGTACAGCGATAGAAGTTTCCATATGGTTGATGATAAATCAGCTGGCTAAATCATTGCTATAGAATACAAGAAGAAAAAAACCCAAGTTTAAGCAAAGTAAGGCTTCTACTTCAATATTAATAACTTTGTGGACATAATTAGAAACATACAACATGCAGTTCAGCATTATTCACTTGTTCATTCTTTTCAGTTCCATTCTTGTTATTCGTGCAGTACTGTTTATTGTGTCTTATATGCTAATATCTGTTGCATTTTAGGCAAAACCACAACAAGGAGGTAGAGAGTGTATAGGAATTTCTTTTACCTAGGTATTAATTACATTATGTTATTGTATTAACATGTCTGACACTCATACTGTAAGACAAATGGTAGGGGGTGTAGTCAGGATGTTGGGGGGAAACAGGAACTCCAGAGGACCAGTCTTTGTCTCTTCGTGGACTCTGGGAAGTAGCAAGGGAGTGTGAACCTTAAGGTGTGAAACAGCTGTGTACTGCCTTTGTTTCTGGAGAAGGTATTTAACTGAGAGCCATGCTAGGCTCAGTGAGACTCTGCTGACCGTCGGTCCCGCGGCCATGGGGGCTCCACAAGCTTGTTTGTATGTTGTGTGCATGGATTAAAGAATGTTAGCTACCGCTCACCGCTCGTCTGCAGGCTTTATTTAAGTGGAAAAACTTCCACAACAAGAGGCAGGTTGCAAAAAGTAACTTTATTGACCATAAAGTTGTTAACAAAACACAATGTAGAGCGTTAGCAGCAAATTCCAAGTCTAAGTCGTTTTATAAAAGCTGAAAGAAGACGCAGGATAAAAGCTTGATAAAGTGACAGACTGAGAAGTCATACAGGCTAAAGACCCACCAGGTGGAAATGGCTAGTATAAGGTTCATATAAACTAAATTAGACAATAAGGATGGCGGGAAATGAGCAAAGGCAGGAAATAGAGCTACATGAGGGACAGGCCTTCAAAATAAAATAGGGAGTCACTAAAAGATGACATGACAAAAACAACAAAATTTGGGGATCACATGTCTTAAATTGTTTTCACCCATTCAGAATGTCACTGAACATTAATGACAGGTGAAGATGATGACAGTTGGCTAAACTAAAAAGATGAGTTACTGCGAGAAAAACATCTGTTTAATTATGGTTGGGATATTTCAGTTTGGACAAAGGAGTGGACAGAATTTTTATTTTTCCCTCTTGATATTTATCTATGTAGGAGACCACAAGAGCTACATCCTCTCTTATCAGTTCAGACAAACTGCTTACACACACACACACACACACACACACACACACACACACACACACACACACACACACACACACACACAGTGTCTCGTGTGTGTGTGTGCCTTTGATTGATGTTGATGCACTTGAGAAAAGCTGATCTGCTCTTCATAGGATCCCATAAAACTGTATGGCTGCTGCCCACACGCAATAAACAAAGTAAACTGAGATAAAATCGCATGTGTGTATGTGCAGGTTCAGAGGTTTGGCACCCCATGTGTAAAGAAGCAGCTCGGCTGGAGAGGAAACTGAGGGTGAGTGTTACTCAAAATACCTGCAAGCCCCTGCTCTTCCTCTGTTTCTGTTTTTGTCCTCTCAGTGGTTCTCTCTTTCATGCTGTGTCTGAAATGTCTCACTGTTGTTTTAAAAGCAGGTATGTCGCTCTTAGCATTGTAAGAAATGTGCTCAAATCTGCCCTCAGCGAATTTAGTTTTATATATAAAAATTTGGATAAATAGACTTTATTTTGCTGTTCATTTATAAAAGATTTCATTGTAATATATAGTTCGTCACCAGATTTTTCATACTATTATTGCAGCTTTATTAAACAGAAATTGTCCAAAGAGGCTCATAAAGTCTTATTGTATTTTTTCAAAGCATTTCATCAAAAATAGAGCTGCAGACCTGCACTTTGACAGCTCTTGCCGGAGCCTGGTGTTATCATGAACATGCAAATAATAATCATCACACCATGGCAGAAGAGGAAGTTGTAACTTTACAACACACACACACACACACACACACACCTACACACACACACACACACACAGTCTCTTGGATGAGTGACGAAACGTTTCTCCCAGAAAATGCTACGTCCAGATGAACAGAATCAACTTTTGGAGATTTATTTTCCTGGATGATTGAGAATGCATCAAGACGTTAAAAGCAGGAAATTAACATTTGTTGTCAAATGATTGCTCAGCTCAACTGAGAAGTGAACACGTCAAGAAAAAAAAAGTGAGATTCAGCTATTCCAGCACATAGAGGAACATTTACAAGAACACTTACATGATTAAGACTTGGCTTAATAATGCTGTCACAGTAAAAACATAACAGGTACAGAAGTGTTAGTGTGCAGCTATAATATTCAGTACAAAGTGGTTCTCTATCCTGAAAGATTAATACTGAAGAAAAAGTCAGGTATCCGCCTCTTGACTTTGTATGAAGTCAAACAGAGTGGATATTGATAATATTACACAGTTCTGGCTGTGAGCAGAGAAGCTCCATCCACTTGCTTTATATTACAAACAAAAAAGCAGCATTAACAAAACACACTTTTTTAAGTGAGAGGCTAGATAAAGTATTTTATTTTACTTTTTTATTTTAAATTTGGTCTATATTGACATTTAATATCATAAGGTTGATACATGATTTTGCAGCTGCACCTGCAGGCTGTGTATCTCCTGTTCTACCACATCTATCCGGTCGTTAAGTGATGACGTGACGAATCCTACTTCCGGGCCTAAAGTAGTCTGCGTTTAATATGGCTTTTGTGTTGTTAACATGTTTAATGTTTTCTATTTTCTTCTATTTAATCTCAAAAAGCTCCTAAAACAGTCAGTGATCACTGTTGACCTCCCTCGGCTTTTATTACCGCTAATCATTTATTTAAGCTCAGTTTTTAAAACCTTAGGATGTAACTACAGCCCAGCCCATGCAGCAGTATATGAATGACTAACCTCGTATTGTGGATGGATTATCTCAGTTGTTCTCCTGGCTGAAGTTTGGTCCTTTTACAGCATCCTGCCATGCGATTACATTTGTTCCCGACCACCGAGAACACTCACGTTAACTTTTATCGAGTGGAAAAAAAATTTGCTTGTTTATATTATGCTAACATAGCTGTGTCGCTAGCGGTTACGTAGCACATCATTATATACCAGCTAGCCAACTTCAGTAACCCTACAAACGTCACTGCTGTTTAGTTTTCTGTCTTCATTTACGTTGGAAGTGATAGCAGAGCTGTACGTTTTAATTTGTTTCCAAAACCCCGCAGTCAGGACATGCAATATTGTATTTGGATAGAAGCTAGCAAGCTAACTTCCTGCTAACTTCTAACTCCATTAAATGTCATAAATTCCGTTTTCATGGATGCCTGGATGTTAAACTTAATTGTTACACCTGGTAGAGCAGAACGCTGATCATTTTATTAAAGATGAAAGACTTTAGACAGTTTTTTAACTCTCAGTAATGCCATAGTGATTGTTTGATATATGGACCTGCAGCGGAGTTTAGGCCCAGACACGGCTAGTGACGTCTAGTGACTTAACGACCGGATTGGATGTTGATCTGGTAACTGTGGAGGCCATCTGGACTCATTGTAATGTTCCAGAAACCCTTTTTGGGGTGGTTTTAGCTTGGTGTGACTTGGTGTGTTAACGTACTATTAGAAGATTAGCACACTGAGGCTTGATGCTGAGTAGTAAGGATGGAGTCCAGAGTGTGCCAAGAAAATATCCCCCATAGACCATCATACCACTTTAAGTGTTGATACAAGGCAGGATGGATCCAGGCTTTCATGTTGTTTACACCAAATTCTCACCCTGCCGTTCAAATGTTTGAGCAGAATTCAAGGCTCATTACCAGGCGACCGTTTTCCAATTGTCTGTCGTCCAGTTTTGGTGAACCGACGTGAATTATAGCCTCAGTTTCCTGTGGTACTGGAGGTACTGGTGGTACTGGGTAACCAACTCAAGGTTTGAGGTGATGTGCTTTCAGAGATGATCTTCTGGATACCTTGGCTGTAACGAGTGATTATTTGAGTTACTGCTCCAGGTTCACTTTTTTGAGTAAGCTCACTGTTGTATTTAAGCTAACTTTATTCACCTTCTTGCTCTCACTGACATTTGTCCCACCAGCTGAGACGTACCTCCGAGACAGCATCCATTTCTCCTCCAGGCTCCTCTCCTCTCCTTGGCTCTCCTCACCGGCTCATCTGTGTGAGTAACCGTCACCATGGCTACGCCATGGTTGCGCCCTCAGCTGTCACAGTCACATCTGTCACTCAAACATAACCAGCATAGACAGAAGCACAAAAGAGACCCTGAAAGCTCAGACGGTCTGTGCTATCAGTCTCTCAGCAGACTTCTTGTCTGTCTGTTGCCTCTCCCTGCCTTACTGTATGCCTACTAAAAGCAAAGTGCTAGACTACTAAAGCCTTAATATGCCTTTTATAATAAGCAGGCTTTTATCTTAAGCCCTTTAGTTTCCTATCCAGAGTTATTGTCTTACAGTGCACACTTTTTAGCTCTATCTTAGATCGTTTAATGTCATGTTTAAATTTTTACTGGCCCATCAAAGATTTCAGTTTAACCTGCTCACTTGAATGTTTACCATTGCCTCATTTCCCTTCCTGTATGCTACCATATGTGTGATTTTCTATGCAAGAATTTGTGTCTCCGTGGGTGCCTCTTCTGTTGGTGATCGAGATTGGCTGTTTACAGCCAGTCTTCTACTTATGGTTTGGTCTTCATTTAATGTGTATCCCTGTCTACCTGTCTCTCTCTAACAGGCTAAGGGTGATGGGGATGTTTTGGAATACAAGCAGGTGGCAGCACTTCCCAGGGTTAAAGCCATATATGACATTCAGCGGCCCGACATTATTCCTTATCAGGCCGACCATGCACAGACGCACCTCTCAGATGACACTTTGGAGAGATGCAACCGTAGGCAGGTAGTCACACACGCACAAACTCACTATTTGAATTTCTTCCGGTAAAAATAAATTGACCATAACATATTAAGAATAATGAACAGTAACAAATATCTTTTATTTCTCCTCATATCCAGTCATTGGGCTCCTTATCACCATACTCTCATGTAAGTACTCTCCCCACCTCTTTGTGTAATGGTTGAGAAGGTAATCCTTACTCTAAAGTATTAAATACAAAAGAAAATAGATGTAACCGGTTTTAATTTTAGAACTCAAAACAGTAAAGTTGAGTGATATCAAACACTGGCAACATTTGAATAGATCAAAATGATAACAGGTTGATTACTTCAGTGTATTCAGTACTTTAAACACATTAAACTCATGGTACCAGTGTCTTGCTATTGGCAGATAAGCTGAGGTACTGTAAAATGTTGGGTTTCTGGAAGCAGATTTTGATGAAAATTAATTACCAATAATAGCAGACTGGATAAAAAAAAAGGATACAAGAAGACATAGTTTGATATTTTGGGACATAATTTTGTACCCTTGAGATATACCATCTTAATTAGTAAACTTTAGAAGTGCTGGTAGGTGGATTTTGTTCCCATCAGGCTGCATGTTTCCTCTGATTCCAGTCTACATGCTACGCTAACCTAACCACTTTCATATTTAATACACATCTATTTATATGCTAATATTATTGTTTCAGTCTTGGCATGAAGGAAAGTAACCATCCAAGTATTTCTTTAATTTGTGCCATCATTGTAACGGCACCGTGATAGTCTTCACTGTCTGTGTTTAGACTACATCTGCACATGTTTGTGCACTAGGACTGCCAGCAGTATACGCACCATGTAGGTTAATAAACTGCTGTCAGCATGATTAAAACTGTGTTGTGGAAGTAACCTTGTGGTCTACCTTACTGCCTTTAGTAAATTAAAGCACATTACTCAGACAGCCTCTAAAGCAGCCTTTCCTTTCAGGATCTCTTGGATGGCATGGAGTTAAGAACAAGACGTTCCTCCAGCTCCCCCTATACCGACTCACCTGCACACAGTCGTCACGGAGGCTCCCCACTGCATTATTATGTCCCTGGTAATACTCCCACTCAAGCAAAGACACACACACACGCGCACGCGCACACACAGAGAAAAAAAATACCTGGATAGAAAGTCTTTGTGTGGGTGCAACTCACATTTGCATGCACATGTAATCCATCGGGTTATTTGTCAGTGTATCTTTCAATACCCTGTCTGTCTTACTTGTTTGTGGATGTGGGTCATTGATGCTTTGGTTTCTCTCATTGTGATTGGCTGGGTTGAGTGCAGGCAGTGAAAGTGGCAGGAGTTCTCCTTATTATAGTCAGCCAGAGCCCAAGTGTGCTACACCTACCAACACCTTCCAAGCCCCCAAGCATTTCCATGTGCCAGGTAGGCCGTTACTGTGTATGTAGCCTGACCCTAACCTGTTAACTAACCAAAACTTCACCACGTCAGACCAAAACTAATCCTGACCCTAACCTGTTAACTAACCAAAACTTCACCACGTCAGACCAAAACTAATCCACAGTTCACTGATGGACCTAGTTTGTTATTACTATATATCAGCTATAGCAGCTGTTCTCCTGCATTCATGCACACAGGTTTTAATTGGATTAAAATAACAATTTGATATTTTGTTATCATTTTTGAAATAAAAAAAATCCTTTATAGTCATGGCAAAAAAGTACACTGTCTCAAGTCTAAGGTTTTACATATGAGGACATAATAAAAAATAAGGTGGTCCTGAGCAGGTGTTAGAATGAGGTAAATACAACCTAAGATGGACAACAAGCAACTAACTAACAACAGCTGAGCCAAAATGTAGAAGCTGTGAGTGAAAGAGAAAATACGGTCCATGATTCAGTCGCTTGTAGAATCACCGTTAGTAAATTCTCTGCTCACTCGGCTTGACAGCGTTGCCTCAGTTCATTGAAGTTTGCGGGCATTCGTTCATGGACAGCTCTTTGAAAGTTCCACCACAGCAGTTTATTCAGGTTGAGGTCTGGACAACCTAGATTCTTTTCTTTTTCGACCATCCTCTCATATATTTTCTGCTGTGCTCGTTTATTGTCCTGGTGCATGACCAAATTTCTCTCAAGCTTTAGCTGTCAGGCAGATTTAACTCTATACAGAGGAGTTCATGGTTCCCAGGTCCAGTGGCTGCAAAACAAGCCCAAATCATCACCCTCTACCACTGTGCTTGACAGTTGGTATGAGTTGTTTGATGGTTGGTTGTTGGTATGCTGTGTTTGATTTTTACCAAACATGGTGCATTATGTGCACTATAGCCAAATACCCACAGTTTAGTCTCATCTGTCCAAAAGCCATTGTTCCAAAGGTATTGAGGATTTTCCAGATTCACCTATGCAAACCTAAGCCATGGTATAATATTAATTTTTAGAAATAATCAGCTTTTTCCTGGCACTTCTGTTATCTTTCTTGCCATTGTGTTAATACATCTGAATGCTCTAGACCGTGGGTGTCAAACACAAGGCCTGGGGCCAGAATCAGCCCAGCAAAGACTCCAATCCGGTCCACCATATTGGCTTTCTCCTTTGTGAAGGAGGGGATTGCTTTTGGACTTTTAACTGTATTTTCACAAGTTTTAAAGTTTTTCCTCTCAATAAATATCTCCTACATTTCCATTAGTACTACAACAAGTAATTAAGTAATCGATAATAAAACACAGAAAATGTACTGTTTTTTCACTATCTACTATCAAAATTGAGCTACAAGACCTTTTCTGTAATTTTATACATTTATTGATTTGTGGTGACAGATTTCAGGGGATCCATGGGTGAGGGGGCGGGTGGGCGACATCGACACCCAAGTTTGTGAATATGATAAGTGACATAGGAGTTTCAGATAGGTGTATAGCTGTATCTGGGAGGCTGAGGGGTAGCACTATTTTTGTTTTTGTTAATGTTCTTTTTTTTTTTTTTATAATGTCGTGATAGTAAAAACCTTCAAATTCAAGGTTTACTTTCTTTTTACTATGACTGTAACTAAAGAGTAAATTTGAATATTGAGTAATTATTGTGATGGAAGAACAGTCTTCTTGCTGGTTCCAATTTATCTACCCCACCCCCCCCAAAAAAAGAGTCACAAAAAAGTAATTTGAGATATTAATTACTAATGAGCACGATCCATCCATCATCATCTAGATAGGGGAAAGTTTCTCTGTAATTCAATCATTTTCATCTTTTTTTATTTTCTTTTATCCTTTTGCCTTTGTCCTTATTTCATTGATGTTTTAACAACCATAAAATGTATTAATCCTCCTCTCTCATTGGCCAATGGGCACTCTTTGTCTATTTTGTCTTACTCATTTGCAGCTTTTGTGTAACATGCGAGTACTTTAGTACTGTCATCTTGCAACAAATATCGGTTAATTTTTCTTTAAGAGCCCATCAACCCTCCACTTTAACAACTTAACGCCTCTCTCCTCTCTGAACGCTTCACTCTGTCTTTGCTCCCTTCACTATAAAAGGCCTCTTCTTCTCAATATGAGCTGCATATTTGATTTCCCTCCATCATTCCCTCTTCCTGCCCCCACTCCATTTCTCAATTTGTGTTTCCTCATGCTTTTTTTCCTCTCGCCAGCCCTGAAACAGCACTTCCTGCTTGCTTTCAACAGAGTGCGAAATGTATCTGCTGGATGCTTTTATTCAAAGTGTCTCAGAGTGTCATGTGCATACACATTTAGTGCATACAAATAAGGTTGCAAACTTGGTTGCATTTGTGGCACACAGTGTGAATGGAAATGTTTTCTGTTTTATTCATTATTTATTGTTATATTAAAGGCTAAAATGCATTTATAGTTTACTGTGGCATGTTGTTGTGCCACTTTCCTGTTCTTGTCTCTTCTTAGTTTTTTCTTTTTAATTTGGATCAACTTTAATTGCTCTCCACCCTCATCTTTATTCTTGTGCCGCCTGCTTTTCTTTCCTGTATTAAGCCTTGGAAGCTGTATTAATCAACCTCGGCATGTTAGTCAGGTTGTCTGGATGCAAGGCAGCACCTCTGCAGTACCAGTTTATCACCTGTTCTGTCAGCTTCTGTCGTGCTTAAGACTGTAAATGTATACAACTAATTTGGTGGGGGAGGTTAAACAAGGAAAGCCAGAATATTTAACTCCTCCGCTCTCCTCTGTGCACTGCATACTGGGATTTTGTACGGGAAGGAGGTTGGTATAGTTTTACCTTTATATACAGTTTGCATGATATCTTTAAAGAAACATGAGGGTAATTTAATGAATATTGATTACTCATTAATTGTTGGTGTAAAGCTATGCATTCATGTACTGGTGTTCTCCCCAGAAATGGTGTCCCTCTCTGGGGAAAAGCAAGTGATGCTAACAACACAAATAGTGCAACTAATGAAGAAAAATTGAAGGAGGAAGTGTCGCTGTGGCAGGTGATGCAGAAGGTTCAGCTTCAGTTGTATGAGATGAAAATGAGAATATAGATGAAAGAATGATGGTTGACATAATGTGGAAATACAGTTTTTTTTCCTTCCTTGTATCTGAGCAAATTCTAGACTTCTGTAAAAAAAATAAATACTGATGACTATAGTTCTAATAATCAACATCTCTGTCAAGGCAAACGTATCCGACCTACCTTCGTTTCACCTTTGTCAAGTGTGGTGAAGGAAAATGACCTCAGTGTTGTGAGAAGAAAAGTTCATTGATTTGGAGGTCTAGTCAGTAGTTTTGAGCTTGGGTTTGTGTTATAAAAGCATATGTTTTAGGTTTACTTCCTGTATGTTCTCACCTGTACCTCGTTCCCCACCATCTGTGTTCAGAACATATGGTATATTCCTGTTCCCTTTCTTTCTGTATGCACCTTCTTTGGTCTCCTGTTTTCCTTTGCTTACATGTTTTATTTTGGATTTCTGTTAATGCCACATTATGGATTTTTAACATTTTGGACTTTGATTTTACCCTGAATAAAAATCTTGCCATTCACAGCTCTGCACTCAATATTGCACATTAAGGCCATGATGCCACCCTAATGATTTTTCAGATCACCATACAGCTACAGAAGACACCCTCAGCACCAACTGTGGCAAATTAACATTCAGAAGCAGACCCCTCCTGTCAGTCTTTCTGCACTTGTTTGATTGTTGGAGTTTTTTCTGTATTATTGTAGACTCTTTACCTTACAATACAACGTGCCTTGAGGCGACTCTTCTTGTGATTTGGCACTATTTAAGTAAAATTGAACTGAATTGAATGGATGGCAGTCATGTAGATGGAGAGATTACCTACACTGAAGTCGAACTTTCCTTTGAGAAGACTTTTTTTACTACCATTCAGCAGCTCAGTTGTGACTCCCTGAAGAGCCCTATAGGCAACAAAAAAAGGAGAGAGAGATGTTAGGGTTTGCTAAGAAATCAGAGACCAGCTTCACTTCACTGTACAAACTATAAAAATAGCTGAATGTCTTTCAAATACATTTAAGGATGGTCTGGAAGCCATTATTCATTATATTCAGACTTTCAATAACTCGCACTCTTGGACAATTTAGGCCTTTGTGTCTAGAGGAAGAAAAAGCAGATCATCTTTGTTGCAGATGCTTGAAGCCTTCATTTTATTTCATGGGATAAGCTGTTATATTCAAATACTGCTATATTGTTGATAATAAGAGGACTCAGCAGCTACGTCACTGTACAAAGAGGCATTAGGCAGGGTTGGCCCCTATGTGGTCAGCCATATGCTGTTGCCTTTTAAATCAGCTTAGATGGGGTCTCACAGGTTTAACCTTTGCTGCAGTTTCACATACATGAACTAATGTGCCTGCTTATGCTGATGATGCAGCTGTGTTGATTACTAGTCATAACAATTCTGCACATGATCGCATAAAACACCACTAAAATATGTGAGCACACCCTTTCCAAGAGTTAACTGGTTGAAGAAGGTTCGAGATGTAAATGGCAGCTGGCACTTCCATCTAGGATGCACTGGAGCAGAAAGGGATGAAAAAAATGGTGTTTTTGGAAAAATTATATTCTGAAAAGAAACTGACAGGGTTCAGAGGACAAAAATCATTGCCCAAACCATCTAGGAACAGTTTGACTATAGGATGAGGTATTTGGTTGTGAATTATTTTGTTGCCACTTGACTGTTGTTGAACCTTCAAGTACACTTTTAAAGGAAATACAAAATGTCCTCTGCAGAGTAACTTGTGGATCACTTGATCTCACTTTCTGAACATATGTATGTGTTGTAGCCACACTATGTACAGGTTGGGGTTGTAAATATGTACAGTAGCTTTCCTTTGTGGGATCAATAAAGTATCTGTCTAATTGTACAAACAAATTGGTTTATTAAGGAATTAGTTAAAGGTCAAAGTTCTCCTCTTATCTGAATGTTTATTTTGCTTTTTCTCACCAACTGACTCTCTTTTGTTCTCAGCTTCTGAAGAAACTAACATCTATAGAAAACCACCCATCTACAAGAGACAAGGTTGGTTAATTGGTCAAATTTTTGTGATTTCAAAACCTTTTTTGGGGCTGTGTATCTGTCCAGTTAGTTGATTCTTGTGTTCATTGTAGCATAGTCTTAGTGTGATAGTTCTGTGTGTCTGACTTAACGAACCAGTTACGGAGAAGATCTGAGTTAAAGCTGCAGTATAGATTTATGACACACTTCTTTATTGTCTGTAATCTGCTACCTCTGATTAGATTCAGTCTTCTTAGTGGAAACACTCAGAATAAATGAAAGAATTTCTTCTGGACCCTTACACAGCCTTAAAGTAGCTGCAGTTTGACCCCAACCCATTCAGTTACAAAGTTTATGGTGTGAATTAACTCTAATTTTGTTCCCCAATTTTTCAGCTCTTGTCAGTTGTCCACTAGATAAGTTTCACCTTCTGAAACTAGAAAGGTTGATGGCCTTTGGGTACTGATCATTTGTCCCTGTTAAGTAGGCTTTGGTTGCAATGGGGTAAACGGTTTATGAAAAGCCTAAGAAATACATGTTTAAAATGCAATTTCAAAACCATCAGCTGTAGTCTTTAAACAGTTTAGCCCTTTATTGCTTTTAACAAATTGTAGTGAAGTGAAAAACTACAAGAAATGAACCCAACATAAAGCAAGATGGCAGACAGAAAGCAAAGCACCTCTTGGGGTAAACAGACAAACTGACAAAGGGGACAATACGGGACTATGCACACACACACATACACACACACACACACACACACACACACACACACACACACAGGGGTGACTGGAGGTGAAGCACAGGTGGGAACAAGACACACGTGAAAGCAATAATTTGGCAGATAGTCACAGCAGAGAGCATAGAAGTGACCCGGAAGTATCTGTATGGCAGCCATAATAACAGCGGTTCAAATTCTCCAACTACTAAGAAAAGACCCTTCCTTTATTACGTGCAACAAACCATCCAACTGTTAACCAAAACAATGACTGTGATTTAGACCTAAATCAAACTGATCAATCACTAATTTCACAGTGAGACCTACTCATACCATAACCCTGCTGTATGGTTTGACAACAGGTAGTAAAATCTACAGTTGATCTGTCAATGTTGCACTGCTGTAATAAAATTCTCAAGGAGGTGTTGCCTCGTATGAAGAGCATAGATTTATATCAGCTGTCTAAATCAATGTTATAACTTATATGAACTATATCAACGTGTGTTTAAGATATACATTAGTCATGTCTGTGGTTGCATCGCCACCCTTTAGATTGATCATCATCATATGATATACATTTTTACTCGGGGCTAGCTGGGAAAGGCTCCAGCCTAAGTTGTTGATGGAGGGAATTTTACTTTGGTCACAGAAAATTTCAACAGTAGGTAGGATAGGAGTTACTGCATCATTGGTCAGGCAGGAAAAAATAATAAAATAAGATTCATGTAATTTTATAGAATTTCAGCCTTTGTAATGAAGTAGTTCTTCTTGTAATTTAGTAATTTAGTCCAGCTATGGGACATTGTAGTTTTAACATGGTACACCATTAACAAATGTGTGCATTCAGATTCTCTGAGTAAAAAGCTTTCCTTATCCTGTTTCCTTATAAGTTCTTCTGGACATCTTTCCTTGATGTTTTCCATCAAAATCAGGTAAAAGGAAGTAGGAGTCAATTTTAGGACTATTTGATTATTATCCATAAAAAGAGACATGAGAAACTAACCTTCACTTCATATCAAAAAGAAGTGACCAAGAGACAAATAATACAGAGTAAAGATTAAACATGATGCCAGAGGCAGAAGAACAGATGAGGCTGGAGAAACTAAAAATATTAAAAACAGTAAAAATAGCCAATCTGTTACACCACCACTGCAACCATTGTCTGTGCTTCTCATTTTTGCTGTCATGTATCTGTAGGAGGAGGACTCATATGGAGACTCTTAACCTCTTAAGCCCCAAGCCTACCTGATCTCCTGCTTTTTGGGGCTTAAGAGGTTAAGGCAGCAGCAGAAATTGAAAACACACCTTTACTTAAATAGGTTGAAAAGTACAAACTATAAATATTAAAGATTATACAGGAATCCAACAATTTAGGCACAGAAGACACAATAACAGACACTGTACAAGGACTGACAGAAAGATGCCATTATATATACACAAGAGGGGGGATTAGCTGAAGTGAGCACATCTGAGGGACATGAGACACAGGTGAACAGAATCTACAGTGTCTTGCAAAAGTATTCGGCCCACATTTTGTCACATTACAGCCACAAACATGAATCAATTTTACTGGAATTCCACGTGAAAGACCAACACAAAGTGGTGTACACGTGAGAAGTGGAACGAAAATCATACATGATTCCAAACATTTTTTACAAATAAATAACTGAAAAGTGGGGTGTGCGTAATTATTCAGCCCCCTTTGGTCTGAGTGCAGTCAGTTGTCCATAGACATTGCCTGATGAGTGCTAATGACTACATGCACCTGTGTGTAATCTAATGTCAGTACAAATTAGAGATGGACCGATCCGATATTACGTATCGGTATCGGTCCGATACTGACCCAAATTACTGGATCGGATATCGGCGAGAAATAAAGAAATGTAATCCGATCCATTAAATATCAAAAAAGCACCTCACAAAACTTGCTACGCGGCATAACTCGGCTCATAACCGCAGCACGTAGCAGCAGTGTGCATCACGTGATAGAGCGGCTGTGTGTATTTGTAGCCTTGCTAGCAAACCAGCATTTCATCTATGAGGAAGTTTTCCCAGAGAGAAGTAAAGCAAGTGTGTAAGTTCATCTCTGAATGTCTGTAAAGCATTCCCACGTTAAGCTTAACAACCATACCTGGAGCGACTGCCTCTCTCTCTCTCTCTCTCTCTCTCTCTCTCTCTCCTGCTGCTTCAATCGTGAAACAGCTTAATGATCAGCTGATCGGCTTTTCTGTCGAGAGTCCGTCTCTCTTCTTAGTTTTTGGCCCACTTCTCACCAGAAAGAGGAAACCAGCGGCTGAACAACAGCAGCACGTTTAAGCTTGATAAGCTGTTGTTAGAATTTATTTAATATTATTTCTACACCAGGATCTTTTTCTACGTAGCTGACGGCTGGTAATTGTGCAGGGGCGGATCTAGCAAAGTTTAGCCAGGGGGGCCGATAGGGCATGAACAGGGAAAAGGGGGCACAAAGACATACTTTTCTTTCTTATTCTCATTTAAAATGTCAAGTTTTTAATAAATAATTATCTGACTCTTACACCCAAAGTTTTAATCTTGTGTAAAATATATAGAAGTCCATTACTGTATATAGTAACTGTTAAGTCTAATATACTCTAGTAAGCTATAGTACTTTTTCCTTTGGGAAGATACCATCTGTGCAGTCTGCAATTCTGTTGAAGAAAGATGTTGAATTTATTTAATTATTCTTGAAAAATAATTTATTTTTGTGCATTTCCCCCCTGCATCAAATTAAATTTGATTACATCGATTAAGCATCATGAGGTGGAGGGTGGTTCCCTATTTTTTTCTTTTTTTGCTGGGAGTTTGCAACCCTATTAGTTAGGTTGCTTAAAATTTCTTCTAAGTACTCTTTAAAATACCAGAATAGGGAGGATGGAGCAGGTTTAACTTTATTAGATTGATCAGTGTTGCTGAACTATGACATATTTTGGACGCAGTGTATTTTTTACATACAGGTATAACAGAGTAGCTTTAGTGTTGTTATTTATTTAAACTTGAGTATAAACTTATACAAAATGCAGCAAGATATTAAAAAAACGTTTTGTTGATTAAAAAACACACTATATCGGATTCATATCGGTATCGGCAGCTATCCAAATTTATGATATCGGTATCGGTATCGGACATAAAAAAGTGGTATCGTGCCATCTCTAGTACAAATACAGCTGCTCTGTGACAGCCTCAGAGGTTGTCTAAGAAAATATTGAGAGCAACAACACCATGAAGTCCAAAGAACACACCAGACAGGTCAGGGATAAAGTTATTGAGAAATTCAAAGCAGGCTTAGGCTACAAAAAGATTTCCCAAACCTTGAACCTCCCACGGAGCACTGTTCAAGCAATCATTCAGAAATGGAAGGAGTATGGCACAACTGTAAACCTACCAAGACAAGGCCGTCCACCTAAACTCACAGGCCGAACAAGGAGAACGCTGATCAGAAATGCAGCCAAGAGGACCATGGTGACTGTGGACGAGCTGCAGAGATCTACAGCTCAGGTGGGGGAATCTGTCCATAGGACAACTATTAGTCGTGCACTGCACAAAGTTGGCCTTTATGGAAGAGTGGCAAGAAGAAAGTCATTGTTAACAGAAAACCATAAGAAGTCCCGTTTGTAGTTTGCCACAAGCCATGTGGGGGACACAGCAAACATGTGAAGAAGGTGCTCTGGTCAGATGAGACCAAAATGGAACTTTTTGGTCAAAATGCAAAACGCTATGTGTGGTGGAAAACTAACACAGCACATCACTGTGAACACACCATCCCCACTGTCAAATATGGTGGTGGCAGCATCATGCTCTGGGGGTGCTTCTCTTCAGCAGGGACAGGGAAGCTGGTCAGAGTTGATGGGAAGATGGATGGAGCCAAATACAGGGCAATATTGGAAGAAAACCTCTTGGAGTCTGCAAAAGACGTGAGACTGGGGCGGAGGTTCACCTTCCAGCAGGACAACGACCCTAAACATAAAGTCAGGGCAACAATGGGATGGTTTAAAACAAAACATATTCATGTGTTAGAATGGAACAGTCAAAGTCCAGATCTAAATCCAATCGAGAATCTGTGGCAAGATCTGAAAACTGCTGTTCACAAACGCTGTCCATCTGATCTGACTGATCTGGAGCTGTTTTGCAAAGAAGAATGAGCAAGAATTTCAGTCTGTAGATGTGCAAAGCTGGTAGAGACATGCCCTAAAAGACTGGCAGCTGTAATTGCAGCAAAAGGTGGTTCTACAAAGTATTGACTCAGGGGGCTGAATAATTACGCACACCCCACTTTTCAGTTATTTGTAAAAAATGTTTGGAATCATGCATGATTTTCGTTCCACTTCTCACATGTACACCACTTTGTATTGGTCTTTCACGTGGAATTCCAATAAAATTGATTCATGTTTGTGGCTGTAATGTGGAAAAGTTCAAGGGGGCCGAATACTTTTGCAAGCCACTGTAAGTAATAAGATAAGGAGGAAATAAAACTAAATACCCCCCCCCCCCTCCCCAAAACAGGAACTAACAACTGGGGGATGGAGACGAAGACTTAAGAAATTCAAGATATAAACAGACCTCAGATTATAAAAAGTAACCACAACTCAAGACTAAAAGCTCAAAAAGTTACTTAAAATATAAAATTCAGAGAGCCATAAACTTTATAAAATGCAAAACTATGCTTTTTCCATATTTCTTTTTGCACTTCTTCATCTTCAAGATGAATTCCAGCGTCACTCCCTTTCCCGAGCAGCTCAATTTTTCAAACAATCGACACTGGAGTTGAACATAACAACATCAAATTTAAGATATGAGCTGTTGGCTGTTTGGAGAACTGAATGCAAATGCCTCTCCGTAGCTTCTATGTAGGTTGATTTCTGCCAGCCCTTTTCTCTGTATGACCAAATATCTCATAAGTCTGAAGACCATTTAGTGAGTTCCCAGATTGACCTTAATATGACTGAATCTTGTATCACCCAGTCACACTGACTAGCCTGCTCAGTTTTTTAGCATTCTAGCCAAATGCTACCTCAAGAGACTTTTGGAAAAATGCACATACTAAATCACAGTCAGAGCTGATGGATTGGTGCATTTCTAATTATGACAGTAGCATTCCCCATACATCATGTTGATAAAGTTACTTTAAGGTTACTTGGCTCAACTATAAAGGTATGCAGACTTGAGGTGGATGTAAAGTTTGATCGCAGTTTTGATACAGCCACATCAAACCTGTGATTACAGATTCCGCTGGTGGAACTGAGAGAAGCAGTGCCAAATAGTGTCTAGATGATCTATCTGTGCTCACATGGCAGGTCCAACAGAGTTACAGTTCTTCTGAAAGACCTCTGCATGATTTACATTGCGCCACAAAGTGCTGACAAGCCTCTCTCTCTCCTGTTGGGCAGTCTGCAAACTGGGCTGTGTGGATGTGGATTTACATTTACACCATTAATCATGTATAGAGTAGGTTTCATATTAAGGCAAAATGCCATAATCAGGTGTGTATACGATACATTGATACCATAATGTGTTATAGGCAGATGTGGCTGCACATCTGCCTATAACACTATGCAATAACACTATTTCATCTATTTCCTCACATGTCATCTACCACATCTAGATATACCACAGAAGGAATCACAGATAAAACGTTTTAGCAACTCCAGCTGTATCAAATGATCTAAGTCAGGCCAATAATACATTGCATCTGTTTTAGTGCATCTGAAAGGTAGCATCAGTTTTAGATGTAAAATGATACTAAAAATAGGGGTGAGGTGGAGCCATATTGCACTTGATCAAATGTTTAAGTTAAATCAATACTCAAATTAAATTAAAAAAACCATCACAATACAAAAATGATAACAAATACGCACAAACAGATGGATTTTATTTGTGTCCTTCAAAGAAGAAAAATGCCATTCATGTATACACATGATTAGTTTACAGTGGCCCCGAAGGTACAAATGCACTGCGTCTTAAGAAAACACCAGCAAATAGAAAAATGCTCAAAAAGCACACAAAACACAAGAGACGTTTGGGGAAACAACAGTGTGATGGACCAGCTGCAGAAGTGACAAACTAGCAGTTAATAGCAAACATGAATCTACAGTGTTATATGAATCATCTGATTAAAAAAAAACCCACCATGCGTGTGTCTTTTTCACGTATTTTCTACAGTCATTGGTCCCTGACAGCACAGATGACTCCACTTCTGTGTATCATGTGTATTCGTGTGGTTTGGTTTCTGTCACGTGTGCAGCTGTGCTGTCACATTATTGTCTTCCAAAAACACTCCATTGTGTTTTGTGATATACTGTTTCCATTGTGGTTTGTGTGCTTTTACAGAGTTTTTTGTTTGCTGGCATTTTTCTTAATTACTTCTTGTGAGATTTCAGCCCTAACAGAAACTTTACACACTTGTATAATACCTTAAAGTGTTTCATTCTGTTCATATTTTTTATTCAGAGTCAGCATTATCGCCTGCTTGAAGTTTTGTATCACACCCCCTCCCATTGTCTCTGACCTCTTTTCGATTTTCCATTCCCCTGTTTTTGATGCGTCTCCCCTCTTCTCCTCCTTTCCTCTCACATACTGTGCTCTCTCCCCTCTCTGTAAATATATGCACTACTTCATCTGTCTTGTTTCTCTTGCACTCACGCATCAGCAAACACGTTGGTCAGAAAATCATTTTAAAGCCAACAATGGGAGGGGGAAAAAAAGACACTTTCATTAAACAAGAACATCTTTAAGGCTTTCTACCCATATAGACGTTTCACTTCTGGTTGTTTTGTTGTTATTTCTAGCATGAAATTCAACACAAGATCCTAGGACAAAAACACTTTCTGTCACAAATCAAATGTTCAAAGTGTGTCTTTAACAATAAATTTTAAAAAAATACCCTCAACAGCTTCTCTAATTATCTTCTTGTCAGAAATATCAGCCTCTCCAACAGCCAATAAGAGTAGGACCAATGACAATCTCACCAATTCAAATCGCCTTTCCACCTCAAACTGTAACAGCATTTATCACCCGAACTCCAACTACTACCCATATACCGGCTCTCCAAAAGGTAAAGCACCTTCTACTTAACAGCATGTTTTACTGCTATACACAAACTGAACCCACAGAGCCAAATGACAGCTTTTTCACTTTGATGTTCACTTTTTCAGTCTTCTCACTTGCTCCCTGTTACCTTTCATTTCCTCCATCTCTCTGTCTAGTCTCCAGGGTGAGGAGGTTTTCATCTGGAGGAGAGGAGGATGGACTGAATCATAATATAAACAGGGTAAAAATACATCTGTTGCTTCTTCCTGTTATATTTTAAGTGAGGGTTAATATTTAATGAGCCAGTTAATTAAATGCTTCTTTCCAGCCTCACTTGACATGATACAGAGTGATGCCCCTGTACTCCTCTCTTCTTCTGTCCTCACATCCATCCTTCGCTTTTATCCTGCATTCTTCCATCACCATCTGTCAACTCATGCACCCATCCCACTCAATCAACTCTTATTACTCCATCTATCTGTCCTTTTGTTCCACCTTGTTTTCCCATCTCTCTTTGTTCCTCCCCTCTGCTCTACTTTCCTTCACTCCATGCAGGGAATTGGCAGATTGATCCTGAAGGAGGAGATGAAGGCACGAGCAGGTTGTCACGACAATGACCAGTGGGGTAGCAGACACAGCTCCCGCTGTAGCAGCAAGGAGGCGCTGAGCAATCTGGGATACAGCTCCCTTAATGGCTGTAAGTGTGTGTGTACATGTGTTTATTTACATCTTGAATATGCCAGTAAGCTGATCAACTTTATTTACCATGCATTGTCACATGACAGTAGGTTAGGCTCGTAATCTTGTCTTTAGTGTGATGAATTTGATGTGGGATTTTTGCAGCTATATTAGTAAAAGTCTATATTGTAATTCATTATAGAAAAAACAAACTAAGTCTGATGATTTTAAGAGGTGGTGCCACGGCTATAAGTTGATTAGCTGGAGTAAAGCAGAAATATTCAAGTAATAATATTCTACTTTTTTCTTATTTTATGGTGTATATATATAAATACTGTTACACTGGTGAATGCTCACATTAAACATGGCTAAAGTTTGAAATAATGAGGTCAACACAGGCTTCAGATGGCTCTAAATGCACAGTTTTTTTTATACTCGTATTTTCATATGACGTCACTGAGAGCAAATATCCCTTATATGGTCATCTCAGGCACACAGGACTGAGCAGCGCAGCCTAAGTCATCCTTTGTTCAAACGGTTTGTTTTTGCGGGACAGCTAATGAGAAGAAAGCTTACTTAAAAAGACAGGAAAAGGAGCCACAACAGACTGTTTTCATGACAATGCTACAAACACCCCTTTTATCTGGTTAAGTAGCGAAAGTCTGTCTATTGGTTGTTCCCTCATTTGTTCCAAATATCGGAGAAATATCTCCCTGTCTACGGGATAAACCATCTCTCTAAAGTATCTCAGTATTTACCGGACTATCTTCTATTTCACATATGATTTATATAAAACAGCATGTTAGCATTATCAGTGTGACCATGTTAGCATGCTGGTGTTCATAAAGAATTTCAGCTTCAAATAGTAGCTAGCGTGGCTACGTCCTTTCTGTCTCTCTTCTGGTGGAAGGTTAATAATGTTTGCATGACTTATCAATATATTCCCAGTCCCTGAAGTATTTTATTTATTTATTTAATGTTTAAAAGGTTTGAGGCTTTAGTAGCTAAAACAACATTAGTTTTGGTTTGGGCTAATTCTGATTGGGATGCAGTGACTGAAGGTTAGATGTTAGGAAATAAATGTAGTTTCCTTTATAGCTGGAACAGTGTTGGGTGTTGTACTGTTTGCTGACCGAGCCTGAGCTGGTGGGGTTTTCCCGCTTCTGTGTTAACTCTTTAATTGATCCCATTCCTCATTGTGTTCAGCAGATAACGCGAGACAAAGATGGAGAGATTCGGAGAAAGGCAAAGAAAGCGTGCGTTGTGTTGTGTTGTGCTGGGGGTCCAGCAGGAATAAAAGGAAGCCTGTTAAAGCGGAACAAAGAGTGAACACTATAGAAAGTGTATATATATATAAGGGTGTGAGAGAGAATCAGAAGCTAAAGCAATTTGGAGCTGTTGAGAGAAGATGTACGACATGAAGCCTTAGAAGTAAATCAGGGTCAGAGAGCGGTGGAAAAAGAGGGAAATGAGCTCTGTCCACAGGGAGGTCACGGAGAGAGAGAGAGGTATGAATAATGTGGGTGCTCAGTGCTGTGTAATCACTATGGGTTTATGGTGCTTGCTGTTATTATACTGATTAGAAAATCCTGACAGGCGCACTCTCATCTGTTCTTCAGAGGAGGCTAATTCTAAAATGGGATGTTCACCATTTTTCAGAAATGGAATGAACTGCTACAAACTGACTGACATGCTTGGAGACTTCATCTCACTGAATTGATTCGGACCATTTTTATCCACGCTAGCAGCGTGACCCTAAGGATGGCAGTATCTGTCCATCAGTTAGTTAGTCAATCACTTCGGTCTAATATATCTCAGCATGGTGGTATGGCCATGACAATTTCACATTTCGTGTTCACCAGAGGATGACAGCTGGTAAACACATTTATATCATTCTCAGTGATGACCTTTAGTCATCAGGTCAAAGCTTAAGTTAATTACTAGAAAACAACTTAGCATTGCAGTTGTTTTGTTTTATTCTGATTCAGCCTTCAGAGTCATTGATTCTAGATTTATAAGTGATTGCATAATCATTCAAATGTACTTAAGTGTGTACAGGATCAATAATTAATATTCAGCAGTGATGCAGCTGTCTTAAGTTTAGCACTAATACTAGAGAAGCAGCTGCATTTAAATTAGTACAAAACTAGCCGTAAAAGGGCAAGGTTAACGACTAAGTGCTTGTGATTTATTATTTTTTTTATAATAAATCATTATTATCTTTGATTATTTGTTCAGTTTAAAGACTTAAAGATGTTTTTACAAGATCCTCAGCTGTAGTTTTGTTTTGTAATTAGCAATTGCTAGCACGCTATCATGCGAAACTAAGCAAATTGTGGCTGCTAAACTTGTTAGCATTCTCACTGTAATTATTTCACCATAGTGACAGAAACAGTTTGCAACTACAGTCATTAGCAAGCTTTGCTAGTAAGTCATTATAATAAAATGGAAAAAAGGAAAATAACTTTTTCCTTTATTTATTTGTTTGTTTATCTATGTTTGAGAAAAATAACTGCAAAACTCTATTCAAAATAAGTGCAGTGGGTATGTGCCATAAGCATATAAATATCTAACGTGCTGCATGCCTATGCACATAGTGCTTCATATTTTAAATGATGTATAGGTCTTGGTAGTGATTAATCCTGCATGCAGATCTTCTTAGGGACATGTTCTCACACAGCTGATGTTTTATAGACATCTCCCAAAACAACTGGCTTTTTAAAATATGTATACCCTCGCCACTGAAAACTAATACTTTTACTATGTGGTAGATTTATTAACCCTACTTAACAGAGTGTGACATCTGTTCATGTTGTCCCAGCAACTGATATGCATGTTTATGCGCACACTAAACCAAAAGACCAACATGGTCCACAAAGGACAGCAGCATTGTTGCAGCTTCAGTCAGTTTAATGGATCAGGATGAAGAACATCTGCTGATTGCCAATGCTTTTTAAAGACGAGAATGAATATCCCAATATTAACTTCAGCTATGCCTTTGTTCTCACACACTGTGCATAGAATGTATTTTTTGTGGGTTTTATTTTGTCAAATGTTCAAATTCATTGCATTATATTTAACATGGAGTCCTCTTCATTTGGTAGATATCCTAATTACTATTACAATTTCAGTATTTCAAGATATATACAACAGAATGCCTGGATTCTTATGTGTGTTAAGTAGGATGTCATGTGCAGAGGAGTAATAGTGCATATATTGGACAAAGGATTGAAGATGACGATGTGAGGCGGGAAGAAAAGAAAAGATTGTGCTAGGGAGATGGAGATAGATAATTTGATGTAGTGACCTCCTAAAGTTCTCTTTGTGTCCCATAACATACTATAACTTTCTCACTAGATTCCACAGATCACTGCACAATTTGTTCCTCAGTGTTTTAACTGAATCGGAGATGAATTCAAAATCTATCTTGCTGTTTTTCTTTAGCAGTATTTTATTCTGCTCTTTACTAGCATCTCTTTTCTGGAAAACAAGTCCCTCCACTAAAGTGTTTATTGAGCTAAAGTTCTTATTCTAAATCATTTTTAAAAAACTGCATTTTTGGGGCTTGAGACAAAATTTTCACAGTATGAAACTGGTGAAATTACAATATTTTCATATGGCCCCTCTCCCCACTCTTTTGTTTGTCTGTCTTTCAGCTCCCAGGTCCCTCTGCAGCGCTGACAGCGGTGAGTGGTTCGTCAATGTGTTTTGATCTGCTTGTTCATCCCAATGGGAGCCGCGGCACAGAGAGCCGGCTTTTCCCCTCATCTTCTTCATCCTGTTAGTTCTGCTGTGACAGCAGCAGAGCTTTAAGTAGGAGATTTTTATCAGTTTACACTGATGCGTGCACAGACACCTCTATCTTTTGAGTTACGGGTAGGAAGATGAATGACAACAAGGCCTGTCTTTTTTTCTTTTTTTTTCAGAAGCTGCATCATCCACAGTGATCTGTTCTATAAGCTGTTGTTACATGTGACAATATTTTTAAAGATTTTGGGGAATTCCGATGCTGTTCTTCTGCTTTTAATAGTTGTTAATGTTTTAAGGCATTAAAGTCCGAACTGGGCTTCCATATTTGTTTTTGAAAACTGTGCATTTGTGCCCAATAAAGTAATTTTGATGGTGCACTAAATACACCAAACGTTAGCTATAAAGATTCAAAGATTCAGTTATTATAGTGAAGGAACAACAAAACAAAAATTGTGATACATGAGATGCTTATGCTAATAGTTTTCATGCTGGCAACAGAGCAGTACATATCTGCGATGAACACTGACTATATCTCATTTCTTGTTGAGAAAGAAAGTAGTAGATGACAAACTCATTATAGTTCAGTATTTTACACACACTGTGCATTGCCAATACACAGCAGCCTGTATTCTGCTGCATCATGGTGTTTCGCCAGGGCTCTTTGACATTACAGGGTAATTTAATTCCTTTCAACACCAGAGTAAAAGAGAGAGGGAGGGAGGAAGGATGAACAGAGGAGTTAGAGGGAGGAGTGGAAAAAGGAGGGAAAATCTAGTGACAGTGAAAGAACAGGAACAGGAAACAGTGATAGTGAAGTAAAGGCAGTTGATAAGCCAAATGAATTGAGAGGAACAGTGGGATTACACTGCCCTCTGCTGCTTCCACTGCAGCAGTGCACACAACAAGTGCAAGGATGACCGGAGATACTTAGTTGCCACCAGTGGTTATCACTGATTACAAGACAGGTGCTATGTTGGTATAAAGGAAGTAATGCAACTCTTTTCTGCAACTTAAAAGCCATCTCAGATCACAGCTTGGGTCTTTGAGACATTGTGTTGTAGCCTTGAGATTTCAAATATATGAAAAAAGAGCACTTCTGCTTTGAATTCTTATATGAAACGATAGAAAGTTGATCGGAGGCCTTTTTCCAAACTCCCAGCAACATGTCAGTAACTCGCTGTTTGAGCTATTGAGATGAGAGGTTTCAAGATCAGAGTTGGGTGAAAGATATTAGATAGAAAAATGAGCATAAGACAGAAAAACCATTAGATTATCACTTTTCAGACATGAAAACATTTCTTATGCAAGACTTCAGTAGAAAAAAAGTGGAGAGAAAACCTGATTAAACAGCAAAATATAGCTTCTGCTCATTGACAGAAAAAAAGCAAAATGTTTTCCCCCATTTACCCACAGCTCAAAACCCATAGCTTTCTTAAAATCAGATACAGAAATGTATTTGTAGTTTATTTCTTGTTGTATTTGACAAAATCAAATTAAAACGTATGAAGCTGTGAAGTAACCTCTTTTTTCCCCCAAATAAATAATTAAATAAATAAACCAAAAGCACCACAGACAATAGAGGCAGTGTACTCTTGATTCTAATTTAAGTGTGCCGGTATCAGTTTTCATACTTCATGTGCTTGTTTATGTATTTTTGTTTGTTCTGCCAGACTCCTACATTGCCAAATCAGCCTCGTTGCCAGGCTACGGTAGAAATGCACTGAACAGGGTAAGGAATCAATGGGTTTTGGCTGTGTGTGTGTGTGTGTGTGTGTGTGTGTGTGTGTGTGTGTGTGTGTGTGTGTGTGTGTGTGTGTGTGTGTGTGTGTGTTCCAGTTCCTCCTATCTTGGTAGGGACCAAAATCTGAAATTTACTATACTGGTGGGGACCAACAGCCTTCGTGGGGACCAAAATCCAGGTCCCCACGGGGTTGAAGGCATTTTTCACACTCAAAATGTGGTTTTAGTGTCAGGGTTACAATTGGGATTAGGCATTTATTTTTGATGGTTAGGGTAAGCGGCTAGGGAAAGCATTACGTCAATGAAATGTCCCCACGAGGATAGCAACACCAGATGTGTGTGTGTGTGTGTGATGACTCGCCTTGTGTTTGGAGACAAAAACCAAGTTCCCATAATTGATGATTGCAGTCCACAGATAATGAATGTAGGTTTCCTCTCAAGAGTCAGAGAGAGAATAAGATACACATGGCCATTTGCTAAACTGTAATACATTGCAAAGTCCTTCATTTGCTACTGACCTGAAACCCATTTGTATCAGTTGCTTCTTAAGGCCAAGTGAGACAAGTGGCATGATGCTGTCGTTACATTAGTGTGATAAGTTGTTAGACCAAAAAACACTAAAATATTGTAAAATATTAAATGTGTATTTTTATTCCATGTTTTCCTAAAATGCACTTTCCTGTTGCGGCAGCCTGGGAGTGTTGGTGGAGATTATTACCAGTATGACAGCACTAATGCAGTTAATTGGCAGATAAGAGGTAAGCCTATTGCTTAGCTCAATCTGCTTACTCCACTTTTTAGAGTTTTTCTCTTGATCTATTGCATACCTTAACACATGTTAGTCAGAACTGTTGGAACAGCAATTGTCAGTGACTCCTTTTTTTCTCCTTCTTTTCAGAATATAAGGTAAGATCCAGTTGCTAAAAGTAAGAAATCTGTTGCTGAGCAAAGAGTGACAGGTTTGTATCAGTGGATAAGAATGATGATGTTGCTTCTTTAATCTGAATAATGAATTAATCTCACTCAGTACCACCCACTTCAGCCAGAGAAATTGTAACGGTGACAGACTCATTTTACTGACAGCAAAGTCAAACCCACAAATAGACGGTAACAAAAGCTAACAGTACCAGCCTTGTCTTTTTATGGCAAGATAAGTATATTTGTACTCGTGAATATGAGTAAACACAGGCTGACAGTACTATGACAGTACTCTCTAAGATCAAGCTGCCTAATTGGAAAGTTAATAATAAATAATAGTCATGTATTGTGTATATACTAGTGCATGGCCATTCTCCAGTATTGTCTGGTCTGTAGTTTTTCTCCTTTTTAGGCAGTTGCTAGGCAACATGGTATCTCAACATAGCATGCATAATTCTATGCATAAGTTTTGTGGTTAAAAAATTGCATGATATTGTCATGAAATTTTAATCATATGACGCTTTTAAGGTCTTATAGGCACATAAACTACAAAGGCATCAGTTAACTTGGTAGGTGGTTGCTTGGCAACATGATGATATCACAACACCTGCTATAGATGAGAACCTTCAGGGAAGATTTTGGTTGCTCAAATCTTGATTGCGTAGCTATTTTGTATATAATCACAATAAATATATATTTCTTCTTCTTTTTAGTTTTTATGTAACAATGTTACATGTTGGTGTCACATGCTGTATCCTGAAAAAGCTCCTGTTTATTTTGTACTTTTTGGCACTGAATTAAAAATACATGTAAAGTAAAACCGTTCAAGCTTTTTTTTTGTTTGCATTTAGATGATTATAATTTATAGCTCAGGAAGATCAGAATTATGCTGACAACAGACATCAGCAGACTTGATTCTGCTGCGTAATTATTGTAAATAATTCTCACTTGTTCTTTACAAGTCATCATTTTAGGATAAAAAAGAAAATCAACCGAGAACTTCATTAACACCAGAAAAAAAACAGCATTTCTTAACATTTTCATTGGTGAAATCACAAATTTGAAAAAATAAACTTAATGTTCTGTTTTTTTCTTCATATGCAGTTTTAGGGGTTGTTGGCATTGTAACTGCATTTGACCACTAGAGGGTAAAACAAATGCAAAATGATTCAGATTCTTCTGATGCAAACATGTTAAAATATATACTGAATTTCCAAAATTTTTACTGGTGTTTTTGTTTTCATCCTCATTCAAATAATCATTTTCAGTAAAGAATTTAGAATGAAGTCAGCATTTAAAGTCCTTTTAAGTCCTTTTAGCGTTTCATACTTATTTCAGCTAAATCAACCATGGTGGATTTTGATGAGGAACCTTACAGGAATATTAATAATAAAACAACCCCTTTGACAGGTATTAATGATATGTTTTCTTTCTTCATAAGATCTACCCATATGAAGCCCTTGTGGTGTCAGTCAGAGGGCAGCAGCGCCTCCCCAGTGATGTGGACCGAGCCAGACTAGAGGTGACCTGTTATAGGACCCAACTCTTTCACAAAGTCTACATCAAGCGTTGCTTTTGATCTTTCAGACTGTGATGAAAGCTCTCAACACTAAAGAACAAAAAACCCTGCAGTGTCCCTCATGTTGGACACAATGAGCACTGCAGATGTTTTACGAGTCATAGAGCAGCAAAGAAAGCAGAGTACAGAGCCTTCCTCTAAGCACTAAGTGGCAGATGTTGTTGCCCGTAGCCTCAAACAACCTGCAATGTAAAGCTGAATGGACAGACTGATCATTAGCAGAGAAAAACATTTAAAGCATAGTGTTCCCTGTGTGCTGCACTGTGCAAAAGTCCTGAGTCACCATTCATTTCTTTATATTTTGCTAACAAAATGGGAAGTAGGTGCAGTGATTTACTGAAACACGTGCAAACGTAAATGGAAATAGAGTGCACAAAGCAAAAACATAGTTTTTACAGTTCCAAAGAGCTTGAACTTTCTAGGCCTCTTGAAGGACATTCAAAGATTTTGACTGGCTTTTGTTCAGTTGTTTGTCAAGATTATCACGCACTGCTTCAAAAATGTTGAATTCCAGGCTCAGGTACAAGGAGTGGACTAAGAAAAAACTGCCAGTGTCCTAAGAAAAAAATTGAAAGTGCTTCTGAAAGCCTGGCTACTTAAAAGCAAACTTTATAGACTCGACTCGATACTTTTGTATAGTACTGTATGTCTTTTCATTTGGTACTGTATCAGCAAAGGTCACTACTTATGAATTTTAGAAACTGTGCAACTGGTCGTGTCACATTATTAATGTTTTTTCTCTATGGTTTATTAAATGTAAAAATGAGATTGTGTTTTAATCTTCTTTGTCTCTTCCTGCTAACAGCGTCATCTCTCCCCAGAGGAGTTTTATAGAGTCTTCAGCATGTCCATGTCTGCCTTTGACTGTCTTGCTCAGTGGAAACAAAATGAACTGAAGAAACAGGTCAGACTCTTCTGAGAAAAGTCAACAGATCCTTTCACTGAACCCAGCTTGAGTCCATGGCTCAGCGGAAGAAGAACTGAACAAAATAAGAAGGCAGAAGAGAGATGTTCTTGGCTTGTTGTAGCTGCCGTGTGTTCGGACTTCTTAAGCAATGTTTGTGAAGTCTGCCAAGTGGGCAAAATTGAGGAAAAATCCCCACCAAGAAGGGAAAACTGAGTGGTAGAAAACTAAAAGAGGAGCAGAGAGCTTCACTGGAGCTACAACGGGCTGCTTGTGCCTCTCCTACCAGCAGATGGCAGTATGTTTACACGAGCGTTACAGTTTTTGTCTGAACTACTGATGTGCTTTTTAAGAAACTCCAGGTCTGCCAAAAAACGTGTATTCTTATGAAGTATGTCAGCTGTTCTAGAATCTAGTTTTAGGGGTTGAGAGTTGCTGCAAAGTCTGATAAACTGGCAAGACAAGAAAATGAGCACTGTGTGATTCTCAGCATTGGGGTTACTGAACATGGTGTATAAATAATGTGTTTTTATAATGTGCACATCTTGAAAACCAAAGGTTTTCGTCTACATTTTTCAAACAACATATTTGATTTTTGATGTCAGTATTTCTGAAGCCATATTACACACTTCTTTTCTACACGTGCAAGCAGACTGGACAGTTCATCGACGTTTGCTTTGAAATGACATTTGACATAAATGAGCTGCGTCATGGCTCAGAGCTGGGACGTGTTAGTTTAGAAGTGGGGGTTTAGTACTATACACTTTAAAACAAGACGTGTGTGTTTCACTTATATATGGAAATCCAAGTTTTTTGTTCGTATTTGCAGTTGTTCTCAAGAAACAAGCCCGAATTTCAGATGCTGAACTACAGTTGAAACACTGTTTTTCTGACGTGTCGTGTATGTGTGAGGGTGTGAGTGTATGACTGACGATGGTAAACAGTTAATCAAGAATTTTCTTTTATTAATATTTAAAAGCCATCTGAACAAAGTGAAGAACTCTGAATATGAGAAATGCCAAGAAAGGAAATATTGAAGGAAGAAATATGAAAATATGAAGTAAAGGTTTGTGTTTGTGATTAACAGATGCAATTTGTAGTGACTGAGCTGAAAGTGGTCTAATTAAAACAAAAGGCACTGGATAGATGTTGCAAAGAATGACTCAAGTTTGTTTTAACCGGCTGTAAAAGGTGAAGTAATGCCCTTGAACCAAGTGGAGGGTTTTTGTGTTTACAGGCTGCAACAATTAATCACATATACAATGTTTGCCTTTTTGTTTATTGGAGTTTTCATTTACAGCCTAATGTCTTTCACTGCTACTCTTAAATAAATGATGCACTGATTTATTTAGCGTGCGGTATTTTTTTCTTCCAACCCTCGAATGCAACTCAATAGAAGTTATGATGTTATCTGTTCTATGGTTTGTATTTTTAGACTTCACTGACACAATCATTAATCAAGGGCTCATCTTTAAAGTGCTTTCACCTGGACCTGTCTTATCTCTCAGAGTGTTCAGTTTTACTGCAGATCTGGGGGGTACGGAGAGCTGCTTCCTTATCTGGAAAATATAGGAATTTTGATAAACGCTTTAGGAAAGTGGAGGACTATCAGTGAATTGAAACTCAGAAAATCAGTGAAACTCTTGGCAGGTTTGTATTTTTGTGCACGTAATAATAATAATTTATATTAGTTTATTATATGAACATTTTTTTAATTAAAGTAATGTGCATTTTAGAAATATAATACATAATCTGAGAGGTTTAAATACAATTATTTATTTAACCGAGTGACATTTATTGCAGCTGCACCACCTGAATTAGCACCCAACAGCACCCAACCTTTGCAATCTTTTTTATTCATAAACTTGTATTAGCTGTTATTTGGTATCATGAACATAGACGTTTATTTTTTTCTGGTTGTACTTTGGTTTTACCACCTGACATGGATGGTTTACCAGCTGAATTTACCTATTAGTATCCATATTTAAGAGAACTCAGCCAGCCATGAAGACCTCACTGGGTTACTCTGTATGATGAAACATTATTTTCACTGTTATTATTATTTTATTTCATATTAATAGTCTCGTATTCATGGTGGAGCCATCGTGACATATGACAAATTGCTGAACAAAATTCTAGTAATTATCTCAACAGCTTCAAAACTATCTGGATTTGTCAAAGGAGCTTGCAAAGAAATATCTGGATTTGTATTTTTTTTTCTTCAAAAAGACAGTTTTCACCATTCTAAAGAACATCAACATTAATATTTGACTTTTTGTGTGAGAGAGACTGAACTCCTTCAGCCAAACTCTTCTTTAATAAGTCATCTTCAAGAAATAGTTTCCAGGCTTCTTGAAAGACCTCCACTGTGTTTTTAGGCGGCTTTAGAAACTCACTGTTTTACCCCTCTCCTGATCGCCTTTGTTCGTATATGATTTAAACCAAAAATTTAATTTTCAGTCTAGTTGTTGTATAATCTAGCATACCTCAGTATTTTCTCCCACTTACTTTTCCTTTCTGATAATGCTTCAGTGAACAGTAGATAATCAGCTGAAGAGCCAGATGCATCTCTCAGGTCCCGTGTCAGGTTTTTACTAGATATTTTGCTGTTTTGCAATGATGTGACTTTCAGATATTATTCATCAGCTGTAGGTAGATTTTATTTATCTATTTTTAGCCCTTCTACTTCTTTTGTCCCCCACTTTTCCAATTTCCTTTAGATTTTTAAGGGACACACTGCACACCATAGTGGGACATCCCAAGTTTAAGGAGGAAAAAAAAAATACAATTTTATACCTGTCAAACCTTGATATCAGTGCCATTTTGTATTATAGATTTGACTAAAGAAATAGGAACAAATTATGTGTTTTTGCAGTGAATTGACCAAAGATACAATTTAAAATTGATTCTTTGCTAACTTATATATAGAAGCAAAACTGTTTCATTCCTTTAGTTAGGTTATTTTTTATGCTTGAGTGGTTCAGACTTCGGGTCCTAACAAACAACCAAACAAATAAAATTCCTCTGAAAATGGTGAAGTCCAAGGAGCCAAAAGCAGTCAAGACCACTTCAAAAAAAAAATTCCAAGAAAGTCTGGCTCCTGGGAATCAGGCGTTGCTTAAAACTTTTCCAGAGCACTGTAGACTCAAACATGTGCATGACCCTTGAGTAAGGACCTTCTTAACGTTAAAAATAATTCTACCTTTAATAATTATGGTTTATGATCTCTTAAAGTAAGAAAGTGCATATTTCTGGCCCCAACAGTATGCATCCCGGCCTCCAACCAGATATATTTGCTAATAAAAACCTGTTGTCTGGTTAGTACTGTAGGAATTACATAATCATGTGAGTATTATGCCTTCCTTACCAAACTACTACCCCGGTATTGCCATGTTACTACCTACCAAACTGTAATGCTATGATGAATATTGTCACTGTGGATCTGTAACAGAACTCCACCAGCACTAGGACCCAGCGGGACTCTTGATGATGAACAAGCAGCCCCTACTCAAAAAGTGTAGCGGCCACTCTGACTCACTTGGCCGCACAGAGGCCGACAGACCTCCGCTGTGTATACGGGTATAACTCTTCTCATATGAGCAGAACTTGTAACCGAAGCAACTGAGGGATTATTACTGGAAACAAATCGGGCGGCACAGACTTCAGAACATCTGAAGACATGGACTCCAAACGCCAGAGTGGTAAGTAAATATCCATGTATCGCACGGTAACTGTAAATACTTTATGATAAAGCCTCCATAGGTTGGGTGGGCACCAGTGTAAATGCAAGAGCTCCTCCACAGCGAGGCCACATTCATAAACCTAAACAGAAACAACTGGCTACATTAAAAAAAAACCATTATCCACCGTATCAGATACGATATACAGTTCTTTTCCAAACAAAAGCGATGTTATGGGTGGTTTTAATACATCTGGGTTCTCGTTAAACACACGTGAATGGAGAAACAGCATCTGTTAAGATCTCTTAAGTTTCTCTGAGTGAGCGAGCAGAGCGCCTCGCTGCCGGTTGACTCCTGGGGAGTGATGTCATACAGCCACGCGCCGGGTGGTGCGCTGTGTGAGTGGATGGAGGAGGTATCCTCAGGTAGAGTGATGCAATCTGATACCAACAGAAAAGTGCCCTGTTGGAAGTAGCGCTGCTGGTGGGAAGCAGCAGCAGCTGAATGGCTGCTCTGTTTTAAAACTCTTCAGGCCACTGTGTTGCAAACAGGAAGCTTCTTTACGGGAGACCAGGTGATGAAGAATTAAATTATAAGCATCTTATCTTGGAATTTGGGACTCTTATCTCATCTTAACATCCTATAACACATAACTTCCCCAGTTCACTGTATTTTTATTTAGTGTGCAGTTCATCTCTTTTTATTATAAGATTTGTGTGAATTTATTGATAATTCATCTTTTGAAGCAGCTAAATGTAAATAAGCCAGTCTTTTTTGTCTTATGGACAGGTGACAAATAAAAGGAAAGAAATAACATTGTTGGGCCACTACATGCCACAGTATGGCACTAAACTTAAATATCTCTGGATCTCTAATGGAGGTCTCTTTTCCAACTGATTCTCACTCATGTAGTGTTTTAGTGATGGTGGTGCTCACACTGTCTGACAAGCTGATCTAAAATCACAGATAGGTGTTCTTCCATCTTGAGACCAGGTGATTGTGAAGGCTACAGCACATTATACACATCACTTTTTATAAATTATTAATCAAGAGATTCATTGGCCACCTGTGTCTTACGGATAAGAGTGTTGCTAACTAGCAAAGGCCATTTAAATCAGAAGTGATTCTTTATAGGATAAAAGTTATGTTACTCTTCCCTGTAAAAGCAGGGAACACCAACAAAGTCAGGGTTTGGATTTCTCCTTTAGATTGTCCCCTTTCTGTCTGTAAATGTATCTGTTTGTCAGGAGGATGAAACGAAAACTATCAACCTGACTTTCATGAAAAGTTGCGCATGCACAAATTGAAGAACTGATTCAGTTTTGTTGTGCATCTGGATCACTTTCTTTTTCTTTCCTTAAAAACTGGAAAATGCTGCATTGGCCTTGGCAGACGTTGGGCTCGCTGCCCTTTTAGTTATTTTATTTACACTTCTGCTTTTCCAATGTGAAAATGTGTTGGAGGGGAAAAACATGGAGCACTCAGACACAAGCGGCAGATCCACAGCCAAATGGTTGGAGCAGCTGTACACTGCAGGAGAAAATATTCTCACAGTAAATGTGTGAATACTTGATACTGGAGATTTGGCAAAATATTGCAAGATCTTCAGTGGCTGGGAAAAATTGGTAGATTCTGAGCTGTGGATAAAGGAGAGATTAAAGAGCTGCAAAGTTTTCTCACAAGCCTATTATAATTTAAAAAGGTAAACATACCCCTCACTGAATTTTACAGTTTCTACGTGCATTCTGCCTATAAGTGGTTTATTGCATTTGCACATATGATTTTCCTCAGTTTAATATGTGTCACAAGCCTTGACCTCTGCCACGTTTGCCTTACAATCCCTTTTCCTCTACGATTCATTCCAGCGCGCTACACACCCCCTCGCTCCATTTTCAGAAAGTGCACAACTCCCTCTTGATTGGATTTCAAGTTGTGTTTCACACAGAAATATAACCTTCATGAATGGAAGTGAGACTGCAGCTCAAAGCCAGAATTAGCTGCGCTTCAAATCAGCTGTGATTACATTTTCTGTAACAGAAACGCAACAGAGCAGCAGGTCTGTACATGTGTCCCATGTGTGTCTGGTGTAGGTGGAAGCTAAGCTGATGTGGTGATGATAGCAGCTTCGACCCACCACCAAAGTGGAAAAACAGAATCATGATATTTTGTCCCCATCATCACCCTGTCACTCCCCGTAAAAGCAATAAAAAATAAAACCTTTGAGTGGGTGCGTGTGTCTGTGTGTGTACGTACGTCTCAGTGTTTGCATTTGTGAAAGACAGTGATGACAGATAGTAACAGTAAAGTGTGGACTGGTCCAGTCATTTTAAATTGTGTGCGTGCACTTGATAGGATTATTGCAGACTTAGTTCAAGAAAAGAAACAAAACTAGCTAATTTCCAGATTTCATACCTTCACAACTCATACTAACTGTGTTCTGGCTGCTGCGTTATCTTTACAAACCATTTTCATTCCACTCTGGGCAAATAAGGAATTTCAGTATTTATAAAAGTCGTTTGTGCCCCTCTGTTTCCTGTGTTTCCACACCATTTGCTATCTGCAGAAAATGATAAGATACTAAAAGAATGTGAAAAGAATTCGTCTACTGTTTCCCCCCAGCTGTTTCTTTTTAAGTATCTTGCTATCTTTGTTGTGGACTTTTTAAAGTGTCTGACTGAACGCTAACCCCAGGCAAGCACTGACACCATCTTTTGTTGTCACGAAAATATGAATTACTGGATGCTGTGTCTCTGAAGTAGACTTTTGTCTTAGTGGGAGATTCTGGGCCTGCCAAGCCTTGAACTTTGGCCTCTGTCTGAAGAGGATGGGTGTCTGGGGAAGGGACAGAGGGAGACAGGCGAGGGAGAGGAGTTGAAGGAAAAGGATCTCAGAGGAAGGGAAAGAAAGGAGTGGTAGAGAGAATATGCAATCTGGAGGGACCTCAGTGCTGAGGAGTGTGGGGGAGGCAGGAAGAGGACAGTTTCATACGGTTTTTGCATAGAGTATATGTTTTAAATTACCCTTGTTACACATATTAATGTCAATCAGGTAACAGAATCTATGGAAGCAAGAAGCAGTACAGTTCAGTGCATTCATATAGAGTACTTCTGAGTCATGAAGTGTTGGTAAAATTATAACATGGAGGGATATTTTGAATGGGAGAGGCAAGTGAAGATGGGTAGCCTTGGATTTATGTTAATTGGTGTGTTTGAATTGTAATGGATGGGAACGAAAGCCTCAGTTTAGGAGAGCCAAAGTGTCTTTCCTGTTTTGACCTGCTGCTTATAGGTATTATGCGGCGAGAAAAGCGGCAGCAGCAGCAGCAGTAAGTAGCAGTTGTTTTGTTCTGAGCTGCAACCAAACACACTAAATCAGTCCAAATGAGAGTCGCATGGCCCGAGTCTCATGACTGATCTTCATCAGGAAGTCTGTCTGTGGAAACACACAGAAAAAGGAACGTGAAGACGCACAAACAAACACATTCCTCTTTGTACTCTTGTGACTGTATGTTTACTCAGACGAGGAAGCGAGAGACGAATTAACAGTGAGCGTTTGTGCTTCCTCTTAGTTAAGTGAATGATTGTGTCTATCAGTGGGGGAAAAAAGGATTTGAAGAGGAAATGTGCCGTGTGTGTGTGTGTGTGTGTGTGTGTGTGTGTGTGTGTGTGTGTGTGTGTGTGTGCTTGCATGTGTGTGGTTCTGGGTGGAGTGGGGGTGTGTGGGGCAGTGGGGGATTACAAAGATCCCTCTGTGGGTGAGACAGGCCACAATCCTGCAGAACAGCTGATTCTCAGCTTCTGAACCCTCAGGTCCCTTGAGAGAGAGAGAGAGAAATAGAAGGAGAGAGAAATAAAGATATAGACTCAGAGATGAGGGGGAGAGAGAGCAGACTGATGTCCTTGACTGTGCGTGTCTTTGAGACCGGCAGAAAGTAGATCAGAGCACTGGTCTGATTACTCGAGATCTTTGTTGATTGTTTTTTAATTGACGTTTCCTCAAGTAAAGCAAAATGCATCTGCAAATTAAGCACCCATCAGATAGGAATCTTTCTATTTAGTTGGTTTGGGAAAAATGTAGAGTATGGGCAAGAGATGGAAGGAGAGCATGCAGCGAGAGAAGATGTTGGGGCAGAAACAGAAACAGCAGGACACAAAATGGGAAAGTGGAAAGAAGTGAAGGAGGAGGAGGTGAGGTTCATAATGCAATGGAGAGTCAAGATCAGGAAGGAGGGGAGAGAAGCTCCTGTCGACAGCAAAGACAGGAAACCACAGCTGCACTCGCACGTACACTCACTCATACACACACGCACGCACACACACAGCTGCTGGAGATACAACCCTGCATGCCCGTGGATTGAGACCGTGCAGCTGCGTTGCACCACGCCCCTCTTACACTGTGTGTTAGTTCCTGTTTTGTTTTCTCCGGGAGTCTCTGACTCCGACAATACGATTGTTTGCTCTGGTCTTGCCGAGCATTGTGGCCATCTAATTTTGGCCCTTGCGGAGACAATGGAGTATTGTCCGAGTGAGAGGGGGAGGCGGAAGAGGCTTGTGGGAGAGTGAGGACTTTTTTGCTCACTCTCTCTGTCTTCACGTTGTGTGAGAGGAAAACAGACTGTTTTGATCTTATTTTTATTTAACCCATGTTCCATTTCTTTTCTGGGAATGGACAATTCATTTATTATTTAGTTTTAGGTGTACTTATGTCATAATAAATTGTAAACATACTAAAGCTTATTGATCTGACTAATCATTGTGAAGCATGTTCTTCTTAACAAAGCCATAAAATTAAGTGGATCAGTTTGTAAAAAGGGACACGAGGTGAAAGAGTCTGCTTTTTCAAATCATTCCTGAAAAATCCTGTTGCTTTTCCAGCTTTCCAGCTATGAACTTTCTGCTTTGTATTATGAATGAAACTGAACTGTAAATTTGACAATTTTAATGCCAAAAAATACAAAATTTAAATGTTTCCGCAAACTATAATCTTTCCAGTGTGGATAAAGCCACATAAAGAGCACAGGCTATTAAAACCTCCCACTGGAAACCAAAGTGACAGGAAACTATTTTAAACTTGGTTGCACTTGACCTGTTCAAGTGTATGAATAATACTTCATCAAATAACAGTGGATAATATCAGAGAAGCAGTTCTAATGTCTTCAGTGTTTAATTAAAAGTCAATATCAGAAGAAAAGCTGCTTGCTTCGGGTTCAGACTAATCCTAAGATACGCCTTTCAATCTTCTTATATTTAGAAGTAAACAAGTAAATGAACTAACTTGGCTCTTCAAGCAGTTTGGTAACCACCTCCTGTCCTCTGTGGTGAAGCTATACATTTTCCTCTTCACTTTGGCTCCATTTCCTTTAGGGAAGGAAGCTTCCTCCTCCTCACCTTCTTTTTTCTCCGGCTCCCCCTCCTGCTCCTCCTCCTCCTCCTCTTTGTTGGCTGTGAGCAGGCAGGATGTGTGAGAGTGTGTCAGGGCATTTGGAACAATGTCAAGGTCAACAAAACACACACACGGACACACACGCTTGACCCCCACAGGATGTAGGAGTGAAAAGAGTAAGTTTTTCAAAGAAAGCACAAAATATCAACGTGGAAAGTCAGATTTAACGCTTAGTAGTGACACACAGAAAACTCGCTGTGTTCCCAAAAAGGCTTGCTCCGAGTGGGACAGAATCACCAGGGTGACATTAGAGGATGTTAAAAATCTTTTCGCTGTCAGCTGTTGCAGCAGCTGACAGCTGAGTTCCAAACTGACTTCATGCCACTTGTGAACTGACAGTTTTAGTCATATTTGCCTGTATGGCCTTGTGACGATCTGATGGCCATGCTGAGCACTCAGGATTTTACTTTATTGCTTTTGCCTTAAACATTCTTCCCTTAGACAATATTATAGCCTTAAAAACTGCATAAAGCATTATTACCATGCAGATTGTACGCAGTTATATTTATCTATAAAATCTGACTACAGCAGCTAAAGACATAAAGGCCTAAATAACCTCCAGTTTTCTGCTTCTGAATTCAGACAAATCTGGTTATTGTACTGCTATCCTTAAAATCTTAGAAACATGCTGTCTAACCAGATACTTTCTATGTATTGTATTACTGTGGCCTTCAGTAACACTGTGAGGCATCCTTGAGTCATTTTTGTCCAGGACATATCCTTTAGCGCACACATTAGACAAATATGTAAGAATGCTTTCTTTCATGTGCTAAATTCAATGGGAAACACCCTTTCTTAGAATGATGCTAAAAAAACAGTTCACACTTTTTTACTTTGTGGCTGGACTTTTGTAATTCATTATTATCAGGCTGTTTTAAAAATCCCTAAAAAGCTTTCAGTGTTTCCAAACACTGCAGTGAGAGTACTAACAGTGAGATCATATTTCTCCCAGATTAGCTTCTCTTCATTGGCTCCCTGTTGAATTTAAACTTTGCCTCACACACAAGGTCTTGAATAATCAGGGCCGTCATATCTTAAAGACCTCACAGTACCATATGATTATAAACAGAACACTTCGCTCTGAGACTGCAGGCTTATTTGTGGTTATTAAAGTTTCTAAAAGTAGAATGGGAGGCAGAGCTTTCAGCTGTTAGGCTGCTCTTCTGTGGACCCAGCTCCCAGTTTGCATTCAGTAGACAGACACCCTCTCTACTTTTAGGATTAGACTTAAAACTTTCCGTTTTGATAAAGCATACAGTTAGAACGATCTCTCCCTGACTTCCCATGATGCACTGAGCAGTTCTTCTCCACTTATCTCTTCTCACTCCCCATTCATTATATGGCTTTGTAAGTCATTACACTTTGTGTTATCCCTCCCATGGTGTGTGTTTTGTCCTTGTTTCTCTGTGCCCTCCTTTTTTCTTTTTCCCCCCATTTGTGGCTGCCTATCCCTGAGCCTGGTTCTGCTGCAGGTCCTGTCAAAAGAAAGTTTTTCCTTCCCACTGTCCCAAAGTCCTTGCTCATAGGGGATCATCATATTGTTGGGGTTTTCTCTCTAATATTGTGGGATCTTTACATTACAATATTTTGATGAATTGATATAAATACAATTTAGTTGAAGTGAATAACCTGGTGGTTCTTGAAATCAGAAGAGTATTACATGATGTCTGTTTTTTTGTGGTTTCTAGCTGTGATGGAACGACTTGTAAATGAGTTAGGCTCTCTGCTGAAGATGCTGGACCACGAGACGGTCAGTCCTGCTACCGCTGAAAAAATGGCATCCATACGCAACATCCTGGACTCACTGCAGTTGTCAGGTACAGAATCTCCAATGTTAGGATGGCAATGTAAATAACCCAGGTCAATATTTCTTAACATGTACAGCACAGGTTAATACATTTCACACAGCATAGAAATAATTTACAGTTCTTTACTTAGTCAACTGCATGACCTTTCCCAATTGTATAAATTTAGCACTTCGAAGAAGGTCCACTCAGTCCTGGCTGGTCCAGCCAGCTGTAGTCTAAGCAGTTTAAGGTCTGGCTCTCAGATAGACTACATCAATAAAGTGAAAAACTCATTTGTCCAAACTTCCAATTGTTTTTAAGTCACTCACTATGATTTTGATGTTGCTGTTTGACTGATGGTTTTGTGATTTCCACTGACTGTGTAATATATTCTCCCTTGAAGATAATAAAGATCTGATCTTTCAGATGGAGCCCAGTAATAATAAAATTGCCCTTTTGTGTTACTTTTATTATTTATTTTATTTCCTGCTCTTCTGTCAGGTGCTACTGGCTTCTCATAGCATGCATAGTTCTACTGTAAGATTGGACATCTAGAGACTGAAGTTTCTGTCCTTTGCATTTTGGTTAGGTTTTGGTAAAAAAGATTTTAGGTTGAAATATGACTTGCAGAAACATCAGCGCAGTATTTAAAATGGTGCTTCATTAGAAAAACGTTATGCATTATAAACTGTTTGATTGCCAGACTTGTCTCACTAGTGCCAAGAAACACCTTCTGCACACCAGCAGGTCAGATAGAACAGCAGCATTTGATGCCCTGGCATTACAAAAATAGTAAAAGCAGCACTTTATTTGAATACAATGTAGAAATAAGAATATTCAATGTAGAAGTGTTTTTTTATTTATTCAGGATGAATTCAGCTGAGTGTGATGGCAACAGTTTAGCCCAAAAGAAAAAAGTCAGAAGTGTTACATCAACAGTACTACAGCATGTCTTTCTTTTTTGTGTGTTTGCAATGGTGTGACCCTACTGTGTGTTAGCCAACCACACTGAAACTGCTCAACTTGAGAGAGTGCAGCAGTTGTTGTGCTACAAAATGCAGCCTCTGTGACATGAAATCTTGCTGAGGTCTTTACAGACAAATCCCTTTTTATCTGGAAGAATACAGGATGTCGGGGAGGATAAAAGGATCCGTGTAAGAGGATAATGAAATGCAAAGAGGATAATGAGAACAGGAAAACATCCCGATGGTTTCAGAACACAAATATTAGACTGGGCCCAGTCTGTCGTGTCCATACTCATCTTTTTTTAATAGTTGCTGTGTATTTCGCGTCATTGTATCTGTTTTTTTTTTTTTGTCAAGCCTTTCTGTGACCTTCCACACACATTTTCTTTGTTCTTGCTGTACAAAGATTTTCAATCTCAGTTCTGTACTCCCTGTACATAGGTCACCATAGATCTAATTTTTATTGCAGATGAAATACTATTTATACTTTGTGACACTGTCTTTTTATTCAGTCTCTATAGCCCTTCTTAATCCTGACCTAAAAGCTATAGGCTATGTTAACCCTAACTCTGATCCTGTTTTTAATCCATAATTTGTCTTTTCCACAGTGAACGGCTCTGATGTCTACATGAACAGCTGTCTCTATGGCAATGGCACGAGCTTTGTAGAGTCTCTGTTTGAGGATTTTGGTTAGTAAACCTTCAAAATACCTTCGGTTCAGTTCAGTTACAAAAAAATCCTTTGTGTATGTATTTACAATCATTATACCTCTGTTTATATAAAATTATAAAGTTAATCATGATTAATCCTATCAGGCTGTGATTTGCACATGCTCAGTGCATCTCCAGTGGAGCAGAAAGAGCACAAGGATGAAGAGGAGAAGACTCATCCCAATAAATCTGTAAGTCATTCACAGAAACTACTTACCTACATCAGCCTTCCTTTTACCCCCAGTTCTGGTTCAACAGCTACCTTTGGTTTTCAGACCCCAACTGACACACCACCTCCTCCTCTGCCAACTACACCCCTTCCTGATGACTACTATGAAGAAGCTGTTCCTCTAGATCCCGGATCTACTCCTCAGTACTTTACCACCAGTATGAACACATGCATATACAAACGCACATGTGTGTGCGCATTCATGTATAATGGTAATCAGATCAGTACCTTTGGTTCTGCTTTCTCACATACTCTATCTATTCACCTGTAGCATCCAGGAACTCTGTGGAGGACGCCTATTATGAAGATGCTGACAATAACTACCCCACCACCAGAATGAATGGGCCTCCCAAAAGCTCCTGTGAGTCTTAATATGACCCTTACTATTTATGTCTAGTAGTAGAGCTAGGATTTTGTGAATCACAATTTGTTTTGTGGATCTTCTGTAAAACAATAATTGCTTTGGTACTCAGACAATGACTCAGATGCTCTGAGTAGTTCCTACGAGTCTTACGAAGAAGAGGAAGAGGAAGCAAAGGGCCGAGACCAGCCTCAGAGATGGACAGCCGAGGAAAGAACAGATGGACCAGTTCGAGACTGCCGCATCTGTGCCTTCCTACTGCGAAAGAAACGTTTTGGCCAGTGGGCTAAGCAGCTTGTTGTTGTCCGAGACAATAAACTGCAGGTAAATAGATGCTGCTGTTTATTAATGTTTATTTTATCATTCAAATCAAAGAATTGTCTTTTTATGGTGTTATTCAAGGTAAATCCTTATTTATTTATGGTGAATCAGACAGTTGAACACACTTATTTGTAAGCCACAGTTTACACAGTTATTTTCCAGCTTATAACAGTAAGAGGCTAGGCTTACATAGATTGTCTTTTACTCAAATAATGCATGTTCTTGACTTCTTCCTTCACAGTGTTTTAAAAGCATCAAAGAGAGCTCTCCCAACACAGAGCTCCCACTGAATCTTTGCAACGTCATCTATGTCCCTAAGGAAGGCCGGAAAAAGCGTCACGAGTTGCGCTTCTCATTACCTGGAGGCGAAGCGCTAGTCTTGGCAGTCCAGAGTAAAGAACAGGCCCAGCGATGGCTCAAGGTACCTTTTTTCACCTCATTAGAGGTATGGTGCTGAGACAGACGAGCAGACACAAGGCTGTGCCTGTAAATGAATGTTTTCTTTTTCTCTGTTCAGGTGGTCCACGATGTTGGCAGCCAGTGTAGCAACACTGAGGGGCTGGATGGATCAACTTCTCCAATTATACAGAGGAAGCTGGAGCTCGACAAGGTGAGTGTGCTTATCTGCGTGTGTCCTTGAATGTCAGACTGTTTGTCCGCAGTGTTCTCTTTGTGGTCTTGCCACAAAGACCAAAATTTCCCATAAAACAGACTTAATGAGGAGCCCCAATGCCGGTCTAACGATGTGCTCTTACTGTGTCTTACTATGACAAATGTAATTTGTGGCATACTGAATACATACCCCAGTTTTAACGTTTCAGTGTCGCTGACATCACCCTCTTTCAGCCCACGCATGACACAACTATTCCTTTGGCTTCTAGTTTACAAGCAGTGAGTGAGGTGATTATTGCGGTTGCTGAGTTGCCTTGGTTTCAAAGAACTTCAAGTCCTGAACAAACTGAATGCATGCTGACATGGCAGTTACACCCCACGTTGGCAGAAAGAAATAGTCATACTCCCAGAGGATACATTAATTTTTATTTATTTTTATTTTTAACATGATTTTGCACAATTCAAATGTTTTGTTATAAAACGGAAAGACAAATGTGCCAGTTTTTGCTATTCCTTGTCTACTCTCTTCAAATGTTATAAAAGAGAGATGTAAAAGTGTTTTGTTCCTTTTTTTGCCAGGTGCTACAGTCTGAGAGACAGGCTTCAGATTCAGACAGCGGGCCAACAGCAGACAGTCAGGCCACTGCACACGGGTCAGGACGAGACACTACTGACTCACTCAGTACGTGAACCTTCACCAGCAGTTTTTGAGATGTTTTTGTTGCAACCGACTCTTTTTTATTGTGGTTGCTTCATTGAAATAAGCTTCTTCTGTGTACACTCTCAGTAATTATAGCACAAGACATGTTATTGCAGGGTAAATCGGTGGTTATAGTGAGATTTAACGTTAGATTAGTGTCTGTGGGTAATTTCTCAGTGTTACCACAGATATATTGGGACAGTTCAACATGATTTACACTTTACATGCTCTTTAAAATCACAGCAAAGCATCTTTCTGGTCTCGTTGGCATATTTCACAGTGAAAACAAACATTTAGATAGATGGTTATTAAAGGGTATTTAGGCACAGTTTCGCAGATGCAGCACACTGTTGATCTGTGGGGAGAGGCATAATACCTTCCTCTCACGTGTTGTAAGATTAGGAGGTAAAGGATTCATTTCAGTATATTTGTAACACACACCATATACTGCATTGCTCTTCTAGCTTAATTTATGTTACCATTTTTATGAAAAGAGAGGAACACTGTATGAGTAATACTATTCTGACGCATTCATTGATACTTTGTAGCAACTGGCAAGGAGACGATTTTTTTCCTCCATTATTCTACATCTTTAACATAGAGAAACCAACATAGTTACAGTTAAGAGAAATGTAAATGACTGTGATGCAACTTCTCTGTAGTAAATGATAACTGTATGTCTGTTTAAAAAGTTTAGTGGTTGTTGATGGGTTTTGTGTGAATAGTGTTTTACGTAGTCTAGCATCTTTTTAAACCATAAATTTAAATAGGGTTCTTTCAAATGGTTCCTCAGTTCTAATGAGTCACCCACTTTACAGGGTCTGGAACTCAATGGTCCCCACAAGGCTACAAAAGCAAACACACACACACAGAATATTTTTGTTTTTCTATCTACAAAATCAGGAAGGATAAACCCGGAGATCCTTGGTGTTGGGTTAGAAAATAGGTCAAACACAGTGAAATATGGGAAACAGTTTTTTCAAATCTGTTTACGGATGAAGGAACTCTGATTCTAAAGAGACATGAGAGAGAGGGAGAGACAGGAAGTGAGGCTCGAGCAGATATGACATCCTTCCTGTCCTCTTCCTGCAATTGTCTCCCACTGACATCATCAGAAGTAGTGTGAACAGTGCACTGCAGCACCTGGGACATTCAGAGTTGAACTTTGCAAACCGGCTGTAGGGGTCTAGTTGAATAAATACAAGCCATCTCTGAAATAACAAGATATTATTTCTTCAAAAGCTTCATGAGTCCTGTTTGGGTGCAGGGTCTTTTTCAAAAATGTATTTTTCCCGAATTCAGACCTTTTACTTTATTCCAGTTTTCATCATGTTTTGTTACATTGTAACTGATTAAAATGTAAAACTTTAGAAAAAACAAGTAATTTTTTAATTTCAAAAACAGCATGATACTTTAATGATGAGGCAACATTGTCTGTTTTACTGGCTGGATGTTATAAAGTTCAACTTCAGGATGTGTTTGACTTCAGACAGGGGGAAGCGTGGAGCATTTTCAGAGCTGACCGGGTCGATGAGCCGAGCAGCTGGGAGGAAAATCAATCGGATCATCACCTTTTCCAAGCGGAAACCTCCTTTACCAGGAGAGTCTGCTTTGTCTTCTGGCCAGCACGACAACCCCCGCTCTGGTGAGAAGACCTGATGAATACTTTGTTGAATGGCTGGTTGGTTAGAGAATCATCTAAGTGGCTGATTGATGTTTAGATTGTTTTCCATTAGCATTTGTAATTTGACATCAGTGTCAAAGAGTGTTAAAGGACAAATTAATGCTGATGATGCACAATTCAGAACAACAATAAAAATGCCATTTAGGAAAAAACATATAACTGTAGAGATGTAAAAGTTATTGTACATATTTTTCCTATAATACACCAAATATTTGTCCACAAATTCCTCCCCCATGATCAGGAGCTAAACAATTATAATGTGCTGTAATGAAGTTTTTATTCCATATCTGTTGTTATGACATCATCATTTTGCCTAGCCAACACCTAAGAACAAGCTAAAATGACTCATTTTTAGCATTCATGCAAATATAACACCTTATAAAAACATCATATCATTTTAATTTCATGATAATAACATCTAATTTAGATCCAGAAACCGAACGTCACATCAAACAGTGTTGGGTACATTATATGACAATGAATGAAATGTAAATATGCCTGCAGTTCACGTTCTTTTTAACACACTCATCAGGATATCTGAGCGTGTGTCTGAGCGGCTCTTGGAGGGAGCGGTGGTGCGTGCTCCGGGGTGGAAGTTTGTACCTGCAGAAGGACCCCGGGGACCAGCGACCCCCAATCATTGTGGTGCCACTCAAGGGGGCAGAGGTGATGCCAGGCGGGCTTGGACCTAAACATCCGTTCTCTTTCCGCATCCTACAGGGAGGCAACGAGCTGGCAGCTCTGGAGGTGAAGCAAGAGATCTTGAACCATTTTATCCAGCACAGGAGATTTAATGTATATACAGACTGATTTTATTTGTGCCACTTGGTTACATCACTGTTGATATAGCTGAGAGGTATCATCAGTGTGCGCACAGGCATGCCACGCCTTACATTTTTCTGCTCATGGACTAAAAAAGAAATGTGCGTGTGTCTGTTTGTGTTTGTGTGTCGTTCAGGCCAGCTGCTCTGAGGATCTTGGCCGCTGGCTTGGAGTTTTGTTTGCAGAGACCGGGAGCAGCACTCTCCCTGAAGAGTTGCACTACGATTACATCGATGTGGACACACTTACTGACATACGGCATGCTGCCAGACACTCCTTCTTGTGAGTCAACAGTATGCGTTTTTGTGCATATGTTTACCCAACAGTCTTTTATTACAGCTTTTATTTTGAAATACTCATTTTTGTATTCATATATCTTCCTCTTCTTTTTCTCCCAGGTGGGCTACAACAGCTAACTCCTCCAGTAGTGCTTCAATAGACTCCAGAACTTACGATGAGGTCTATGAAAGTGTTGCGGTGAGGAAATTTTATTTTTCTTTAATTCTAAGCAAGTGATGAGATACAAAAACCTTTATATTAAACACAGCAGACACAGAGATGTTTAAATCATCTCCTCTCTCTTATATTCATTCATTGAAATTTATTGCAAATTTACAGAATACAAACACCATTTTTTTGTAACTTAGGATTTTAATACCATTCTGTGTTGAGCTTCACTGGAGCCCCAGTGAAACTATTAATAAGATTTTGGATAATAGATTAACAAAATATGTTTTCTTTTTTTTTTAATCCGATCTTTAAAAAGCTTATATTTATCAGTCATACAAACATATAGTATTATTAGTATTTTCCTTTTCCTTAAAGTTCCTCTATTACATTTGTTGATTAGAATTAATTAAATTATTCTGTTGCAGGAAGTGGATGTGGAGAGCAGAGGAGGCCAGGTGAGACGTCACGCTTCGTTCTCCAGCAGGGACTCTGAGAAAACTGAACAACAGGCTGCCATTAAGAGACATGCCTCCAGTGAGTCTCGGTTAATTTCATAATTCATTAGACTGTCTCCATGAAAGTGATTTGGGTTCAAATGTGGCCAAATTCATTTCCTTCTTTTTCACATCATAGATGTGAATCAGTATGGGCGGTATGGGAAGACGCGGGCAGAGGAGGATGCCAGGCGGTACCTGAGAGAGAAAGAGGAGTTGGAGAAGCAGAAGGAGGACCTCAGAAATGCACTGATTTCCCTGCGCAAGGAGAAAAGGCAGTTGAAGGAGGAGGGGAAGAGCGGCACAGGTCAGAGACGAATCACACACACAGCGCTTGTTCAGTCGTAGGCTTCATAGCGGTCCTAATTATGAGTGTGTGTGTGGGTGTGCGTGTGTTCAGGTAATAGTGTGGAAAAGCAGGTAGCTGAGCTGGAAACACTGTGCAAACAGAAGGAGGAGGAACGGGTGGAGCTGGAGCTGAGACTGACAGAGGTCAAAGAAAACCTGAAGAAGTCACTGGCTAGAGGGGCACTGGGTCCACCTACTGATACCAAGATCAACGTCAAGGTAGGCAGCAAACACACACATCTGTTTACAGCTGGAACTGAAGCTCTCCTTAGAAAACTCTTAATGAATGTACTTTAAAATATATACAAACGCTCTTATAAGAGTTCTTAATGCCATACTGACTACAGAGAGGTCACCAAGAGGCCAGGAATACATTTGTATTTGTAAATGCAGTCGTGAGGTTTTTTGTTTAGGATGGAGGTAAAAAGATGATACTAAAAATACATCAATATCAACGACTGCTAAAAGTTCATATGAGCTTCAGTGAAAATTTACGGTTGATTTTTGTCCAGAACATGAGCTGAGGGATTTCTCATATGGACAGCTGGGACTGTATTAAGACAAATCCTTTAAATCAGTGTGCAGTGTCTGTTACCAGACAAGTCATTTATTTGACCATATGGCCCTTATTTATTTGACTTTTATTTTATCGGGCTTTATATGTTTGTTTGCTAACATATGTTTCTCATTTTAGACATTTATAATGAGTTTCTGTGTTTGCTTGTTTTGGTGTCTCTCTCTTCATTCTTTCTGTGTTCTTGTATGCTTGTTTTAGTAATCCATCTGCTTTTGACTGGAAGAACTTTTGGTCTGCTTGTGTTGTTTTTAAAGTAACATCACTGGGCTCAAATAAGTGAAATCAAACTTTTACTGTTTTTGGGGGGGGGGTTGCCTGTGTGTTCGTGCGTAGGCGCAGGGCAGTAAGGTTGAAAAGGTTTACATGGAGACTGTGCCTGTCAACGCGGCATCTGAGCTTCGAAAGCGGCCTCCGTCTCTTTACGCCTCCTCCAAGGGGAATGTGATGCAGAAGGCAAAGGTAGAGTGCGCGTGTGTTTGTGTGTGCGAGGACCAAAAACTGTTTGACTCACATGCTCCCGTTTTATGGTTTCCAGGAGTGGGAGTCAAAGAAGGGGACATAGAGTGATCATAAACAGATCGACAGATGGAGACGAGGACGTTTGAAAGGAAAACGCAAGAAGAGCAAGAAAACTGGCACTGAAGAGAGAAAGGATGGACTCGGAGGCATTGCGCTCTCATTTCATCTAAAGGAAAAGTACAGGCAGCGTGATGCTGCACCAGCTACTGTAAATACGACATGCTCAGCTGATACATCAGTACCGTGTTAATGTGGATCACTATGAACGTGATGTGTACGTGTTGGTGTGAGTTTGCATGCGTGTTTACATTTGCACAGGGCTGCAGAAAGTTAAAAAAAAAAGGAAAGCGTAGAAAAGGGAGAGTGTAGTTCTTCAACACTGTGAGTTCAGAGTTACAGGCAAGACGTTTTAGCTACACCCACTGGTTTGTATTATTTTTATACTTGATACTTGGAAATGAAAAATGAAAAACCCAGTTAAAGAAATTTTCTTAGTTATAATCTTAAATTATCATTATTAGTAAGAGAAGTACAGAATCTCATATCTTAATTGTGTATTTATACGTTTAATAAAAAATATCGAGTAGACACTGTTCCTAAAAGCAACGAATAAATGTTTGTTGTTGCAATGTGAAACAATTGGTTTTAACCTTTATATGACTCTTATTTTTCACATTTGACTTTTGCACTTTATCTTGTTGTATTTTGTGATTGCATAAATGTGTCCTCAGCCCCTCTCAGCTGAATCATTTGAAGATAAATGCCTGTGTCTGCTTTACTTGCCCTTCACTGAGAAACGAACACACGCAAATGTTGGAGTAAATAATTTTATAAAGAATATTTGTGTTTGGGACTGTTTATTTTATGTCCCCCGTGTCTATTTTCCCTCATTTCTTTAGACTTTTAAGATTCTTTACCAGAGTTTCTTTTATTGCTGCCTCCCATCCACCCCCAAGATGAGTTACCAATAATAGCAACAGAGCTCTGAAATCGAAGCACCATCTAGTGGTCAAATAAAATACCACTTTTGTTTTAGTGTTCTTGTTTTGCTTCCAAAGGCAAGTTGAAGTTAATTATGCTAACTTCAACATTAAAATAAGTCAATACATAAGGTTTTTTCCTCTCTTATAAGAGCACAAGGAGCTCCTTAACGTGAAGATAACTACAGTCAAAGCTACTATGTGAGAGGGCAGTGGTTCAATGCCCAGCTCCTCCAGCTTGCATGTTGTTGAGGTCTCCATGGACAATTTACGGAACCCAATACTGTAGCTGACCTCACTGATTGTGAGACAGTGAGAAAGTGTTTAAAGGCTTATGGGTTGGAGTAGAACGTAGGTGAATGTGAATAAAACAGCGTTATAATTTTTTCTCTTCGTCTGCTAGATAAGGCAATAAATGTCATTTCTGTTCATGGTACAAGTCATAAAAAACGTTTTCATGCATGAAAAACACAAATTCACTTTATCCAGAATCCTGTTTGGATCCTACAGTGATTAACTTAAGTGTTTTATGCATATGTTCAGTGCAGCACCATGCGGTTTTCGATCATCATCATTCGCGTGCTCTGTTAAACTCCAAATGTCTGAATAACAAGCATGGCTTCTTTGTGAGCCTTCAGATAAAGTGGTTTGCGTGTTTTTAATATCTGTATCAAACATACAGTCACGGTAAAAAGAGAGTGCACCCTCTGCCGATTCTTTGTTTTACATCATTTGATCAGGGCATAATTAAAAATATTGATCTGGTCTTCACCAGTTCTTAAGATTAAGTTAATACAACCTCAGATGAAGAGAAGCAATGTATAATACACTATCATTATTTATTTAAGCACGCCCGTGATTCTTAAGCTAGTAGAACCACTTTTATCAGCTATAATTTGAAGTACCTTGAAATAATCATTTGTATGACTTCATCAGTCTCTCACATCTTTGTGGGAGAATTTTTGCCCGCTTTTCTTTACAGCATTGTTTCAGTTGTTTGAGGGTAGCAGTCGGGTTGAGGTCACTGTGCTTGGCAGTCAGTACGAGGAGTTTGTGCTGATATTCCGTGGTTGGTTTATGTCCATATGCCCAAAGAACATTGTTCCAGACGTCTTGTGGTTTGTTCAGAAACAGCTTTGCAAACCTAAGACGTGCTACTATGTTGGTTTTAAAGAGAAGATGCTTTCTCCTAAAAACCCTTCCAGAAAAAGAATAAACTTATTCAACCTTTTTCTAATTGTATTTATGTGCTTGGTAGTCCACTGGCCACTGTATCAATTGTTTTCACTTTGGAAGGGCAAATAGGAAAATCTGCCAAACTGATTGGCAGCAACAATTGCTTTTCTACAATCAGTGCTGATGTCGTTCCTCATTGGCGTCGTGTGAATGCTGCAGACCAGCAAACTGCCAAAACGTCTGCTTTTATAGATGTTCTCACACTTGGTTGGTTATCAGTATCAATCAAGTGTTTTTGATTAGCAGCATCTGGCTACTTCTTACCATCTTATCCCTGTGGAACCAGTAAAGGTGTTAGCTTTCACACATTGCTTTTGTTTTGGCTTAATCTTTGTTAAATAAATACTGACACACTCTTTTGTATATTTATAAGACCTGCCAAGGACCAGATGATTTTTATTATTTGATATGCAAAACATTAGAATTTGTTGTTACCATGACTGTATTATCCATTCTAAATTACTACAAAGTTAAGACAATTTAAAATAAACACCATTATTCATCATTTAGCATTTAACAATGTTAATGAAGGAGCAGGTCACCACTTTATAATACCAAGCAAAAACATGAAGAGCCATGCTTAACTCATCATGACTGCAACAACTGGAATTAAACATAATAAACATGTGCAAATTTTGTTTTAGAGCCCACCTTGTAAACTGCAGATGACTATGAACATGATCAATATATCCTAATTCACAATGAATGACATACATGTGGCATTAATTAACGCACCGCTTCATGCAAGAGCTGTTATATTTATGTACTCCTGATAATTCATGAGGGTTTGCATAATTATTTAATGAGCTTTTACCATGATTAGTTGGTGAGGTTTTACATTAATTATTATTTTTCATGCCTGAAGTCTTACATTAATCCGCGAGGTCATATTCACAGACCCCCGCTATGGAGTGCTAGCAAATCAGCACTGTTACGCTCGGTAATCCACACAAGCCACTATCAACACGTTTTCATAGGGACTAATTCATCTTCCGCCTTTGGTGGTGGTAAAACCGTCGGCGCTGGGCATGAAACCAAAACTATCAGCAGCCCACTGGAGCACTAGAATAAAAATATGTCTTATGTAATAAGAAAAAGAAATGTGAGAGCTGCCTTGACTGTTGATAAAATTCAAATATTATAAGCCAGACTTCAAACATTTGAAACAGACATGACATCAGCCAGGTGCAAAATGCTTGAATAAATACACAAGGGAGACAGTTCACTTCCTTAGAAAGAGTTTATTTAGTGCATTTCTAGTTTGTCCACAGCAGGAACCAAAATATTAAGTTAATCTGTGCTGTTCACCAAAGTTCTGGTCCAACACCATTGGTCCGCCCGTGTTCTGGTGCAATACTATTGGTCCAGTAGTGTTCTAACACCCTCACATTAGTTCACTAGTGTTCTGGTATCACACTATTGGCTCACTAGTGTTCTCTTATGGTCAGGAACACGTAAGACCAGGAGAGAGGGGAAAAGAAAAAGGACCTTCAGCATGCTGCTACTGAGCAGAGGTCCACAAGCTTCCATGCAACAACAAACAAACAAACGGCAAGGGACAACAACGACGAACGGAAAGAGAAACGACTGCATTGCTTGTAAGAAGTAAGCATGGAAGCATATACAGTAAACCTTACAGTAACCTGCTCAAGCCCTCGGGGGGTTTGTCCAATATACAACAGATCTTAAAAAGGTAAAATCCCAACCCCCACCCTCAAGACACATGCGTGCACACACACACACACACACACTTTCTCTCCCACACAAACACACACACACACAGCACGCCTATCGCAAGCACAGCATGTACTCAATCTCTCTCTCTCTCGCTCTCTCTCACACATGCACAGGCACACCTGCATGCAAACAAATGATAAGTCCTTATAAGTGTACAAGGAATATGTTTGTCAGTTTTAAAAATATGACTTAAACCCATGAGCTCTGTGTAAACATAGCGTACGGTAGATTAGATAAAGACTTCCTTCCATTGTAACTCCCTGTAACTTTCCAGCCGCGTGCCATTTCGTAGTAATAACCTAGTGGGTTAATACTTGTACTCTTTGGTTCTCTGTAACAGTCTGTTTATCTGACTGCGTGACTGACTGTCTGACTTCCTCTGTCCCCTCTTCTCTATCGCTCCCTCGCTTGTTCCAACTGTTCACGATACAGCAGGAGGACCGGTCGAGGGAAGAGAGTTGCAGGTCCCGTCCCTCTGCACACCAGGGGCAGCAGAGCCAGACGGATTGATTGTCCTTGATTTATTTACATCACAGTCAGTCACAGTGGGCTCCGTTTAGTGGAATAACACGTCCCCGTCCTCCTTCTTTTTCTCCCACCCCTCACCAGTCTGATGTGTGGGCATGTCGGCCTGAGATCTGTGCGTGTATGTGTGTGTCTGCATGGGAGTGTGTCTGAGTGTGTATGTGTATGTGCATGTGTATGTGTGGTACGGTGTGAGGGGTCGGGGGGCTAGGATAAGTCGTTGTTGCTGGGTGTCTTCCCGCCGCCATTAAGTAGGGCCGAAGCGCTGCGGCTCTTGGTCGGTGTGCCGCTGCCTGAACGGGAGAGTTCTGTCAAGTCATGGAGGGAGGGCTCCCTGTACATGGCCACTACACCCCCACACACACACACACACATGCAGACAGACACACAAGACAAGACAAGACAAGAATCATTAATTCAGTTATTGCCACTGGTCTTTGTCACATGGGTTTAGTTTGCACAGCTTTGTTCAGTCAGTTCCTCTGCACCTGGGAGATTCCGTTTCTACAGACTAATTAATTCTGATTTTAAGACGCTATTTTATCATCAGAGAGAAATTTAAAGACTGTAACACTCCATAAATGGGTAAATTATAATCTTAATTTCAATAACTGGCAAAAAATAAACAGTTAACTAAGAGTTCAGGTTTTTTTTTTCCTTTTTCCTCGCTTTCATATAATGCCTGATGGCTTCTGGTCACTGACATATTAGCCTTTAGGCTGGAAGCCTGTTACCAAACAGTTGCCACACACTGAACACATCCATTAGCTGCATTAGCAGCGTTATATGGAGTCGTGTTCATGTCCGTTTGATGAATGTAACTCCAATATTCACTCCCTTTTCAGCTTTGTTTTGCCCTCTGCTAAGTCTCCGGGGAAATATGTGTCTCTTCAGCTAACTTTTTGTATCTGCTGTTCGCTGCCAGTCAGATGGTGCACAGTGCATTTTACTGCTCTTTCAAAGGAAACAGCTATCTAATGCATCCAGAAGTGGTGATACTAAATGGTCAGAAATGCTGCAGTAGAGTCAGATAACCAATCTCTGTGGATCCATTATCGCCTTGCTATGCAGAAATATTGATTATTCCCTCTTTTTCTATTTTCCTGGTATTTTCTTGTTTTTCTGGATGACCGGCACTGGTAAATCAAACCTGAGAATTGGGTCGCCTAACACTATCATATCTGGTGGCCAGGAATGTAATTATTGATGTTTTCCCCCTCCTCGAGAGTATTTGGGCATAAACTTTCCTTTTATGCCATTTAGAGAGTACCCAATCTGCATTTACATTTCAATGTTTATCTTCTGGCGCTGGCATTCTTTTCAGTGTGCTTTCACTCTAGCCTGTAAATCTGTAAAGCTTCTATATATTACCATCTACAATGACCTTCCTTGTATAGAATCCAGTTAAATCTTTTTTAAACTAGAGTCCAGGAAGGCAGATATTTTCCACAGGTCAGGGGTCCTCTGGATTTTTGGAATCCTAAATCCTCTATAGGTGAGAAAACTTTCCAAGAGCGTCCCCAAGCTCCTAATCAATGAGGCCTTAGTACAGTTTGCTCTCTTAGATGCTATCACAACTTCATTTGTTTAAAAACATTGTAACCTAACATATCCTATATACTTGTGACGTAATACATCACAGCCATAGTTTCTAGAGCCCCGAAATTGCGAGGGTCAGGGGTAACGGACACACCGTGTTTGCTTTGCTGGTGTAAATGGTACCTGCACAGTTTTATACATTTATGAGCATGACTCACTTTGATAACGAGTGCTATAGGTTCACTGAGATTCTGCTTTTGTTTTCACTAAGCTGCCAAACTCACCCCGAGGTGCTCAAAACCATTTTCACAATTAGCTGTCTATTTTGTTCTACATGAACACACGGGGGTTATAAGCTCATCTATAGCTTTTTCCCAGTGTTAACACTGATCGCTGCATATTTAGTCATTAATATTTAAACAGCCCCTCTGGACATGTTTTAAACGTAAAAAAAAAATTGCTACTCTATTTTCTTCTTAAAACGATTTTCTTTTTCAACACACCGACAAACTCAGAATATATGAATATGTAAATACTGCAAGTTTCATTGGAAAGCAGGCCTACTCTGCTCATTTCCAGACTCATGTTTTTCATTCTTGGACTCTACTTGAGTACCTCTGCATGATTTACAGTTCAAAGATATTCTTGTTTATCTTATGATAGGCCTTTGTGCATCCACTGTCTGAAACAAACCACCCTCCCTTTAAGCCAGCTTTCTTCTGATTGGCTGCTCCTCTTAAACACAGCTTTTCTCTTCTCAGTTTGAAGTATACAGTAAGCCTTGAACTCGTACTTGTGCACATGCTGAGCTTCTTATTTAAAGTTTTGACTATAAAAAGATGTGTAGGGTCTGACTTTTGAGCTGAGAGAAATGCGAAGGTTAATGATGCAAAATGATGACGAAAATCCAAGTGAAGCAACAACAAGCAAACAGTCTTTGATGTTTTCTCTGTTTTTTTTAAACATGCGACAGGAATATCAGAATAAACGCTTAATTTTACATTTAAACTTTTACGTGTTCTGAGTTATTAAGTTGGTATTTAAGTCAGTAAGGCTATCAGTCCTACCTTTGAGTGGCTTCGGTATGAAGTGTGCAGCAGGCTTGTTCTTCTTGACATGATTCCCCTTCATGATTCCACCCTCCTTGTTAAGCCCCAGGTACCAAGCCCGACCCGATGCCTGCTGCCGGTAGAGCATGGAGGAGTAGGTGACATAGTAGTTCTCGAACACCGACTCCTTGAATTTACACTCGGGGGTAAAATGCTCCTGTGAAAAAAATGTGATAGAAATGAGAACAAATCCTACATGAAAGAAGACGAGAAGGTGATAAAGCAGACGTGGCGAGAGCGGAGTGTTAGCTGCTGGCGGCGACTCCATTAAAAAGCGTTCAGTCATTCCACCATATAGCCATCAGTGTATTCATCCATCAGCTGGTCTGCTCTTTGAATCATTATCTCGGCCAGGCTGTATCCTCCGAGAACAAACTGCACCAACTTAGGACAGCTGACATTTGCATTTCCTTATTCCTGCGTCTCCATAGCAACCGGCTACTCCCTTGAATACCAACCAGCCCACTGAGAACGGTGGTGCCCAGAGAGAAAGCTGTTTCTCTTTGATATCCATTAATCTTAAGTAAATTTTGATGAAGTTTCAGCATGCATGATCTTGAAATAGATTAAGCAGGAAAACATAAAGAAATATGACCCGGGCACAGAAATATTGCGCGGCTGTATCTGCATTTAATATTAGGTGAGAAGATGGAACGAGCGATATCAGTGCTGTGACTGAAGCCCTCACAATAACAACATGATGGACCAGATATTGTGGCGGTATACGTGTCTGCACAGGCATAGCAGCATGGCTCTTATTACATCGGGGTCTGTGCCATTCTTCTATTTCCTCTTTGTTAGTTTTCTATCTGCTGGTCTCACGGTTTTGTTCAGATTGCTGTTATTTTTGTTGATTCTGTTGTTGTTATTGCTTCCACACCACCCACCATCAGAGCTGTGCAGCTAAAGTGAGGCACTTAATGCACTGCACTGCAGCCAGCACTACCTTCTGACCTGTCTGAGAAAATGTAGGCACAGTAGCGTTGGAGAGGAGGGGGGGGGGGGGGGGGGGGGGGGGGGGGCGTACGTGTGTTTTGAGTGGGAAAAGACATGAAAACAAATTTTGGGAGCTGTGTGTGTAAACAGACACAAAGTAATCTTCCTATCACAGTATCACTGAAGGGAGATAAACAAAAGGAGGCTGGGGGATGATCTGAAATCAATCCTGAGAAGCCACAATATCAGGAGACAGATAAGGGAGGCTCAGACACTGGATTATAACACCCTGTGGCAGCTGACGCACAAAGCAACACTGTAGTTAAAGTATTGATGTGATGATGTGATGACAATGAGTCTGCTCACGGTGAAAGCTTCTGCTTCATTACTCAACCTGACCCAAAGAGCAGGTTTGAGTCTGTAGCATTAATGACGCTGGTTGTGATGGTGTGTGTGTGTGTCTGTGGTGACCTACAGAGGTGTAGAGAAAGCCTTCGTTGTTCATTGCCAGGTAGAGTTTGGTCTGCACACCCTGGATGGCCACCACACGAAGCCCCACTGGGATCAGGTTGAACACAGCTGCAAATGCACACGCAAAGCCACGCGCACAACACAAAGCAATCAAACAAGCATTCACACAGCGAACACAGAGGGAAACAGAGGAAAGTACTCATCAATATCAATGGCATGATGACACCTCCATTTTGCCACAGAGAAGCTATTTTAGAAGGTCGGGCGCTGAGGAGGCTGAACTCCGCTTACAATTTAGCTCCTGGTATTAAGCGTGGGATAAAATTATCAAAAGGCGAGCAGCAGAGCAAGTTTTGGTAAACATTTGATAGTGCAAGGACATGCTTCAACAGAAAAGCCAGAGAGCCAGTGATAAGCGCTATTTCATCTGTCATACAAATGAAAAATGTTCCTTCTAGAGCTGCACTTAATGATCACTTTCAGCTATTTTTTCTAGTAATCACTCATTTAGTCTATAAAATGTCAGACGGTAGTTAAAAGTACCCATTACGGTTTTCCCCACACAGAAGGCGATGCCTTCAAATTTCTGTTTGATTAACACTCCAAAAGCCCTCGAAATATATTCACTTTACACTGATGTGAATCGGAAGAAAAGTGGCAAATCTTGCGGTTAAGAAACTGCAATCAGGAAATGTTTGACGATTTGCTGGAGAAGTGGTCCTCCGTCGCCGAATGTTTTGAGCATGCAGAGTAAACAGTGCATTCCCGAGCTTCTTTAACGCGGCAAATTCAATGAGCTCTGTCTGTTTGTGAATTTTTACAGCATGATTTATAAGCATAAGCTACCCAAGCAAAACTAAGCTGTCTGGGCTCTTCGACACATTACAGCGAATGTGACATTAAATCGCAGACTGTCAGATTTAATTTGAATGCTTTTCCAGCCAAACTGGATGAGCACTTAAAGGCTCCACGATGGTAACAACATATCAATGTAAAGATTAGACCAAGCCATAGCTCTGTGAGTCAGGACCCTTGTTTAATCATCATCATTTTTAGTCAATACTGTTCTTTACAATAACTGTGCATAATATATGAAGACGTGGTTTACGGGGATTATGTATTCAAACGCATTTACGGGTGACTGATTTAATGTGGGTAGGCGTTTACATGATGTATACACCATGTAATCATCTCATTAAAGCGTGTGCTTCCTCTGTAGTCGTTCTGCATGCAGACAACAGTCGGTGGCCTGAGAAGTAGCAGAGATTAATGTGAGATGCTGGCAACACCAACTGTGCATAAGGAGAGTGATTGCAGTCTGAACCACAACAACAGAATTGAATTAGCCGTATCAATCAAACATTGCACTGTGTGTGTGTGTGTGTGTGTGTGCACTGTGTGTGTGTGTGTGTGTGTGTGTGTGTGTGCGCGCACTCTGTGTGTGTGTGTGTGTGTGTGTGTGTGTGTGTGTGTGTGTGTGTGTGTGTGTGTGTGTGCGTGTGTGATGGAGAGAATGAAATGGAGGGGGTAAAAATAAATCTGTTGTCTGATTTGGTGTAGTAGCTTTCTGAATGCTAAGGATTTGAACGTGGCGCTGTATGTTGTGCAGACATTTGATCAATTATTTTAACCAGGAAGCATTTCATATAGAAAGACTGCAGTGTCACCACTTGACATTTGCTAATTATGAGTACTTGACTTGTTGTTGAGTGACTGACTGAATTAAAGTCACTGCAGTAAACAGATTTCCACAAGATGAAACTCAAGAATAGGGATGTGAGAATTAAATTAAATCGACCCTTAAAGCAGTAACATGTTGCAACATTCTGTTGTAGCGAGAAGTAATATAGATCTGCACTGAAGAAAGTCAGTTTCAGCCTGTACTTTGCTTTTATTTATAAATCATGTTAAAGTATAAATAATCTAAATAACCTAGTTCTAGGTTACCTAGTTAACCTAGGTCAAAATGATTGAGTCGGGTAAAATACACACACACACAACAAATCTAGTTAACGCCAGCCTCACCATAGGTGCTGTCTTCATCCTTGGTTCCGTCAATGGTGCCATCAGGCTGCATCTGCAGCTGGAAGCCCTGGCGACTGGAAAGCCTGGTCACAATGCCCTTTAACTGGGGCTCTAAGAGGAAAACAGAAACATTAAGTGCATTCTTTTCTTACTGCTGTCATGTGATCACATGCATCAAATCCAGCAGCCTCTAGGAAGCCAGAAGTGTCAGAGGAGGAGAGGCTGTTTGTATTTCCAGTCACTGATGCTTGAGGGCCCTGACCACCAGTATTGATCCGTGGCAGTTCCACTAAACATTGTGAAACTCATAAAAAAAGATGCCTTTTTAAAAAAATAAATAAAATAAACCAGCTAATAATTGACACATGTATCATGAGTAGGATCACTTAGGGTTGTGCTTTTCAACACTTTGCTGTGGGACAATATAAAGTTACTCATGTGAGACGTTTGTGGGTTCATGCAACAGGATTGTGACACTGTCCTCAGAGTGAGGAGTGATGAAGTGATGAAGAACCTGCCTTAGTGATGAGAAAAAAAAATAATGCTGAATGGTGGCAGAGATGAGGATGGCGATGATGCTGAAGGTGATGGTGAAGATGGACGAGGTGGTGATGCTACCCGCCGGCTATCCGACTGCCCCCACCCCCCTCCTCACAGACCTGGTGGTCGCCTTCTCTTCCGTTTCTTCCTCGAGCCAAACAACTTGACACGCGAAAACACGTTCAGTTTGCTCGGTTTCTCGTTTGCGCCTTTGCTGTTGCTCGGGCTGCCGCTTCCGCGGCATGCGTTTGCCTTCTCCCGCTCCCTCGCCTGTCGCTTCTGGCGGATCAGGGAGCTGGCGATAGCCGCTGCCCGGGACATGTTCCCCCGGTGGAGTGAAACAAGGCTGCGCGTCCTGGGTTGGAGAGGGCGATCGCGGACGAGGCGGTCGGGGTGTGTGGAGCGCGGGGAGAGGGGTTGAGGGGTGGGGGTCTACACCACCCACGGCTCAGTTCGCATCACACACCGACCGATGCAGTCTCGCGGATATCCGTGATTTTAAAAAGCGTCCAGAATCCTCCATCGGTGCGTCCCGGCGCTTCATGGAAGTCGTTAGATCCAGCACCGTGCCAGTGACTGAGCGCTAACGACGCCGCCTCACATCCCCGCAAGGGGTCTGAGTGGCAAAGAGCGCTCTGATTTTCCCCTCTGGTGATTCCTCCGAGTGTCCCGAGAGAGAGAGAGAGAGCGTGGACGGAGAACGACGGCGCGTGAGATTCTCCAGGTCCGAGTGGCAAATCAACAGAGTGTAAGCTGGCGTGAACGACACCGGGGGTTGTTGACGATCGCTGCAGCTGCTGCTGCCTCCTCTTCTCCTTCTTCTTCTTCTGCTGCTGCTGCCGCTCTGCACCGTTCCCCCGGCGATGCTCCTCTTCTTGACGCTGTCCGTGACAGAAATGCAGCAACTGGGATGTTTGTCAATGAAACAGCTCGGGGCTGGCTCAGTGGGAAAGGGATCATGGTGCAGCCGTGCCGTTCATAAAACTGCTGCAGCCCTGCCCGCCGCGAGGAAGAAGAGTGAGGAAGGGGAGGTGGAGCGGGTGTGTGTGTGTATGCGTGTCCGTGCAGTGTGTGTGTGTGAGGAGAGGGGGTGTCGGATGAGACTGGTGGAGGCTGGATGGTGTGTGTGTGTGTGTGAGGGGGGTTGGGGGGGGGGGGGGGGTTGGGCAGTGCTTTCTCATAGGGCACCTGTAGCCCCTGTACCCCCACGTGGCATGATATTTACATGATACACTAAATATGCTGATGTGTGATAGGCGGACTGAGAGAGACAGAAGGAGAGGATAAAATGGGAGGTGGGAAAATAAACAATGAAATAAGAGAGGAGACAGACAGGTGAATGAATGAGGGGAGGAATAATGAAAGAGGGGGTGGGCGGCAGAGAGAAAATGAGATACTGAGTGTGTTGGAGAGAGAAAGAGAGAGAGATGGAGAGAGAGAGGGAGACGCTTGTAGAAAATAACCTGCAAATGGATTGGAAAAGAGAATGATGAATGAAAAAGGAGGGAAAAATAAATCCAGTAGAAGACAGGAGAAGAAAGTGCAAGACTATTCCACACATCAGGAAAAATGACGTATATGAGGGGGAACTACGTGATAATGAAATAAGAGAAATGAAGTGAAGGGACAATGAAGGAAGAGGGTGGGAGAGAGAGTGAGAGAAAGACCTAGCAAGTGTGCATGAGGGGAAGAAATCAGAAGGGGGGGGAGGGGGCTCTAATATTTTGGTGCAGAGGTTCACCACTGCTGAAAAGGCTGCAGCATGCAAGAAGGAGGTGAAAAAGACGGCGGCACTTGTGTCTCTGCGAGCTGTGTCGTTCTCGAGATGTTCCCTTTTTGCATTTGCACCAGAGCAGAGGTGCACACACACACACACACACTAGGCAGAAGCATTCAGCCACTCGGTGCATGTCGGCTGGCCACAGGCAGCCCCCACAGGAAAACAGATGCACAGTTGTCAGAGACAAAAACAGCTGCAGTGGCGGATGGTGACTGCTAATTCCAACTGGTACTGAGGAAGAGGAGGCGGTGGACACACAACCGGCAGACGAAGGTCGACCTGCATGTGGCAACTGCCGCTGAACAGCGGGCAGAGTCAATGCATGCTGTTCTCCAGCGGGAGAGATCGATGGCTGGGGGAGTAAGAGGATGTGGTGAGCAGTAAACTAGACGAATGAAGAGGATCCAAACCCAGTGAGCTCTAACCCACTGTGAGGATAAGACAGCTGGAGAACGTGATGGACCGTGGACAGACACTGAGGTCTCCACACTGCTAAAGTGGAGCATTTACCCTGCCGCTGACCGAGGAAGTTGAAGTACCACCGATGGCCCTTTGGTTAGGTAAGGACTCTTGTAAACATGCACAGATAAAAATAGTTTTACTTTGCAGTTAAACCCACGCTCTTTCAGACAACACTCAAAAATATTTCATAAGTAACCGGTAACGTCAACTAAAACATCAATCACATGAAGGGAAACAGCTGGAGTAAAGAAGTGACTGAAAGCTAAATCTAGTTCTTCATGTTTCTTTTATGAGCTCACTGCTTTAAACCCAACCACAGGCCTCTAAAAGCTTGAGCCACACAAAATAAGAGCCACGTAAAAAACATCAGATATAAAGTGATCCTGAGGAACATTAACACAGCCTTCAGCCATCACGATAACTCATTTCATCTTTGCAGAGAGCAAGCAAATCAATAAAATCAACCAACAGAAAAGCAATGAAAAAAGAGACAAGGTACAAAGATTTAAAAATAAATTAATGGCTATCCATAATTAACATCTATTTGAGGTGTAGCTAGAAATGACACAGTGATGTCTGAAATGGAGACAAACAGTCTGAAGAATGTGAGTATGTACTCTATGATAAGGAAGTGAAGGTCTTTAAGCTTTGGTTGGAGTTCATTAGCGCCACCAATTGGCAGTTTAAGAACTGAATACATTAAAAAAAAGTCGGAAAAAAGAAAAATACTTAAAACAAACTTTAAAAAGATTTTTTTAAAAAACTGTGAGAAACTCAGTCTAACCACACAATAGTCGGAAATAGTGAAATAGTGAAATAGTGAAATCAGCCACGCACAACAACATTCACAGCTTGCGGTACAAAATTCAACACTTTAAATTCTTTGCGACTGGCCGCCACGACATTACGAGGCCAAATGCTTCAGTGAAATGCTCAGACCCGGAATTTGTTTGCGCATTTAATCCATCAATGCGTTGTTTGAATCGCGCTTGGGATATTTTATTTAACGTAAAACTTTGGATGCAAAGTGGTTTTAGTGGAGGAGACCGTGTAAGAAACTGCACTGCAGGCCGACTCTACACTAAAGGGATTATTCGAGTCTTCGCTGTGCCTAAACGGACTGGTGTTAAACTTATAATAGAATTCATTAACGCTCCCAAAACTCACTCAGAATGTTTCTCTGTTGAGTTTCATGTTGTGTTTTTTCTTTTCTTTAAGTTAAGCCCGTGAAATAAACTCAGAGCCGAGGCGATTCATTGTGAATGTGTTTTAAAGAGCCAGCGCGTTGCTAAGGTGTGCTGAAGTCCAGCTGTCCCTCTAACAGAAGGGCGCGTCCTGCCCTGTTTTCAGCACCACGGACAGCGCTTCATCTTTAAACCCATTTTATTTAAAAACAAAACAACAAAAAAAAAAAACACGTTAAACTTTTTTAAATAGAAAATTATCAACATTAAGTTAAACATTTTAAATATTCTAAGGCCCACAATTCACATTCGTAATTCAGAAGCCACTTCAAACACGTCCGGCGCCTGAGTTGCGCTGTTTGAACTTAGTTTAGCGCGTCTCGTTTGCACATCTTATTACCAGAACATACTGGTGATATTTAGGCACAGACGTGGCTCCTTTTTCTAGCTAATTTTGTCCTTTCTCATCTTACCTGAAGTGGATCGGCGGAGAGGGAAAGTCATGCTGCGCCCACGGAGCTTTGGAGCCTTTTGCTCGTGGCTTTTTGCACTTCCTGTTTTGCGCCGCTCGTCGAAAACAGGGCGAATTATGGAAGTTCAAACCAGACAATTCTCCACGGCATTGGATCCATTAAGGCCGCGTACATGGCGTTGACGGGAGATCATTACAGAACATTAGAGGCCATTAAGCCGTTGGAACCGGTCATTAATGATTCATCTCGAGGCCCCGCTGATCTGGCACAATAAGAGAGGGAGAGAGCCAGCAGGCCCTTCCCAAATCCAAGGACCTATCGAGGAAACGCTGTCTGTGTTTGTTTTTCCTTGTAATGTGGCTGAGACACATTCATCCAAATCTATGTTACTGCAGCCGACATATAAATACTCTCTGATGACCTCTTTCAACACTTAAACACAGTTATTCTCTGTCCAAAAACATGACAGCTATATTTACAGGGGCCTCTTGTGACTATTCTGGTCAGTATCCAAGCTTGTTTTTTGTTACTTAAACAATTCATTTACCAGCAAAACATATGGTTATTTAAACAATTGCTATAAAAATGTAAACAAACAAAAAGAAATAATCAGGTTTTAATCCCCCAAATCATGCAATCAGATTCATGTTTTCCATTCCCTCAAAAAGCAGTAAACATTACAACAGAGACTCTGGTGCTTACTGCCCAAACTGGGGCGTGAGTCATTAAACACAAACCTTTTTAAAATGCCATGTCAAATCCAGCTAAACAGTTTTAACAAAGAGAAGCAGGAAATTTCTCAGCTGCACTTGGTGAAATAAATCAGATTAATAGGAAACAAGGTCTACATCAGATATCGCTCTTTTCAGTATTTGTCACAGCTTAAACTGCACCAATCCATAATTGTAGTCATCGACCTTAAACAAGCTCCAGGCGAAATTCTTATTTATATTTGCTTCTAATTAAACCCTGATTACAAGTTCAACCAGTGGAGCCAACATGCTTGGTGATTCAAATTTTAGGTCTCATATAGAAAACTGATTACACTGTCTCGCTGTTGGAGCCTTTCAGGCAGACACACACACACACACACACACACACACACACACACACACACACACACACACACACACACACACACACACACACACACACACACAATTCTGTTAAGATAGACAACTAGAAGTGAAACTACTAAAAACTTTAATTCAGAGGCAAACTCACATAGTGTGCACACAAATACACAAGCAAACACACCATTAGTGGCTCTCTCACAGTGGGCTTTCCACATCATAGCACATTAAATAGCAGCCTCACTCAGAGACATGCCCATGAACCATATAGAGACTCTACACAATTATCCACAACTGTGTATTATAAGCCCATTACACTGCCGTACTCTAAGAGCTCTTCCTGTGAAGCTGCCTGGTAAAAGACAGCAGCATCCATATTACTGACATGATATGCAAAGAATAACAGACTGCAGCAACTGCTGCTGCATGCAGCAATAACTCTGTAGATTCTGATTTTACATAATCAACATTTCCAGAGAACCGATATTATTGTTGTTTTTTCTTTCTTTCTTTCTTTCTTTCTTTCTTTCTTTCTTTCTTTCTTTCTTTCTTTCTTTCTTTCTTTCTTTCTTTCTTTCTATTCGTTCTTTCTTTCTTTCTTTCTTTCTTTCTTTGTGTACCAAAATTCTTTCTTTTCCCCAAAATAACTTTGTAACCTTGGCTTTGAATAGCAAATTACAAAGATGGCAGCTGGCATGTTTTGGCTCAGACTTCAAAGACAGTTTCCTGGGCAGGTAGCCAGTATTTAATAACCTCAGTCTATTAAAAAAAGAGAAAAAGAAAGAAAGAAAAAAGAAAAACATCTGCAAATGTATTTCCCTTTGGATTTTTCAAACTATGTAATGTCACCAGTTTTGTAAGCGATCAGCCACTGGATGGCACCATCAGATAACATAATGCTGGAAAACAGGAAGCTGAAGGGAAAAGCTATGGGAAAGGCTGAGCAGTACTGCGTGCTCGGAGACAACGAAATGTGAATGTGCAGGGAAGGCGGATGCACCTGCACGGCATCCGCAATCATGCCCCGCCGACTTAAGTGCTGCACCGGGTCCTGTGATAGTCATTGTTGGTATGTTGAGCTGACAGAGAGCTGCAGCTCTGTGTTTTGTAACAGCAACCGTGTTTGAAATAAAGTATGCTGCAAAGCATGTTCATGCCATCGGGTCTGCCGTGGTCATTCACAGTGTGGGTGTACCATGTTTACATCTGTTCGTGGGGACCAGAAATTGAAATATTACTATACTTGTGGGGACCAAAAGTCGTTATGTGGACAAATTCCTGTCCGCATGACTTTGAAGGCATTTTTGAGACTCAAAATGTCGTTTTGGTCTCAGGGTTGTCCTTTGGACATGATTCGGTTTAGACTAAAGGTTAGGGTTAGGCATTCATTTTTGATGGTTAGGGTAAGTGGCTAGGGAAAACGTCTCAATTGATGTCCCGACTAAAATACGAAACCACGACTGTGTGTGTGTGCATGTGTGTGTGTGTGTGTGTGTGTGTCTAATTTATGTTGTGTTCATGAACAAGCCACAATAAGTTGATACATTTACTAACTGTGACCTCAGTCTGTGCTATGGAGGCATGTCTCTTTATTTTGCTAATGTATATTCAGTGGGTAAAATAAGCATCGAACGCATCATCAATTGTCTAATTAAATATATTTCTAAAGGTGCTATTGAAATAAAATTCTCAGCAGATGTCAGTAACGACTCATCCAATCCACACATGCAGAGAAATCAAACCACAGAATTAAGTTATGTGTGATAATGAGACCTGAAACAGGGAAGAAATGTTGAACAACCTTAGTGATTTTTTCTTATTTATTGAAGACGCCTCCTGTATGCAAAAGCAAGTTGTATGGATTGCTCAGGTGTTAATTTAGTTCATTCTTCCATGGTGTTTATTATGGCATCCAAAGAGTTCGATTTTGGTCTCATTTGACCCGACAATATTCTCCCATTATTTCACAGGCTTGTCCAAATGTTGCGCATTAAGAGCAACATTAAGACAAGATATTTTAAACATATTTCATCATGCTTTCCTTCATCAGTGATGAAAAGCAAACACCATCTTGTGTGATGATGCATACAACTGTGGTGGCTGAGTACATTACTTGTTTTCTCAGAAACAACTGTAACTGCCAATTCCAGGTCTTTCTGTAGCTCTCCACAAGCGCTGCTTGGCTCTTAGACAACTCTTCTGATAATGCTTCCCACTCATTTGCCTAAAATCTTGTGGGGAGCATCTGGTTATGTTAAATTATGTTCTTTCCACTTTCCAGTTTTGAAATTCTTCTGTAACCAACATGCTTTGCAACAATAAGGTTGTGACGGTATTGCACCAGCTCTTTGGTTTTACCCATCATGAGATGGTTCTTGTGTAGCACCTTGGTAATGAGGCACATTTTTATAGGCCATCAGTTGGGACTGAACCAGCTGACAGGAATTTGCCCTAAGTGGCAGGATTGCTTTCTAATTGCTGATAGATTTCAGCTGGTGTCATGTCTTTTTGCATCATCCTTTCTTCATGTGTTCAATACTTTTTTCCTGTGTCATTTCTCATTATTACACGAAACTTAATTTATGGACGTCTATGGTTGGATGTCTCTGTATGTTGCATTTTTTCTATTGCACTGTTGTGTCTGCACTGTCTTGTGTCTGTATCATTCTGTTCTGTCTTTGTTTTGGTTTTTTGCCATTTTTGCACACTTGCACTTTATTTAGTCCTGTGTTGATTGTCTGTTATATGTAGCACCATGGTCTTGGAGGAATGTTGTCTCGCTTCCCTGTGTACTGTACCACTGCACATGGTTGAAATGACAATAAAGCCACTTGAGTGTGGATTGAGTGAGTCGTTACCGATATCTGCTGAGAAGTTCACTTTACAGCACTCTTAGAGATATAAATTGTTGATGTGTTCAATACTTATTTTGCCCACTGTATTTATATATTTGTTATATCATTCAAACTAAATTCAAAACCTGGTGTTTTAGGTAATACTGCATGACTTCAAATACTCTGTTTATAAAAAACACAAAAAATAAGCGTTCCTTCAAAGGCAATATTTCAAGGTGCTTTTATTGTATCCATTGCTATGTATAAGGGTTTCGCCCTACTCTGGTAAAACACTTGGTTTTATTGGGTTTTCTGTGTACTGATGGGTTCGCTTTGTTAACATTAACCTGGTTTATTACAGCACTGTCACTAGCTGTTGGCCAATATAGTACAAAGAAGCTGAAGTTTAATTGGATCTACTATTCACATTTCTAGCTCAATATTGTTATTCTTGTACTCTTCAAAGGTAGACAAAAGTAAAGGCATAGTCTACATTAAACAAAATACATCTGTTTTTTTTTTTTTACTTTTGCTGAGCCTTGGCAAATAGAGAGAGATAGCCTTTATTTGTCAGTTGCAGGTCTTTTGCCCACAACCGAGATGACAGACCTTGCCGACCGTACATACAATACACAAACATCACATTGGGGCGACAGGTCAGGCTAGGTAGCGAGGGAAAAAAAAACATCGAAATGTGTAACACAGAAGGATAATACAGGAATGCACAGATATCAACACACCATAGCACAATAAACACAGACAAGCAACATGGGAAAGAGTTCCAGTGTGTACATCTGATCTGGGACCGCTGCAATCTTTCGACTGCGCCTCCAACTGACCTGATGTTCACATCAGAGGGGAGGTAAGCGTTGGAGGTGGCGTTGGATCCGGGGTAGAGAGGATGATGCGTCAGTGAGTGCTTATCAGTATCGGTATATGTATGTGTGTGCGTGTCCATAGTTCAGCTGAGACAGTGTCCTTCGCCCTGCCAGGCTAAGTAAACAGTCTTCCAGCCAACCCAGGTGGCCTTGCATGGAATGGGAAGGAACATACTAAACACAGTCGTTATCAGGGTGTTTTGTTCAGCTCCAGCCTTGCAGCTGGCGCAAAAGGGGTATCCGCATAAGTGATGGTATTTTTACTTTAGTGCGAACAGCTCATATGAATTTCAAAGCAGTTCTACAGTCCAACACTGGTCTCTCAATCTCTCGTTGGAGAGCTGCGAGCTTCGCCATACTGTGATGTTGTCATTTCTTGTGCTCAAGGAGCCGATTTCTGAGAACTCACGGCAGTGTGCCTCCCCAAGATGTCATCCGATTTGCGCCCAGCGATGTCATTCGGGGCTAGCCCTTCCGAGATGTATCCAGTCTGCAGTCAGAGATCTTATTCCGAGTATTCACAGCAGCCATAGCCTCTCCAAGATCTTATCCGTGCTGCACTCTATGAGCCCATTTTGAGAAACTCACGCCTCTCCCATCGTTCCAATCCCAGCGGGCAGCCTTGTGGGGGTTTGAACAGCCCCCTGGACCTTACCTGGACCTTACAAAGTTTGCACAAAGGTCCAGCTCTTACAGCAGTACATGCTATTTTAAAAGGATTTGCTGCATCTGGGAGGCGCAGCAAATCCCAGACTCAAGATTCCAGGAGACCGGCAGTTACTGTAGGAAAGCTGGACAAGGCTGTAGAAGGTCTTTGATCCATCAGCAGGACCAGAATAACAGAACTGATGCTCTGTGCTTTTCACGGATGTGTGCAGGTTCACCGTAAGCACATGTGACAGTCCTGAAAGGGTCTGGAGCAGCTGCCTGTAACTGGTCATGCTGCCTGTAACATCGTTGAGCATGACCAGTTTGGTGGTTTGTGATTGATGGTCTAGGACACACAGACTTACAGGTCAGGCAACAGCACCTTGACTGCTTTTAAGTATTGCTATGAAATCCTTGGACCCATTTTCAGAGAGTTTCCAGAGACTACGAGTCTCTCTGGCCACAGCTTATTTAAATTAAGTAGCCTAGATTTCAACTTTATTCAATTAAGAAGCAGCGAATATGAAACTCTGAGCTTTTGAGTGCAAAGCGATGTTTATGCAAAAAGGAAATAAATCAGCTGAACTAATGAGAAGAAAGACTTGAAACTTAAAATGATTTCTCATTAAAGGTTAGTTAGAAATGCTCAAAATATCTATATTTAATATATCAGCTGCCTGTCAACTAAACAACCAATCATAGCCACAAATGCTAGGTTACAACAGTGTCGTTCACTAATAATGATAATAATACATAAAAAACTAAATAAAATTGCTAATGTGCTCTGGCTAACTGTCCCATCCACCTCCCCTTAAGCAGGGCTACAGCGTTTGAGTAAATGTGTTGTTCATTCATAATTCCAACAACAGCTTTCTGGCTCAATGCTTGTTTTTTATTTTTGCTCTCCATATATTTTTAGACCCGATAGCGCTAGCCTCTTTCCCCAGCATTAAGCACAAATGTGACTTATTTGTGTTATAGACCCACATTTAACTTTTAGATCTCCAGTTTCTTTGAATATTTTGTTTGAAGTTTGTTTGCAATCTTTGGATTTTTGTTATATTAAACTCTTCCTGTATCTGCTAAATTTGTCTTTCTTAAGTTATAAAAACGAGTATTTTTATGTTGGCCAAATTCTTAGTGCTAAATAAAGCAAATAAAATGCATGCAAGATACAGTCATGAATGACACGGGTTTCACGTACAGCTTATTATTCATGATAGAGCACAGCTTGCAGGCAACTCCCTTTTTTTGTCTCCATGGCAATCATAGTTTCCCAGTTTCCATTGCGGCGTACCCCACGTCAATTTTACTGCTGTCCAGGGGGGAGGAATGAATGAATTTGTGCATGCTCGCAAACCGTTTCACGGAGGGCACACACCCCATTTTAACGATTTTACAAGCTCGGAACGCAAGAAATTCAATCTTAAACAAAAGCAATAAATTCATAGGTTTGTGTTTCTCCTTATATATTTTAAATACCTCAAAGCTGTTAAATACAAAACCTATAGAGAGAAAACATCCACGAAATAATAATAATAAAAAAAAAACGCCACGTGTTTCATTTGCATTATACCTAAACACACGTTTCCAAATGGTTTAAGTGTGTATGTTGAAGCTTCCACACAATGCCCTGTATGGCTGTATTGTGGGAAAAATGGGATTAAGTGGCCACGGAGCGTGCTGGACTCAGCATCATCGCAGACCTTTTGGCTACCACACTTTTTTTCCTTCCCTCTATAAACAATAAATAAATACATAAAATGTCTCCCTCCTGACTCGGGTTCACCGTTACTCACCTTTGGAAGCATGATCTTTATCCTCTTTGCTTTTCGTTATCACGTTCATGGAGCTCCGTCGCTGAATCAAACTTCAGGTGAAACGTTCACTTTTTTCATCCTCCTCTAATGTGTCCGGTCCCTTTGCGCACGGTCCGGCTCTTTCTCCTCTTTCCTTGTCCCCCTGTCTCTTGCTCCTCTGATGCTGCTCTCTGCACAGCTCCACTCTGTCTGTGCTCCTACATGTCACCATGTACCAGCAGGAGCGCTTCCCCTCCGATCCTGCACGCGCGAAAACTGCACTCGCACGCGCGCAGTGACAAACTGAAACGATGATGGCGCGCGGGAGGGGGCACGAGCCTTAGACAGCTCATTGTATTCCGACTGAATGAGGAATTAAAAGTAGCCCATCATTTTCCATCAGCTCTGCAGAGATGCAGTCACTGGATTCATCTGTAACTGTGTAGCAGGGATTTTAAAACATTACACGGGCTTAACTGGCGTTTGTTCATGTTCTACTATATTTTTAAGTAAGTGGCTTCTTTTTGCTGCTGGCTGTTAGACCACTGACCTCATGGCTTTTGCGGAGTCTGAAAGAAATGACAAAACACACAGCCATGTATTCATGGGTGACCAACACCCATGATTAGAAATGAGTACATCAGAGGGAAAGTTAGAGAGACAAGGTTGAGATGGTTTGAACATGGGCAGGGAAGGTTCAGTGGATATTATCTGAAAAAAAGGGGAAAAAGACTGGGGAAAACTAAAACTGAACACTAAGCACACAAGACAAAGACTACATAAGATAGGAAGAGACTAAACAGAGGAACATCACAGATGGAGACAATACATGGGTAACACTGGGAAGGCAGGTTCAACTAAAAAAAAGGGAGATCTGATGACCTGCTGATGAGCACCTATTTTAGAAACACACAGCTCTTCCCTTTTATCTTTTTTTTCTCCAAAACCCAAAACTCTGGGTCAACAACCCAGGTGCCATGGCAAAAAGATGAAGAAGATAATGAAGAATTGGTGATTTATAAGAAACCTGCAGTCCTTCATGTTTAAATAAATACGTCATTAATAAAGTGTTTTGCAGGCTCACTATTTCTAAACATTAAACTGATATATTTTTAAAAATGGCAGATATCCTGCAGCTCTTTCTCCGAGTAGTCGAGGGATCTTTGAAAGAAATTTAACAGCTATAAATACAACAAAGACAAAACAAGTGAGAAGGACTTTCCACCAGCTGACAAAGCAAACAGTTCTCCTTATAACGCCTCTACTGCATCAAACATTAAAAGACTGAGCAATAATGAAGACATTTGTTACAGCAGACATACAGAAACTGAAAGATGCACATTTTTGCTCTTACTGAAGAAAAGAAGGTCAGTGTAATCACAAGGTTGTCTTGTCTCCAAGAAAAGCAAATCCACTACTGCACTCAGCACTCTAGCACTATGCAAATGAATCCATTTATTGATCACTTAATCAATTTTTGCTGAAAAGTAGTTTTTTTCTTTGCTTTTTTTTGTTTTGTGTGTTTTTTACTGTGGTCAACACTTGTTTTGGATCCCATTTAAACTTCATACTTAGTATTGGTTTGGGGTAATGTATTTTTCTTTTCCATATTATAATATTCCAACACTTTTCTGCCCTAAAGGCCAGTTTTTGATTCATTTGTGGTTGACTGAATGAAAAGTGGCTTCACGTGCTAAAGGCTTCAGTTTGTTAGTGTGATGGTTGTTCGTAGTAAAGAAGTCGGGTCAGAGATAAATTTAGTTTCTTCTGTTAACCTACATCAAGTGGTGATGCTGGAAGTAGCTTTGATTTTGCTTGTTTCTGTGGCAGATTGTCAAGAATTCATTATAAAGGACTTTTTAAACTGTGAAATGACCCAAGCAGAGGGTAACAGCAAGTGAGAATAAAGAGCTGAGCTCAAGGCAACCTATGTGTCTCCTGATTTTCACTAACAGGTGTGACTTCATTGGCTAAAATGAATCACAGGTTGCTCTTAAAATTTTTGAATACATAGTTTAACCAGTTTGATCTTGTGTTGTCACAGTGGCAGTTCCTCTTCCTCTGGATGGTTAAGACGATCCCAGGCCACACCCCTAGTTTTATCAGAATTCTTTCGAGCTACCCTGTTTACTGACAGAATGACACATATGCATGCAAGCATTAACCTTCTTGGGCAGTTAATAAAGGAAAACAATACCTAAACCTTGAAGAAGGAGTACAATGGAATAAAAACATGAAAATTAAATATTAGAGATTTGAAAAAAGGCACAATGGCACAGTGATTAGCACTTTCACTTGATAGGAGAAAAGTCCTTAGTTTGAATCCAGTCTGGGAGTTTCTGTGTGGAGTTTGTGTTGGTCTCCTTGTGTCTGCATGGGTTCTCTCAGTGCACTCTGGCTTCCTCAGGTCTTTGGATTGTGACTCTAAATTGGGATAGGCTGAAACTCTCCTGTGCCCTTAAATCGGATAAGCAAAAGAAAATGAATGGATTAAAAAAAAAAGCCTGTGAAAAAGAAAATCTGCATCCTCAGGCCACAGTGATTCAAGCCTGTATATTCAAGGAGTGTCTCTTTGGAGCGGCTTCTTCCCAAACCTTCACCTCACCGCATTCACTGAATTTCATGAATAGAATTATTTGCTTCAGTGAAATTTCCTGCACCATGAGAAATTATGTCACTGTGTTTTGTTAAAGATTTTTGTCCTTGCATGACCCTTCAAAATGCTGCTACTACATCTCTTGCATGACGACTTTGTATAATGGAGCTGTGACATTGTCATAGTGGCTTTTTGACTCTAAGCCAACAGACCAAAGCACAGCTGTCCCTCTGTAAGATCCCCCTTCTGGAGGATTACTGATCTGGGACCAGCTGCTCTATTAAAACAAAAAGTGGTACATAAGTCTGCTCCTTTTCCCAGGAGTCAAACCCACTCTCATTTCCGGGGGGGGGGGGGGGGGGGGGGGGGGGGGGGGGGGAATCAAACCCACTCTGCCCAGAAATATAGACTTCACACACAGAGAAAGGTAATACATGCATGTGTGTTTGAATGCAGCACAAATTAAACACAGAAACCATTACAGGGGAGTTTGCTTGTCTTGTTTGTGAGTGTTGCCACATTAGGGCAAAGACATGGAAATGAGAAATGAATTATACTCTTTACTCTACAGGGGGATTAGATTAACGATCTCTGATCATGTTCATGCCATTAGTTTCAGCATGTTTTCAAGTGGGACTAACACCTGGCCACAGTGGAAACACTGTACCCGGGGGCAGGTGTATTAGTCAAAATATTCTCAGTCAGTCATAATTCCTCGGCACTGTGTGCATGTCTGAGATCAGCTGCACACCACTCAGTGTTGTTGAGGGAACAGCAATGACCTCATGACTCACTAATGGCAACCGAGCTGAATGATTTTAATGGGAATGAGAGGGGGCACTTCTGTACTGACTGGAGAAAATGGGGACATGAATAGAGGAGGTAATTGACTCGATGTCATGCCTAGATCTAGAGCATCGAGTCCTACAAATCAAACCAAGATTTCAGCAGCTCTGTTAACAGCAAACATTAATATCAAATAGATAAAAGTCCATCAAAAACACTGGTGGTAATAGGATTTTCCTGCTTTTAACCCACTTTTTTTCTTTTTCTTTTTTTTACTTCTCTCTGTCATCTGTAAAGCTTGAAACCAGTACCACCCTCCTCATCTTCAGAGCTATAAAATCTGTTCCCAGGACACCAATCAGCAGGCAGCGATCTAATCATAATTGCTACAAACCTGCTAATTGTGAAATCCCCCTTCCTATTTTACGCTCTAATATCTAATTTGCGAGTGAGATGAATTTAAAGGCTTACATAAGTTGCCATAAAAAGAGGGATGCAACCCCCTGCTCGCTCCATCTAAGCCATCGTCAGCCAATAAATCACCACACGGGCGCTGTTGCTAAGGAGCTGCTGGCTCAAGGTCAGCTGACCTAGCTGTCAGTCACAGTGATTTATCACCAGTCAAACCCTGCGTAGCTCACGAGCTAATCAAACAGCCTTCGACACTTAGTACAGATCTGACATTATTTACTTCAGTGTGCGAGTTTCAGCATCAACTGATGAGTTTCTGTTGATGTTTCTTCCTTTTCTTGCTGTATCTGAATGGCTTTCAGGTGACTTCCCTGCTTACATTTGTAATATCACATGCAGGTAACTGCATGTAAGTAATTCAATTATGTTGCTATTGTTATCCCTGTCACTTAGTTGTTGATAAAAGCATGCGGTTAAATTATAATTGCTAATCAAATGTTGGTGTTAGTGGGTGACCTGCTCCTCCACCAGAGCTACGGTCTTGAGTAAACAAGACAAAAATATTACATAAATAAATACACACATATTGGTTTCCATACAAAAGGACTATTAACAAACATTAGAGTGGAAGGTTCAACTGCCAGCTGTGAAAATGCTCCAGGTGTGTGTGCATGTGAGTGTACACACACAAAAAAAGATTTCAGTAAGCATTTTTATAAATCGAGGACATTTACTCTTTAGATTTAAAGTGAACTCTGAACAGGAGCCCCAGTCACCGCAAATTTATGGACTAAAGGATTAAAACATTAGAGAGCAGAAATAGAAATAAATCCAATATTCAGCAAACCTGATTTGGTGGCGTCAGTTGTACAAGAATATCTTATACAACAAAGTTGGTGACTTTATCCACCCTCAACTACTGGATCCTCCAGACAGACAAACATTTTAAGCATGAGTTTTGTTTTTTATTTCCTAATATATTCAACTTTTTTGGTAATTTTGTAATTTTGGTGGTTTAATGAATACTTTTTTTTCCCCTAAGGTGGAAATCTTTAATGACTTTAAGAAACAAGAATTGGATCCACAAGTTTGAATTCATTTTGGATTTTCTGTAATCCAAACATAAAATCATTTTTCAATAGTTTAATAACTGGTGCTGAAGGTTCTACAGTGTCTTTTAACCTGAGATGGCCTTTTAACTTCGCCAAGGCCTAAATAACTTTTACGTTTTAAGTTTTATTTTACGTTTTACGGTCAGACAAGACAAAGATTGATCTGCTCACAATGACAAGAGGTATGTTTGGAGGCATAAATGTGAGGCTTTCAAACTTAAGAACACTGTACTAACGGTCAAGCATGGTGGCATCAGTTCTAAAAATGCTTTACAGTAAGTCTCAAATTCCTGTTTATGTGCCAGAGGTGGCAGAGCTGAAATGCAAGGTTCTTACTTGCCTTTGGGAACAACTTTGGGTTCGGTCACTTGATCAAGGACACTAGCTCAATGACCTGAGCCGTCATTATAAACTTACCCAGAAATACAAACTTGTGGGTGTGTGTTTTCGTAAATGTGCCTGTGTGAGTGCACTCAACTCATCTGAAACCTCACGTAAGCCTTGCAAAAGCTGCTTATCTGAAAAGACTCATCATGATAAACAACAGCTGGTAATGTTCACACACACGCGTGCACACACACACACACACGTACACACGCTAATGTCCAACCTGTTCCGTCCCATCAGCAGTCAATATTTGATGTTGCTCAATTTCAGCCTGACGTGTAGAAAAAAAGCACCTTCTTTTATTCTTTATGGGACACCTCTCTTTTCTTCCATGCACACATAAAGTTTTTCTCCACATCCTTCCCTCAAACATACTTCAAAAGCACACACACACACAAATCTGAAAAAACAAACACCCACAGTCACACACACATAGTGCATGTGTGTGTGACTGTGGGTGTTTGTTTTTTCAGACATACCGGTGAGCAAACACTGTGTTGGTGTACTTTGGAGCGCTGGATAAGGCTTTGAGTTTAGTGTCAAAGTCAGACAGACAACTGACAACGACAAGATGGCCAGAGTGTGTGCACTGGTTTGCTTTGCTGGTTTTTTGCTGGACATGTATGGAGTGGGTGCTGAGATCACAGAAGAAAACACAGGTAAAAAGCAGCAGAGCAGGTATTAACCCAGGTGGCAGGAAAATGAGTTCAGCAAAGTTTAGAGCTGCACAAAATATAGGAAAAGGCTGGTGGCTAAGCAGGTGACCACTGAATTGCTTTTGACAGCCTGGTTAATAACCTCGATTCTTAAAGTTCTTATTCACTTGGATCTGTAAAGATTCCTAAGTGCTTGGGCTGTCGGTGTCAATATTTTTAACCATTCATGAGGATTACTCAGGCCAGCCCCTATCATAACCCAGTTTGCTTTTGTCCATCCACAGGGTTAGGATGTAAATCTGAAATGTTAAGTTGATATAATTTAGACAATTTGGTGGCTGTTTGCAAGACATCTTGTGCTGGAAAGGCAGGGATGATAGCTGGACCACTGAGTTAGGTACACGTAGCAGCCAGTCTAGATTATCCTAAGCGGATGTAAAACTGTAGCAAGTATCAGCTCTTTGTTTGGCTCAATTAAATGATTAAGGTAAAGCACGGTATCATGTGTCAAAGGGATCACCAGATATATGAAGATGAGACCATAGCAGACTCTACACAAGTGAGAACACCAATAATATGATTACTGCAGAGGAATATCATAGACTGTACATAGAAGATGGTCACTGGACAGCAAAGTTGCACATTTTTAGCCTCAAGCTGAGCTTTTTGGTCACCATAAAGGTGTTTTGATGAGCGCATTGTCGATCTGAATGAAAAAGTACAGAATCTCAGCCTGCTTCCAACAAACCTCTCCTTGCTGCCAGATTTAAGACACTTCCACGCTGGTTTCACTTTCAGTCCTGGTACCTGTCCATCTTTGATGTACTTTTTTATTATGCATATATGTTTTATATACATATATATCCCTGAAAGCAGCCTTTATCAATAGTTCTGAATAATTATGTTAAACTTAGTGAGGACTCTTTGTCTTTTGTTACCCTTTCAGGAGCTGTGTTCGTGTCTCAGCAGACGGCAGACACCGTGCTGCATCGTAAGCGCAGATATAACACTCCTTTTGAAGAACTTAAACAAGGTAACCTGGAGCGGGAATGTATAGAAGAAATTTGCAGCATGGAGGAGGCCAGAGAGGTGTTTGAGGATGATGAGAAAACTGTAGGTCTCTCTCTCTCTCACACACACACACACACACACACATGCACACACACACACAATCCTATGCCTTTACCAGTATTAAGAGGCTGGCACACACCATATTAGGATGTAAATGTTCACATTCAAGAGAAGGTGGCCACCTTGACTGTTTATATATCCAAAAGTGGGCAGTTACAGTGGTCAAGTGATCAGAGCTTGATGGATGGTTGGTGAACTTCCCGTTTAATTTGATCTTCCTTTTGCAGATGGAGTTCTGGGCAGGCTATATCGGTAAGACGAACAAAGTACAAGTTCTCATGTTTGCTGAGAATTTACAGCACACGGTCTTCTCTAAACCTGTGATCTGGTCTGTCGTGTGTAGATGGTGACCAGTGTAAGCCACCCCCCTGTCAGAATGGAGGTGTGTGTAAAGATGGGATCAACAGTTATCTTTGCTTGTGCCAACCAAACTTCAGTGGCAAGAACTGTGAGATCGGTGAGTGTGGATCTGAATAACTCGGCTGAAACAACGTTTGAGCTAAGGCCATAAAGTTTTGTCAAAGAAAGCTAATTCTGTTTTCCTGACTTTTTCCAGAAGTGAACAAGCAGTGTTTGGTGAACAATGGCGAATGTTCTCATTTCTGTGTAATGAAGGCTAATCAAGCTGTGTGCAGGTGCGCAACTGGTTACATACTTGGGCCAAACAAGAAGAGCTGTGAGCCAATAGGTAAAACCACACGGAGCATTTAGTGCAGTGGTCAGAGCGTTTTGTTTTGTTTTTTTCTGCACGAGTGCTTTCTAAAAAGGTAACCACAGTCTATGTGAAACATCTGCACCCATAGAAGAAATTCAATTCACATTAAATTTAAAATTTAACTTGCTAAGTACATTTTCCATTAACATCTGATTATTTTTCATTCTGACTTCAACTACAATACAGTTTCTACGGTTTTACATATGAAGACATAATAAAAAAACAACAACTTATCTTTATCAGGTTTTAATAATAGCTAAATACAGTTAGAAAAAAAAGACTGAACAACTATGGCTTGTTTAGAAGCCTCTAAAGAGCATGGCAGTAAAGCATGGCATTGGCTATGATTTGGGCTTGTTTTGAAGCAGATCATCTGAGTCCCTTCTAGTCACTGGGTCAACCTTGAACTCCTCTGTATACCAAAGTGTTTAAAGCCAAGTGTGAGGCCATGTGCCCTGAAGAATGATCCTGAGCAGAGCAGCAAATCTACAACAGAATGGCTGAAAAAGAAAAGAATCAAGGCATCGCAATGGCCCGGTCAAAGTCCAGAACTCAACCTGATTAAAATGCTGTGGTGTGACAGTAAGAGAGCTGGGCATAAACAAATGCCTGCAAACCTTAATGAAATGAAGCAACATTGTAAAGAAGAGTGGGCAAAAATTGCTTCACAGCCACATGAGATACTGATAAAGCCACAAATAAAAACCATTAATTTAAGATATTGCTGCTAATGGTGGTCTGGAAGCTACTGAATTACGGAAGTTTATAGTTTATTTTATATTGCGTCTGCATTTCGGCTTAGTTTATGTTACATAAATAATGACTTGGAATAATATTTCATTTGTTGTTGTTTATCCATGGTTGTATTTACCTCATTTAAAAACCAAGTACAGATTAGTTAGCTTTTTACGATGTCCTGATGTGTGAAACCTTAGAAAGGATAAACCGTATAGTTTCCTTTTTACCATGAATACATGTAAATTTTGTATTCCACAGAGAGGCAACAATCATAAAGGAAATAAACTTTCATGTAAATATTCATGATGATTGTTCATAATGCAATTGTTCCTCCTCATACTTCTCCTAACACGTCTCCAGTGGAAGTGGTGGGGTGCAAAATTTATAGTTCTCATTTTTACGCTCGTTCATGCTTCAGCAGCCGGACTAAGTAAATCATATGAACGGGAAAAAATTGTTCTTTTCTTTTATCACAAAAAACTTTCAGGGAACTTAACAGTAATCACATTCATCTATGATACACTGCTTAAACATAATATAACCGGACTTTGCTAAAGATGAAGTGTTCAAAGGGAACAGAAAGGAAAGAGGTATTTTTCTTTTCTTTTTTTTTTTCTTTCTATTTTTGGGTCAGCAATATGCACATGTGAGAAAAAATCTGAAGAACTACAGTTCCAACCTCATAAAAAATGACAATGTAAAATTTAAACAAATCTAGGAGGCGAAAATGTAATATTTCCCCTATTATTTCACTTTTATTTCTCCAGAGCCATTCAGCTGTGGTCGTGTGAATCTGTCCTCCAGCTCTCTCACCAGGTCCATTCTCGAACCAAGATCGTCAAACTTCTCCTACAACAATACCCGAAACGATTACTTCTATGATGAAGATATATCAGAGTATGATTATCTGAACCATCCCATGACCGACTCAAACCCGAGCAATGACTCTCTGGACTCTGAGGCTGTGATTGGCAGTCGACATGTGAGAAGTGTCACTGATACACCAAAAACAAAGACAGAGATGTCGTCCTGGGGGTATGCCACACTCCCCAACGTCACAACTCAAGAGAAAACTGACCAAAGAATTGTGGGAGGAGATACGGCCATTCCTGGAGAGATACCTTGGCAGGTACTGTGATATTGGCTGGAGAGGGAAGAGCTGGGGATGCAGTGAAGGCCAATATGTGAAGAACTGGAACAAAAATCCCAGCAGGGCAAGAACATTTGCATGAGTTTTAGATGTAGCTGTAAGATGTAAGTTGTAATCCTCAAATAGTCAGCAACTTTTAAATCTGTGCAGTAGTTTAAATAGAAAGACTTTTGAACAGACTTTGACATTTAAACTTGCATTTGAGTGGCAGGTTTAATGAAGATGCATTAGAAGTGTAAGTCTAGACCCGTGTTTGAAGCCTGTGCCATGCAGAGAGAACGTGCTGCTTTTGAGTGTTTTTTGTTGTCAGATGCTCAAAAAATGTGCAAGAAACGGTAGGTTCTTTAAAACAGAATACTGCATCACTGCTCTTCTGTTGCAAGTTTTCTTTGTCTTTCTTTCTGTGTTTGAAGGTGGCCCTGATGTTCCGCCCAGACAACGCGCAGAGAGCGCGGCCCTTCTGTGGAGGATCCCTGCTCACTGACTTATGGGTCATCACTGCTGCCCATTGTCTGTGGAACAGCGATGGCACAGAACATAAATTCTTCATCAGAGTTGGTAGGAAGAACAAAAGCTACTTGCATTCTTTAACATTAAATCTTTCACTTGAACTTCTAAAGTACAAATAATACTGTTTTGTCCTAAAGTATTAGGGATCAGACTATTCCTTTTTCATTTCAGCTTCATGGCTTTTTAACAAATTATTTTTCAATTATGTTTCTTTAATGTTTTTTTACAAGTTGTCTAGTACTTTAGACTTTGCTTCCTTGTGCAGAAATTTCCATTGTCTTAGAAAATCTTTATCTTAATCTATGCTTCCAGGTGAACATGATGTGAACCAAGATGAGGGTCCAGAGCGAGACCATGAGGTGGTCGAAAGGCATCCCCACCACATGTATAATTTCAAGACCTCACCATATAACCATGACATTGCGCTCCTAAAGCTTGGCAGTCCAGTGGACTTGTCCAACAAGCGGCGTCCCATTTGCCTGGGCCCCAAAGACTTCATACAGAACATTGTGAGAGAATCCACGGTCTCCCTTGTGAGTGGATGGGGCCGGATAAGGTTTCAAGGCCCCGAGGCCACCAAGCTCCAGAAGCTGGAAGTCCCCTATGTGGACCGCACCAAATGTAAACAGAGCAGCCGAGACCATATCACCCGATTTATGTTCTGTGCAGGCTTTGAAAGTGAACAGAAGGACTCGTGCCAGGGGGACAGCGGTGGGCCGCATGCCACCAATTACAAAGGAACTTGGTTCCTGACAGGCATCATCAGCTGGGGAGAGGAGTGTGCCAAAGACGGGAAGTATGGCGTCTATACCCGGGTCTCACACTACTACAAATGGATCAGTAACGTAACACAGATCAACATAGACAATTAACAGGATTCATGACTCAGCTGTAAAAATAAACAAGTAGCATGTGTTGAGTTTAGCCCCCGAGGAAGTGAATGAAGTGAGAAATCCCCGTGTTCTTTTTTTGTACCTCAATAAAACATATCAACTTATCTGAGTGTTTGAGTATCATATGATGTTCTCATTTTTGATAACAAATATGATTTAAGCAAATTTGCATCAACAGGAAGCTCTATATGAATACCCCGTTTTATCAATGAAATGAAGTGGTAGTGAATTTTGCTTGGCCATTATCCTGCTCTAAGACGCACCATAAAACTAACAAGAGGATTATAGACGTATCGTTCAAGCAAAGGCTATACAAAAGGGACAAATCACATCGGTCAAGCTGAAACAAGTCCAGTGTTTATATTTTCAGAAAATAATTCTATACATAATTAGTATTATTTAAAAAAATACAGTGCAAATAAGCAAAAGCAGCAAACACCAAGTTAAAGCACTGCCACGAAAAACGCTAAAGCCTAACTGAACTAATCCATTAATAGCTTCTGATGTTACAGTGCAGCCAGCGGTGGGTTGATTTCAAATCAATTTAAAGTGATGAAATGTTATTTAGTATTGCGTATCAGTGAACATGCTTCATTTGGATGGTCGAGCGCTCACTGTCAAACGATTCAATGCTCCCACTGTGGGTGCTGAATACTGTGAAAATTAATCTTTACTAAGTGTACAAGCTAATGTTGGATTTACTGCTACTACAAGGATTTGATTCAAATATTCTTGCAATAAATTAATTTCTTCACTTGATAGCAGAGTGTCTGTCTGTCCAAAGCAGTGCCACCATTCAGACTAAAACGGTGTTTAACGTCTACAGTTTCTATTTTTAATGTTTATATGGTCACAGTCTGCTGCAGATGTCTAAATAAGCTGCCAGCAACTCAGATAATTACACTACATCAGTCAGAGATGAGCTCTCAGCTCATTTCCAGTTGAGTGGCAGTGTTTTTGTGAGCACTCTGCACACTTCACATGCTTTTCTGGGCAGTTTTAAAACAAGGCAGTTCAAAATGCATTTCCATATTCTCAATGAAACCCCTCAAATTTCCTATTCACAAATATGCTCAGGTGACAACTCCACATTATTCTTTTTACAGGCAGTACCCAACACTGAGGATCGTTTCTCGTTGCAGGTGGAAATAAAGCTACAGTCATATGTAGGGTGTAAGATACCCATGCACAGCAGCAAGCAATCAATATGGTAAAGCTTGACAGTGATAAGTGTTTTAGCTCTAAAAGACTAGATGATGGAAAAGCTACTGAATCAAATGAATAAAAAAAAGCATAGCAGAGAATATAACTTTCATTAAAAACTATATTATCAGCATAAATAACAGCAACCTAGTCCTAGTGTAGTTTTCAGGAGACTCTTCATAAAAGAGTGAATCACACTGCAACTGAAACTTTCACCAATGCTTTTTTTCAATAAAATACAGGAAATATTTAAACTTGTCATATCAGGAGAGGATCTGTTCGTATCAGTGTTCCTGGACTCCGAAGCACACAGAAGCAAGGATGTAGGATTTAGACCTAATTTAATCTGGTTGTTCAAAGTGCACTGACAGAGGTTTCTTGTTCTTTTAATTACCGAAATTGTGATCAGAGATTACAGGAGGACTTTGAGGTCAAGGCCTTTCGTGTCCTGATATGACCCAGGGCGAAATTTTGTGTATTGCATTTGGTCTTCCACTGTTTGAGGTGGCACCACAAGATGATTCACTTTGTCATATACTGTGTCAATAATAACGATTACAAATGTTCTAGTTTTCTAAATTTTTGGCAGATTGTTTATAAAAACTTCAAACTCCTAAACTAACTTTCAACAATGTTTTTATGCCTCTGCCTTTCCTGCTATGACACGTCACTAAAGGGACCGATTATTCTCATTTCCAGCTCCATATGTTTTATTCTTGGAATCTACTTAAGCAGCTTGGTATGATTCAAAGTTCAGAATAATCATTTATCTCATACTAATTACACTAATAGTGCAGTTTCCTGTCCCATCCCTTTAAGCTAGCTCGTTTCTCATTTGCACATCATAAACATCATATCCATTCTCACTGATGTCATTAAGAGCCGAGAGTAGAAGGATCTGTATGAAACCAAGCATTTGGAGCTATTTGAAGCCTTATCTTTTAGCTTACAGGGATTACTCTGGCCATGCTTAATATGAGTAGCACTGCTGTAACAGGTAATTATTTAAGGAGAGAGAAATGTAAAGCATAATCGGTCCCTTTTAATTAAGCTAACTGTAAACAAGGGTATGCAGTAATTTTTTCCCACACTATGAGCACTGAGTGTCAAATTGTCTAGAGCTAGTATGAAAGCTGAAACCTGGAAAACTAAAATGCCATATTTTCATTTTTTTCTTATTTTGTTTTCATTTTTTATCACATAAACAAAACTGACAGACATTCAGTATTCACTTTGGCTGCTAAGAGGCGGCGACGACGTAACCAGGGCATTTCTGCATGACAGTTAGCTTAGCTGTTTGGCACAAGAACAGTAATGATATGTTGGTAGGCATGATGTTTCATAAGAAAATAGAAATTATACAGCTTGACGTCTAGAACAAAAGTCCACTCTGAACATATAAATAAAAGCCCCTGTTTAAAGTCTTCAGTCCAAAATAATCTGATGTACTGCTGCCGGAGAAGGCAGAGCAAAGGATGGCTTGTATGTGCTTTCCACTGTTAAAGTCTTCTGAGGTTCTTTCTGGAGGTCAGAGGTCTGGAGGTCTTCAGAGGTGAAACTCTCACAGCAGTTTGAGGAGTAAAGTCTGTGGCTGATGTTGTGCTTCATTCTGATTGACAAGCAGATTTAGATGCCCATTTTTTCAGGAAGTTGATGGAATATATAAGTCTGTGTGTGTCTGTACACATGGAGGGATATTCAGGCAAAGTGTGAGGAACAAACAGGCACACTTCTTCATTCATCCTCTGTCCTGATTGGCTCTCAGCACGTCTCTCCCAGAATCCTATGCAAGTCCTCGGGTAGGACGCGGCCTTCTTCGCCACGACTTATATTCTTCACTATCCTGCAATTATACACAACACCAATGCGCAAAATCTTTTTAAACATTTCAACATTTAAAAATGGTTGAATTCAAGATTTCTGAAGAATGTCGCCTGTCTTACCACATTCCTGATGAATCCTCATGCAGCAGCTGGATGACATCACCACAGTTAAAGATGATGTCATCAGAGCTGGCCATGGTGCTCTCTACCATCACTCTGTACCTGCCCGCCACCTGGAACAGAGTAAAAACAATTAAAACTGAGGGAACAGTGTATTCAACCCTTTGCCACATGAATGAATAGACAAGACAAATACATATTTACTCATTTAGGAACTTGTAAACCACCACAGGCCGCAAAGAGCATCATCGCACAAAGTATCAGTGTACAATAGATGATACGTCAGTCACAGTGTCCTTCATAGTCATATTGGATGGGGGAAAAATATCAAGAAGGCAGGTCTTGTCTAATATCAGTCTCCAGTAGGAGGTAATGAAAAGGGGAAGAAGAGGAAGACGAGGAAGGAACTGCCAGAAAAGAAAGTTGGAGAAACTTTTTAAAAAACAAAGACATAAGACTTATAGCTCTTATCCTAATGATATTTTGAATTCTGGTGTAAGAAAATGTCAGGCTGGATGCCACCACTCATTTGAGGGAGGTCTACTAGGTTCAAGTAGGACCTTCCACCTGCTGTAGCTGCACAGCTTAATGTTATTAGTTTTCCCTTAAATAGGCAGTAGGCTTCATGCAAACACAAAGAAACAAACAAAAAATAAGAGCTAGAATTTTAAAAGCTTTAGTAAGTCCCTCCTGACAGGCAAGCATATTTAAACTGCTTTTAGTAGTCCATGTTCTCTGCATAACCACATCTCAGTTTCTGTGTGAACTCTGTGCATATCTCATGTGACAGTAACAAAATCTCACCAGTGGGGCAGGCTGATCCTCATCCTCCTCCTCTGAGTCTGATAAAGTGGAGAGGTCTGTAGCACCCCAGTCCTCCAGGCCCTCACAGATTGCCACTGAGTGAGCATTCACAGGCCAACCTACAGATGAAAGACAGCTAAAAGAAGTCAAGTGAAACTGCAGAATTTTTCTGTTTCTTTGTTTTGTAAATGAGAAAATTTAACCGTTAAGTGTTAGTAATGAAATACTCATGGTAAAAAAGAAAGGTCAGTAAGGTCATTTCCAAACAAACTGAAGTCCATCATTCTACACTAATAAAGGTTATCCACAAGTGGAAAACATTCAAGACAGATGCTAATCTTCCCAGGGGTGGACATCCTAGAAAATGTTCACTAAAGTCAGACCATGCAATGCTGAGAGAAGCTGCAGAATACCCATGTTAAATGTTAAAGTTTATGACAGTGCAATTAGAAAAAGGGGAAAACCTCTTATCTCTAAAAAGATGGTAGGGCACGGTAAAAAATCAAATACAGCATATCAGCACAAACACCTCAAATTGCAGTTTCAGGGTTAAGGTTACAATTAGGTTATGGTTAGGTTTAGGGTTAAATATTAATTTCTTATGGTTCAGGTAAGTGGCTAGGGAAAGCTCATGTCGATTTGATGTCCTCACTAAGGTGTAAAAACAAGTGTGTGTGTGTTTGTATTCCATTTGTCCAACTCACTGCGTCGAGGTGAATGAACCACAGGATCCGAATGGGCGGGGCTAGTGTGTAGTGACTCCTCCCCTCTGGGAATGTGGGAGTGGCTTGTTGTAGAGGAGCTGTGAGGAACAGGGAGACACGCTGAGCAGCCTCCCACCGGCACGCTGCCCCACGACACACACATCTCTGATGCACTAAACCACATCACAATGGGAACAAGACCAACGAGCACAACAAACAAAACAAACAACAACAACGACATCCACGGTGTCACAAAACGAGCTGTTACCTCAAACACAGTCTGCAAATTAACGCAACATACCACTCAGGTTACAGTCACATATATTTCAGCGCCTGATTTCAAAAGATGTTCGAGGTTATCACATTAGTATCATAGATCGCTGCAATATATGGAAATATTATTTCTACAATATTCTACACAAACACGCATAACAGGCCCTGATTAAAGGGCATTTGCAAATAATTTCCACGTGTGCTTCAACCTGCTTTATGTAGTAGACGGGTGAAGCTTGTCCCATTTAATACAATAACTAGAAAGAACATTAACGCAGTACAATAATAATTGTCGGAATGTTTTAAGCCTTCCCATCTGCTAAATAAAGCAAACACTGCAATTGCTTACAAATACTGTGCGGCCTACACAATTGTTAGATCCACATATCATTCAAAGAGTGGCAATCCTTACAGTATTTCATCATCCATACTGTATATTAGTAAGAATCCAAAAGTGCTTCACGACAATGTCTGATCGGGGCTTTACCATGCTCAAATTAAATTAAAAGAAATTAATTTTAAAAGAAATCGCTGGTATCATTTAATGTATGTCAACAACTCCCATGATAAGACCAACACTAACAATGGGTCATGGTCCTCTTTGAGTTTTGTGTTAAAACATTTTAGTCTGAGTTTCTGTTTGGGTTTTTTTTTATCATTCTAGTGCTTAAAGTTTGTTGTACTTTTTAAAACTCTTTAATCCTCATTCCTGTGGTACGATGACTTTTAGTTTTTTGAATTTACAGAATATTCTGCGTACGACTTTTCACCCTCAGTCTGGATCCAGGTAAGGAAATCCTGGTCCCCTCCTCAGTTCAGAGATGATTTTTCCCTTTTCAGATAAATGTCCTGCTCGACTGCCGGATCAAACCAGCGTTCCTCCCTGTCCAGGATGTGTACATTCTCATCACTAAAACAGGGGCCACCGGTCTGTAGGTGTAAATAGAGTTTTTTCCAGAGGATGTAGCTCTGTATTAATCAGTTTTCCCCGATGTATAACTGAGAGCGATCCTCCTGGCAGTTAACAGTGTACACTATATTACTCTGTTTTTACCGGGGGATAGGATCCTTGGTGTGAACCAATTTTGGGTGTAAAGTCTTCTGTGCTTGAAAGCCACAGAGACGTGTTTTGGAAAAAATGCATCAACTGAGACCAAAGAAATCACTCTGATGTGTTATGAAGTGCTTCTCTGACTGAAAACGCAGCAGTGCTCACTTTTCTCATTCATGTTGTTCAGTCAAACTCTTCCTCTTTCTGTGTTTAGCATTTGTCTTTTGGGTACTTCCCGATGCTGAGCTTGCTTCATAAGGACCCGGTTTGCTTTATGGTTCTTCCTGTTTTTCTCTGGTACCTTTTATTTCTCTTTTCAACTTGTGAATTTTGAAATCAGCCATTAAAGCTTGTGTGTAAATTAGTTTTGCATCCTACATTTTGGCTCCCAAATCTACCATCTCATCTGTCTCTGTCAATACCTTCTAACACCCTTTAAAATCTCCTGGTTCCCTATTAAAGATTTCTATAAATGCTCACAAATATGGATTTTAATTTTACATCAATGTTTAATAATTCTTTATAGCTGGGCACTTTATTTATTTATTTATCTTTTGCATTATAAATAATGCAACTGTTGTAACCTAGTGCCAGTGATTACAGTAAAGAAAGAGCACTGCAACAGTATGTGTCATTGATATGTTTAAAAAGGTTTCATGAACAGTGGAGGTCCAAGCAAAACCCGGCTGAGACTACAAATAACAACATTAGTTTTGATTTCTTTGTGGAAGCTGCTGACAAAGAGAAAATATACCAGTGTTTATAAATTTCCCATAAACTGAATCTCCATGATCTTGCATATTGTGACACACACAAGGCTCAGCCATTACTTGACCTTACAACATGCTAGCATGCCACCTGCAAACATAAAACTGTCATCTCCAGAACAACTCCACAAACACACACCCGCAAACTCCAACACACTGCAAAGCTCCATCACTGACAATACTTTGAATAGCTTGCAATCATCAAAGCAACAAGTGCAAGATATTAAAAAGAAAAACGCTCTAAAAGTAGTCTAACTTACAGTTACCTCTTCTAGCTCATCCTATCACTTTAATGGTCACCATGGGATCAAGAATGTATCTGACAGAGTCACTTAAAAGAATGTGTTTAAAAGAACGTAATACACAGCCTCCCTGTTACAGTCAATAGGACTTTAAAGCATCTAATCAGGGACTGTTGCAGTGAGGTGAATATGCATGAATATGAAGAGGAATCAAAGCCCGGCAGCACAGAAAGAAACTGTAGCAGGCCTAAATTAAGTGACTGGCACTGTCCATGGTGCTGAAAACCAGCAGCTTTAAATATCAGAGCTGAAGACAATGTTGTGCCATCTGCAGGATTTGGCAGTTCAAATCTCAAGGGTAATGACAAAGATGCTGATACATTCACATACGGAGCCACTGCGCACATAAAGCACTTGTAAAGCACTTTGAATCACCTTGTTGTTGAATTGTGCTATACAAATAAACTTGCCTTGCCTTGCCTTGCCTTGCCTTGCCTTGCACATGCACACTGACTCAGTAACATCAATAAACTGTAAAAAGATCATTATGAGAATTGTGATTGTGGCGATGGCGGATATCCTGACTTGTAGGCCGGTGTTATGTGATCGGGAAGTCATTCCAGAAATTGGATTTAAGGGTCAAAACACAATCTTTGTCTTCCCAGAATTTATCAGGCTTTAAAAGAATAGAATCGAGTCATCAGACTTGGGCTGACCTGTTCTCACCACACATGAAACATCATAACAAGCTTCTCTGATGCTATATGGGGATGAGGGAATTTTGAAATTCTATCCACTGAGTTACTCATACAACCCACATTCAAAAAAAGTTGGGACACCGTGTAAAATGTACACGATGATTTTCAAATCTTTGTCCCCTGAGCACACAGAGCTTTCTCCAGATTTTGAATCATTTGATGATATAATGTCCTGTAGATGATGAGATATTCAGTCTTCACAATTTTAAGTTGAGGAACATTATTCTGAAATTTGTTTCACAATTTGCAGACAGAGTTTTGTGCAGATTGGTAAACCTCTGCTCATATTTACACGTGAGAAACTCTACCTCTCTAAAGTGCTGTTTTTATACCCAATACTGTTACTGACCTGTTAACCTGATTATTTGTAACATTCCTCCAGCTTTATAGAGACGAGTTGCAATCATGAATGTTAAAATGAGCTAATATTTTTCATGGACCAGTAAAATGCCTCAGCTTGTACCTTTGATATGTTTGCATTTCATGATTCTTATGTAAATGTTTTTGCACATCCCTACATCATGTGATGTCATGCAGAGAGAATCACCTGTCAGAGAGAGGGTTGTCTGAAAGCAGAAGAGAAGCTTCATCTAAGAAGATGAGATGACATAGAGGAATGAGTTAGATGTAGAAGGAATAAAAATCCATAAACAACAGAGTAAAGGAAATTACACTGCTAGGAAGGAGCTTAAGGTTTCAACAAAAACCACAAAGCACTAAAAAAAACATGACTGAACACGAGTCATATAAATGAAATCAGGCTTTTAAAAAAGGGAAAAAGAACAGGTCACAAAGCAACATCAACATTAATTGAAACCTTGTAGTTTTTGCTGGTTGTTGAGAATTTTTCGAATCTCCATCAGCCAGGCAACTTTGACCTCCACCGTGGGAGCCTAATAGAGACACAGAGTGAAAATAACACACTACTAAGAAACTGAAAAGTCTTTTCAGTTACACTTAAAAAAGAAAAAAGAGCATCACATACCTGAACTATGTACACCACTTCTCTGCTGCTATACCAGATTTCAAATTTTTTCACATCTCCTTTCACATTTTCCGTGATTCCCACTGCACTCATCTACAGACAGAGAGAAAAACCGTAAATTGGAAACATAAAGTGTTTGAGTCGCCTGATAATGTGAGAGAGTTTTTAGTGTTATTACTCTGAGGCACGATTTGAAGCTGTAGAAGGGCGTCCTGTCGTGGTTGTCCTCGTCTCTGCGCTTGCAGAAGAGCAGGGCGTGCTCGTAGAGGAAGAGGTGCCTCTGCATGGGTTTGAATCTGGCCAGCTCTTTCATTCGCACCGCTGCCCTTTTATGGCTGATCCACACGCTACAGCTGCCTTGCATCACGACACGACCCAGATGGCTGAGATCACCCTGTGTCAAGGAGACAGACAGATGGATACGCTCAAGACTCATCTATTCTCATCACAACCAGTAAGAAAGATTTTGTGCTTTGCTCTAATAAGATTAAGTGTGATGAAAGGTCATAAATCTGCGAACCAGTAATGTGATTGTGTGTCTGCTGTTTTATTTGTTGTTTTGACTGGCTGGTACCTGATATCCGGTGATGGCTATTTGATGCATGGAGTCATTGACAGACTTCAACAGCTCCAGCATGGAGTCCAGAGCCTCCTGGAGTTCACAGCGGTATCGCTCCTCTGTGCAGTGCTTTAAAAGCTCCTGAACAAGGACAGGCACACAGCATGACATGTCAGTGGATCTTACTTTATCTAATCTGGTCTGCCTTGATGTCTGTCCACTTAAATGGCTTTATGCACATGTAAATCATTGTCAGCCTGTCTGTGACTCTGCAAATTGAATAAAGGGATCCAACCTGTTGCTGTCGATTAGTCTCTGCGCCTTTTAAAATTGTGCGTGTCCACAAAAGTAATTTTTATTTGTCTGCATCTCTGTTTCTGTTGAAATAACCTTCTTATCTGTTTGTCTCTCTGTGTCAGCGTCACTTTGTCCATGCGTCAATTCAGACAAAAGCAATTACTGTATGGACGGCTCGTCCACATGAGATATTACTGCTATTGAAAAAGCACAGCAAAAAAAATAATTACCGCTAATAGAAAGAAAAAAAACAGAGGTGAGGACAAGAACCGCAGACTCACAGAGCTCAGTCTTCTATCAATACTCCCTCTTGCAGCTCAAAGTTCAACGCACAGACATTTTCAATTATGAAACATGTTTGTTTTCCTGACCTACTTTGCTGTAGCCAATAACATTAGAAGCACTTTTTTTTCTGGTGATGAGTTGATACACTTTGCGCTGTATGAGGGTGCAGTTAAATTTTATGGCCTAGATGATGAATGTCTGAGAAGATTTTGGTACATAACTTACCAAGTAATACACAATAAAATAGTGGATGAAAGCAAATATTAACATTTTCACCACCAGAGTATTTATTTGAGCTTCTGAGTGACTCATGAATCAGTAATCATTCAAGATCTCCCTGAATATTTTTGTTCTATGAATACAGATGCACACTGTAAATCATGAGAAATTTAGGATTTTTTAACACAGTTGCATGTTGTAAAAACATTAATTGCCGTAATATTTTGTGACTGGCAGGGGTCGTGCTAAGTTGATGGTAAAAAACCCCAGAAAATAGTGAAAATAGTAAAAGTTCATGTATTGCGTGTATTGTTCATTTGTAATACAATATCTGATTTTAAGCTTTAGTAGCTATGTTAGTAGCATACTGATCTTCATTAGGTATATGAAAGTTTTTTGTTATCAGCAGTTGTAATTAGAGCTAACCTATACAGAGACCGATAGCCATATCGATATTTGATGAACATCGGTATTATATAAATCTGCTATTATGATATTTCCCCAGACACACGACACACAAAATGCGAACAGATTTCTCTGATATTTGTCATATGTATTGATTTACTCGTAACACGGTATAAGTGTGTTCCGGTGTCTCTTTTTTATAAATGTCAATAGCAATAAATCAGCAAATAGCTAATATCGAAAATATCGGATAAGTCAGTCGGGCTATTAATGAAATTATAAGTCAAAATTTACATTTCTTTATTATACATTGAACACAGACTGAGAATTATTCAATTCAGTGAGTGACCTGCATTACTAATAAATTTTTATAGCTCAAATGTAGAAAACCTTGAGCAGCAGCTGGTACTTGGTGAGGCGTTGGACTGGTTTCAAGAGGTAAGTGTCCAGACCTAACTTGTGATCAAGCTTCTTCTGGCACTCCTGCAGAAAGAAAGAACAGGACACAGAGACAGAGAGATCAAAATTAGTGCTGTCAGCGTTAATCTCGTTAAAATGACGTTAACTCCATAACCGCACTAACGCGGATCACCCCGTGCGAGGGGCTGCACAGTGCTAACGCGTTAACGAGCTAACCGCGCTGACGCCATGCAGCCCTCGCATGGGGCTAGCCGCGTTAAGGTCATTTTAATGAGATTAACGCTACAGCACAAAATCCATTGTGAACAAATACTATGCCATAACTACAAAAAGTGAAAGTGAGTGCATCGTGTGTGCAACTACCTGAAAGAACAGTGAATCAGCACACTGTCTCCAGAGCAACTCAGAGCGAGGCTTGTTTTGGCAGTAACGCTCATACACCTGGAACTTTTCCTTCTGCTCACACACAAATGTACATTTAAACATATTATGTTATATCACATGTAAAGTCCTCGTGTTTTTCATCACATCTTCCCTCACCCTTTTCAGAAAGCAAGCCCCCACGCTCTCTGGTGTCTCCAGGCAACTCTGCAGATCTTGGAGGAAGATCCTGTAAGGAGAAACCAAGAGGAACATAAAAGGAAATTGGATCAGCATGAAAAGACAGAAAGGGACAGGAACAGCTTGTGAGCTCTGTGTGTTTGTGTGTGCGGCTTGCCTGCTGTGGAACTGGTAAATCTCTGGCATGTTGCCGAACAGAACGTCCTTCTGGCTGCGCAAAGCTACAGGAAGAAGATAAGCCACAGTGGGGTCCTCCATTTCTGCCCTGTAACCCTGATAATTGCAAAGGCGAGAGGTAGTCAAGGGAGAGGAGAGATGGTAAGGCAAGCCAAAGAAAAGGAGAAAGTTTTAATCAAAAAACTAAAGAAATACAAAATGACAAAACACGTCTGGAAACCCTGTCATCTGATGACCACTCCGTGGATACTCTGGCCAAGACTTGTTCTTCTGTGCCCTGGTTAATGTTGACGTTGATGAAGACAAACTAGAAAAGCTAACAAACAACTAAATCATAACCAGGTAATAGCCAGTGGTTTCAAGATTGCCCAGGATTTCAAGATATTCCGTCCTCATGCTGTCAGTGTTACCCAGACTAAAAATTAAATCTAGAAAGCCCCTGTACCTAAAATACTGCCCATTACTATTCTGTATACAGATATGTATATCTATAAAAATTATGAAATATCCAACAAACCAAATAATAGCATCAAATGATCTAAACTAACTCACCAGAAGGACGGAGAGCAGTTCATCCACATAGATCCTCTCTGTAGCTATCAGTTCCTTCATAATATGGCTAAAAAGAGTGAACGTAAACATAAACAGACAAAAAAAACCAATGTAAAACTACTGTGTAAGCTCTGACACTCGCACAGGAAGAAGCTGAAAGGCTCCTAAATGGATCACACACATACACCTAAAACAACTAGCAACATTAGAGTCACAATTAACATTTAAGACTGTGTACCGTGTGACCTGCTCTGGGTTGTCCTCTGCCTCGGAATCAGTTTCAGGGTTGGGTCCATATAGACAGCTGCGGTTGCCTTGGTAATCATGCATCACCTCGATCTGACGAAACACATACATATCACGTCAGCTTAAACTTTCTGTGGAAAAGTGAGTAAAAATACACTTTTTAAACACATGTGATAAACACAGGGTCTGTAGATCTGTTGCCAAAGTTGCCCTTTTTCAGACATACTCCTGCTACTGGAAATATTATTCTGGTGCATGCTGGGAGATTAAAAATTTTTTAATGTCGCATGCCCGTTGGGTAATGTCTACTAAGTTCAAGTATGTTGTTCATGTATAAAAATATATTTAAAAAGCAAATGAAAGCAAACACACCAAAGTTTTCTCCTGCAGTGAAAGAGAAAACACACACACACACACACACGTATATATGTACATATATATAGACACACACCTTGGGTTGGCTGTTGTTCCTCCTTGCAGCCCTCTTGCCGGGAAGCAGATCAAAGGAGAACTTGGAGTTTAAAACATTAAAGTCTACACCTGTGGAGGATATCGCACATATAAGAAAGAACAAAAAGGAAATGCTGGCAAAAGAGCAACAACTCAAGACCTTTAGAGCGCAGTCAAGAACAAAGCTTGGTTAAACTGTTGAATGCAAGAGGGACATGGAGGTAGGATAGGGAGATAACTGTGCCCAAGAACATCCTACTCAACAACAGACATGAACCTCTTCAATGCTCAAAATATCTCCTGTGCTTTATCATACTTTCTACTGCAAAACAGGAAGAAACCCCATTAGGATTTAATTGTTGAGTATGTGTTAAGAAGAGTGCAATGGAAGATGTTCTACCATGTTTGGGGGAGAAAAGGGGTGACTTGCAACGCTGGAAAGTCTGGTCCGGTTCTGGCCGAGGAGCCACCAGTTGTATGGGTCGGACCTGCACGTCCGCCAGCTTCCTCAGACACTGCTCCCTGTTTCTGATCATGCACTGCATTGAGTTCAGCTTCTCTGTCACCATGGAAATCTGGGACTGGACAGACACAGAGCTACTGTAGTAAACAACAGTGGTGTCAAATATATGTGTGTTTGTGTCAGCAGTTTCAGGTTACCTGTAGCTGCGGGGTGAGTATGGCTTGAAATTCAAAGCTGAGAGTATCCTGGCTGTTTTTCATGGCTGATGGCGCCCTCTCCTGGTGGCAGCTGAGGTACTGCAATGCTTCCTGAGCTCCTTCTCTGGTTTGGAACTTGTCCACCATCTGGCTGGCCAGTAGATACGCGCCCTCGTCGCACCAGCGAAGGGCCTGCTCACAAAAGACTGCTAAATACAAGACCGATTCCATGGCAACAGTTTGTGCTACAAGAAAGGTGAATGCTAACAGAGCAAATATTTGCTTCAGTCAACAACTGACTTGCAGATGAGAGACTTTTCTTTGTCAAATGTTTCTCTAGGACAGAAGAGCCCAGAGATTTATAGATTTATAGACAACTATAAATAGAGGCATATTTGTGATTTGGGGCTGTATAAATAAAAATGACCTGATTTTCATTAATGGCAAGAGGAAGATTCACAAATAGATCATTCAGTCAAAAATGCACAATCATCAGTGTATTAATTTTGCTGTTTTCATTTAAGTTTGTATGCACACATCTTTGCATTTCTGCACATGCGAGAGTGGCCTGTGAACATTTTTACCTTCTCAAGGCAGCCCAGCAGGTCTCGTGTTCGAGTGAGCGAGGCCCTCTTGGTGCGTATGGCCATGGTGATGACATCACAGTAATGTCGCAGCTCATTGCAGCGCTGGATGATGAGCGCCAGGGCGTAGTGGTGGTTTGCAGCCAACTGGTGACCATGTAGAATCAACACCTGGGCACGAGCCATCTCCTCCTGATTCAAGCAGAGACAGAGGTTTGAGGTTTTAATGACGAAAAGGCCAGACAAGAACGAACCTGAACAACATGCAAACTCCATCAGTACAAATTATAAGAAAAGCCTGCCAAAAGCCATAAGGGTGTTATGTTGGCTTTGTTATGTTTTGGTGAGTTTTGTTGTGCACCTAGTTTCTCCTTCCTCTTGTGTTCTCCTGTCTTTGTCAGACTTGGTGTTAGGCTTCATGTCTTAATGTTAATTATTTAGTTTTTAGCTTATTCCTGTTTAACTCTACAGGTTATTTCCATCATACAATCGTCTCCCCAACCCTCATAGTTTCTAATTGCTGTGGACTTTCCACCTGTGTCTCATCATTCTCACCTATATATAGTTATGCTTTTCCCTCTTGTCCTTCTCGAACCATCTATTGCACTCCTGTCTTTCTAAATCTCATTTTTTTTCATGGTGGACTTTGTCTAGTTTTGAACAGAAATATAAAAGGATTGCATTTTGTTGATTTGTTTGTCTCTGGGTCCTGCATACGGGTCCTCTCTACACCACGCTATGTGCGAAAGAGTAATTAAAGTCCCACTTTGACCCGCTCTGTGTGTGGAGGTCTCTCGCTACTAGTTTTCTGCTAGCAGAATGCCTTTGCAAGTGACTGGAGAGATATGACGTCACATTTGCTGGAGTTCATAGCTGTTTTTGGCCAGAACACAAATTGCACTTTACCAACACAATATTGAGAGTTCTCATGATGGTTTGAAGTGCATATAGCTGAAGTTTAGAAGAATCTGTGGGATGCTAGGTTGTGCACCAAAGCGAATTGGTTTTGATAGCCAGTGGCCAGAATAGACTTCATGGGTAACCCAGTTACAGATATCACTGAAATGACTTGGCCTGCTGCTCTCCCTGCCTCAGGCTTCCTATGTGTCCACATGGAAGGGAAGGTAGATTTGTCTGGTATTGTGTGTTTGCTTGTGTGGGTGATTGCTGCTGCTCTCGCTGCCTGCAGGCATTCAATATACAGTGGGGCAAAAAAGTATTTAGTCAGCCACCGATTGTGCAAGTTCCCCCACTTAAAATGATGACAGAGGTCAGTAATTTGCACCAGAGGTACACTTCAACTGTGAGAGACAGAATGTGAAAAAAAAATCCATGAATTCACATGGTAGGATTTGTAAAGAATTTATTCGTAAATCAGGGTGGAAAATAAGTATTTGGTCACCTCAAACAAGGAAAATCCCTGGCTCTCACAGACCTGTAATGTCTTCTGTAAGAAGCTTTTCTGTCCCCCACTCGTTACCTGTATGAATGGCACCTGTTTGACCTCATCATCTGTATAAAAGACACCTGTCCACAGCCTCAACCAGTCAGACTCCAAACTCCGCCATGGCCAAGACCAAAGAGCTTTCGAAGGACACCAGGAAAAGAATTGTAGACCTGCACCAGACTGGGAAGAGTGAATCTACAATAGGCAAGCAGCTTGGTGTGAAAAAATCAACTGTGGGAGCAATCATCAGAAAATGGAAGACATACAAGACCACTGATAATCTCCCTCGATCTGGGGCTCCACGCAAGATCTCATCCCGTGGGGTCAAAATGATCATGAGAACAGTGAGCAAAGATCCCAGAACCACACGGGGGGACCTGGTGAATGACCTGCAGAGAGCTGGGACCAAAGTAACAAAGGTCACCATCAGTAACACACTACAACGGCAGGGAATCAAATCCCGCAGTGCCAGACGTGTTCCGCTGCTGAAGCCAGTGCATGTCCAGGCCCGTCTGAAGTTTGCCAGAGAGCACATGGATGATACAGCAGAGGATTGGGAGAATGTCATGTGGTCAGATGAAACCAAAGTAGAACTTTTTGGTATAAACTCAACTCGTCGTGTTTGGAGGAAGAAGAATACTGAGTTGCATCCCAAGAACACCATACCTACTGTGAAGCATGGGGTGGAAACATCATGCTATGGGGCTGTTTTTCTGCCAAGGGGACAGGACGACTGATCCGTGTTAAGGACGGAATGAATGGGGCCAAGTATCGTGAGATTTTGAGCCAAAACCTCCTTCCATCAGTGAGAACTTTGAAGATGAAACGAGGCTGGGTCTTCCAACATGACAATGATCCAAAACACACCGCCCGGGCAACAAAGGAGTGGCTCCGTAAGAAGCATTTGAAAGTCCTGGAGTGGCCTAGCCAGTCTCCAGACCTCAACCCCATAGAAAATCTGTGGCGGGAGTTGAAAGTCCGTGTTGCTCGGCGACAGCCCCAAAACATCACTGCTCTTGAGAAGATCTGCATGGAGGAATGGGCCAAAATACCAGCTACTGTGTGTGCAAACCTGGTAAAGACCTATAGTAAACGTTTGACCTCTGTTATTGCCAACAAAGGTTATGTTACAAAGTATTGAGTTGTATTTTTGTTATTGACCAAATACTTATTTTCCACCCTGATTTACGAATAAATTCTTTACAAATCCTACCATGTGAATTCATGGATTTTTTTTTTTCACATTCTGTCTCTCACAGTTGAAGTGTACCTCTGGTGCAAATTACTGACCTCTGTCATCATTTTAAGTGGGGGAACTTGCACAATCGGTGGCTGACTAAATACTTTTTTGCCCCACTGTATGATCATTGAAGGGCAGGAGGAATGCTCTCTTTGCCTTTGGGCTTTCCACACATTCTCCTTCAGCAGATTACTGCTGAAGGAGAATAAATCCTATTTTGGATAAACAGATATACATTTTGGCCCACTTGCTTAATTTCTTCAAGTCACATGTGAGATGTTAATTGTGTGTGTGCATGTGTGTCACCTGAGCACGTTTGTCCAGTGTATCCAGGTCTTTAAGTAACTGTTCTGTCTGAACCACTGTGTTCCCCAAAGAGGCAATCTCCTTCTCCTGGGCAGAGAGCTGATCCAGGACCTCCTCCATCTACACACACGATACCAAATACAAAACAGTGTGACTCTGATCATGAACTACTACGACTCGTGAAAAGACATCGGCACCACTTATCACACCTGCTGAAAACTACTTTCATAGTGTAGCAGCTGGATGTACTGCTGCAGCTTCAGGTGGTGTTTCTCAAAGAAGCCATCAAATGCCTCCTCCATGTCTCCGAGCTGTGCCAGGAGCCTAAAACACACACGCTGCATGACACAACTGTCCACTAAAAGAACAATTTAATAACATTAAAAAAGGGTATTAAACTGAGTTTGTCTTTCATACTCAAGCCGAGCTTCACGTATCCTCTGATGGTTTACCTCTTAACAGTGTCCATGTCTGCTTGTATTTCCCTCTCCTCCTCTGCATCTCTTTTAGAAGCTTTGACAGTTTCCAGGTTTGACAGCAGGAGGCGTCCTTCTTTCAGCACATTCCTGATATCATCCTAGATCAGTACAAAATTGATGCAAAAAAAAGAGAGAGAGAATGATTAAGTACAGAAAGTGATAGATACAGTGTGGGTAAGCAGAGAGAGGCAGGAAATGATTGGGAGTAAAACACCACCTTCATCTGTCGGTATCGGTGTGTGTGGGAGTGCAGCAAGAATTCGATGGCGTTAGCCTCATCAGGAAGTTCGGTGTCTGACAGCTCTGATCCGAAGCTCTGGAGCAGCTGAGCAATCTCTTTAACTGTCACTGCAAACGTCTCGATGGACTGCAGGATTACACATTTTCACCCAAACCAAAAAAAAGAAGAAAAACACACAAATAAATTATTTGTATTTCAGTTTTTTGATGGTTCTCAAAATTAGGCATATAAATATGTGGAAAAACTAAGTACACCTAATGATTCATGAGCTTGTTGAACAACCTTTAGCAGCAATAGCTTGAAGTTTTTTATATGACTTTATCAACTCCCACATTTTGGTCCACTCTTTGATTGAGGTTTGCAGGAATTTGTTTTGCACAGCTCTCTTAAGGTTTCTCTGAGCATTGCAATGTCTGATCTTGGGGTGAATTTGCTAAGACTCATCTCCTGGGAAGAGTGTAGCATAGTGTTTACAACCACTTAAATGCTCCTTTTATAAGAGTTGGTTACACTTGCCAATTATCAATTAATCAAGTGCATTTGTTTAGTGGTTCGCGGATTGTACTTTTAACTCCAAAGGAAGCACTAAATGTGTACTTAGTTTGTAACATGACTGTATATGAAAACTTTCTGTTTCACATGAGTATATAATACAGAAGAATTAAACATAAAGTAAAAGATCAAAAATGAAGGCTTAGAATATTTAAAAAGACACATTTTTACATTCCCAGAATAAGTTATCATGGCCTGTTAAATTTAGCAGTATAGATAGTTGTCCTGGATACTAACAGAATTAGCATGACAGAAAACATGCCTAGATAAAGTGAATTATCTAGTATCTGAAGTGCGTACTGTTCGGAGGACGACCCAGTCGCTTTGGCAGAACTGCACTTTTGCAGTGAAGTCTGTTGTCAAGTGATTTTCATCAATGTAGCGCAGCAGGTCGCCAACAGAACGCAGCATCACCACCTAGAAAACACAAACACGAGGCAACCGGCTGTTACCTGGCCAGTGTTGCACTGCAGCTGGCATTTTAAAAGGTGACAAAATTAAATATACATGCACAGGAGTGCTCTAGTTTTTAACCCCTTCTCTCACCGGCATCTTTAACAGAAAGTCATCCTGACTGAAGCGAAAGCCCAGGTCGGTGCTCGATGATGGACTCGGGGCAGAGCTTAACAAACTGCTGGGGTTGAGCACCAGGATCAAATGTAGATTGCCTGGAAATGAGGTCTGAAAGAAGAAACGATATCATTCCCTCAATTTATCAGTCATTTAAAGAAATGATTGGTATGTTAAATGTTTGTGAAATAAAAATAAGCATTTAGCTTATTATTTAGCACAAGCGATATTTTTCCCATGTTGTTCATGCTCCCCTTGCTGTGGTTATGTGTCCTGCTAAGGGGGCTCACCCCACAGATTGACAACCCCAGAAAACTTGCTGCAACATGTCCAAATGCAATGTCTAATATGGGAAAAGGCCCTCTTCAAGTACAAGCACAGCAGTCAATTTCTGGTAGCTACTTGAGTTGGGCCAATGTAATTAATAGAATAGAATAGAATAGAATAGAATAGAATAGAATAGAATTCAACTTTATTGTCATTGCACATGCACAGGTACAGGGCAACGAAATGCAGTTTGCATCCGCCAGAAGTGCTTTAGCCATGATATAGATATATTACAATATATATTAGCAATAATATAGATATGTAAGTATATTACAGAAATGGGTCTATAATTAACTACTACTAGGTGGACTAATTGGTTTCTAATGAAGTCTAAAACAGTCTTATTCAGAAATGTGAACAAACTCTAATTCATGGGACAGAAAAAACAACAGCCTAACAATGTGGTAACTGGAGTTATAAAAATTTGTTCCTGCATTATCTGAGGACCGCAGTGTGAGAGGGTTGAAAAAAGTCAGACGAGTCATTCAGAGTCACTGACAGTTAGATGCTGTTTGTCATGGAGTCTAGCAAAGCTCAACACAGCCTCAGCATCCCTCTGTGTCAATCTGGGGAGTCTTTCAGCCTCTGCATCACTTCAGAACGTCTGACGGTCAGCTTCTCTGGCTCACTCTGCTCTATGGTCACTCTTCTCTCTTTTTCACATCACCTGTCCACATCTCTCCTCCCACACCACAGACTGTAAACAGTATCCACTTTACAAACTCAAAGAATGCCACACCTTCTGTTGCCACTGAAGTATTACTTTTTCCACATGCTACTAGGTTAGTCATCAAGCATGTTTACTCTTTCTTCATAAGCCTGCCAGTGTTTCCATTTATCCAGTTTCCCTCTCCTGTGTGCAGGCTCAGATGACATGAGGCTGAGGAGTTAATAAAAATGGAGAAGACTTCTATATATAATGTAAGTCTCTTTCAAATCTGAGAAACCTGGAGGGAAGCTTATCTGTGTCTCATGATACATTATTTTCACTTGCTCATCTACTGACATGTGCAGTGTAATCTAATACACAAGCAGAACCTCAAGGATGCCTCATTAGGTTTTTTGTTTGTTTTTTTAAAGCGCATTAAAAGCCATCAAGTCTATTATCAGCTATAGTTGTGGAGCTTTTTTTGGACACCAAATACACAGACTGATACTCTGCGCACACTACAAATGTCCCAGGTAAATAATCACCCAACTGCACACAGTCCCTCTTGATATTTACTAATACAGCAGCCATGATGGAGGTAACTTGATAGCTGCAGACTTGTAGGCACATCTGCACCAAACAACTGCACAGAGATTTGTGTGAGTACTTTAAATACACAGGTTTCAAAATGTGTTACATAAAGCTGCACAACTTGATCCCTCTGTGTGTGCAGACTGCAGAGCCAGAGCTGATACAGCCTCTTGTTGTTCTGCACCTGCAGCTACAGCCCAAACATTTGTCATTGGCCTGTCCTGGTCCCCGACACAGGCTCTTTAACACTGAACTGCCGTCCAACTGCGACCCCTTTTCTTAGGCGTGTTAAATATGTAATGCGGCGCGAACACATCCCAGCCTCTGCGTCGCAGCACCTAACAGTCTTAAGAAAAGCTCGTCTATATCTCCGCTGCAGCATCCTCATTCTCGCCACCCCGTTTAAAGCCTCCCACCTCCCGGCGGATCTTACCGCGGCCCGGCGCAGACGGGGGAACCCCCGTAGCGGGTTGGACTCGGCCATGGCCTTTTAGCGCTTCCTTGTTCTGCCCTGTGCTCACTGGTACCCGGAAAGTCCGCAGCGGGACGTGGTGTCGGGGACGAGCAGCCGCAGAGATGGCACGGTAACCTCCACTGCAGTGTCCGGATAGGCAGAGCGGCGCGCACCTCAGCAGATGCACTTCTGCTCTGGACCAGGATGGTGGGGTGTGCTTCACCTGACGTCAAAGCAAAAGGAAGTTGGCCGCTTTACACTTACACAAGTCTACATTATCGTCGTCATTCCTGTGACCAGACGAAATAAGAATTAAATCACTCGACTTACTGTTCGGAGACTGACAAACTCTGCACAATAATATTATATTTGTATTATAATTTATTAACTTTAAATCTCACATCGCTGACACTGATCGTAAGTCATAAGATACCGGAAGATTATCTATGAAACAGGTGTACAAAAAATAAATAAAAAATAAATAACATTGAAAGCTGTATGGAAATATGCCACTGGTCCCGCTAGACGGCGCTTGAAACTCAGGATGAGTCACCTGCGGATCACCTTTTGGCATCAGAAGCACGTGAACATGAGGAAGTTGAGGCATTAATGAAATCTA